>NW_025111000.1:600000-946166 GCF_015476425.1 Leptopilina heterotoma
TAACCTCACCTCAGTGTGAAACGCATAGTTTTTGATACGAAAAATTACGAAATGTTACAAGTGTTAGCAACTGTCAGCCATTTGCAAAGTGTGACACGTGTATTGTTTCGATAAGAAATATTGACTGTTATTTACCGAGTGATTTTTCTTCTGAAAGTGTTGATTGTGAATTTTGTGGTTTTGTTTTTTGTATATTAAAAAAAGTTAAAGTACATTACATACGTTACGTACGTAAGTATTAAAATACATGTAAATACTAATTATATTTTTTGTTAATATTATTTGTATATTTATTAGGAGGAGTTTGTAAATATAATGTGAATTATTTGATTAATTAATTAATTAATTATAAATTTAATTAAAGTTAAAGACATTAATTTAATTAAATTAAAGTTTAAAGGAATAAAGGACATTTGCCTGTTATTTTGATTTCTGAATGTAAAATATTAATTGATTTTTTTAAATTCTGATGTTTGTATATTACATAATTATATTATAGTGGTAATAATTGTGATTTAATATTGATATATTTTTTTCCCTTATCTTAATTATTGATTTTTCAACATTTTGGTAGTTAGTTAGTTATTATTTATTATTTGGAAAAAAAGTTTATAAATATTAAAGATAAGTACTAAAAATAACATGTGATTACGAGATACCAGATACTAGATAAACAGAGATTTAGTCAAGAGGTACTAGATTAACAGATACTAGATTAACAGATACTAAACAGATATAAAACAGAAAAGCTTACAAAAAATACGCATATATTTATTGTTGATAAAATATATAAAAATTAAAGATAAGTACTATTGATAACATGTGATTACGAGATACCAAATACTTGGTAAACAGAGATTTAGCCAAGAGCTACTAGATTAACAGATACTAGAATAAAAGATAAAAAAATAATAAATATAAACAGATACAAAACAGAAAAACTTACCAAAAATATACTTATATTTAATAATATTAATAATATTAATAGATGAAGATACATTCTTTACATTCTTAATAATCTTCAATAAGAAAGGATAAGATAAAAATTCCAGTTACTGTTAAATGTGACAATAGTAACATTATTTACATGTGTTCTGAAATAATTAATTTTATGAAAAACTATTTTTTAGAAGCGATATCCCTTCAATAAATTGAAAGAAATCATGTCGAACAAAAAAGAAACTGTTAATTTAATTGTTACAGATTTTAATATTATACTTACTGAAGGAGGAATGTTAAATGATACTCATATTGATGAATTCGAAAAATTATTGAGAAGAGAATCAAATTCTGCTTTTAGCATGCAAAGCACTTTGTATTTATATACGCTTGAATTTATTAGTCCGATTGAAAAAGGTAAAAAGCATATTCAAATAGTTTTTAGTGGACCTATCAAGAAAGGTCATTGGATTTGCACTTATTATGATGGAATGAGACTTTATATTTATGATAGTCTTAATGAAGGATGTTTAAATGAAGATCAAAGGAAATATTTAAGTAGATTATATCCTTTTAAACCTCCAGTAGTTTTCACAACTGTTGATCAACAACCAAA
Source organism: Leptopilina heterotoma (assembly GCF_015476425.1). Taxonomy (NCBI): domain Eukaryota; kingdom Metazoa; phylum Arthropoda; class Insecta; order Hymenoptera; family Figitidae; genus Leptopilina; species Leptopilina heterotoma. Next base: position 601,556 of record NW_025111000.1, read on the forward strand.
CAATAGTTTTGCTTGTGGAATATATGCAATAGCATTCGCAACATCGATATTTTTTAATATTATGCCCCACTCTGTCAATTACTATTATTATAACATGAAAAATTATTTAATGTTAATGTTCAAAAACAATCGTTTAAGTTAATTTCCATCAGTAAGGTCGACTAATATTAGAACTATGACTGTTGAATATAATTGGGAGTGTCTTCTTAGGAATCGAACTAGAGAAAAAAGTTTCCAAAATGAAGAAAATAAAATTGTTGACAATAATTTATCATCGCTGAATTCAACCAGCAATGTTTGTAAAAAAAATTTTGTTGATAGTTTAGAAAATTTGCCTTTAATTCCAGCAAATGATGTTAATAATATTTCTATTGATTCAAGCAATGGAATGAAAGATACAAGATTAATAATAACTGAGAAGCAAGAAGAAAAAAGAGCTATGGTTCATTTTCCTGAAGAAGAAGAAAAATATAAAATCATAAAACGTCAAAAAAAGCTGCTTATCAAAAAAAATATCGACAAAAAAGCGAGAAAATAATAAAATTGTTCGCTCTGAATCATTGGATTCTAATGAATTCATTAGTGCAGAGCAAACTTTAAATACGAGGCCCCAAAGCACATCTACAGCTTTATCATCAGCAGAAGAAAATATTTCTACTTCTAAAGTTAAAATGTCAATTCGTGACAGAAATGTTGCTTACAAGCGCACCTCCCGACAAAATTAACATACTTCTGTTCAAAAACAAAATCAGTCTGATATTATTTCAAAGTCACATATAGAGATAGGTTATTGTAATGAAATGAACATTACACGTGATCGTTCTTATGTAAAACTTTGTGAACATAAAGTTAACAGTGAATTATTTATAAAATCAAAAACTAATGATGATTGTAATGATTCAAGAAATGTTACAAAATATACTAATTTAAAAAATGAAAATCAAGTAAAAAAAAGATCAATAATACGTTCTTTAGAGGAAGAAGAACAACATCAAGTCATGAAACGTCAAAAGAAAGCTGCTTATCAAAGAAAGTTTCGACAAAAAAAAACAAGAGAATAATAGAATTCTCAACCCTCAATCACTTTAAACAAAGGACAGTATTATTACAGTGTCAAAATCAAATATAAATTTAGAAAAATCCTCTACATCTGTTACTACATCTTTGGCAAAAGATAATGTAACTGTTACAGCAAATTTATCAAATACTAATATTTCCGGTCGTCAAAAAAATGTAGCTTATCGAAAAACTCATCGCCAAAAAAACGGGCTTCTGCACAGAATCAAAATTTCTCTGACAGTATTTCAGTCTCGCATATAGAAGAACATTTTGCTGGTGCGATGAACATTTCATGTGAGCATTGTAATGCTAAACATTTCCAAGCAGAAAGAGTATCTAATAAAAAAAACTCATTTCATGATTGTTGTAAACATGGCGAAGTCATTCTTGAAGATCTACCTGCTCATATTATCACTCATATTACAAAATTTATTTGATGGCACCCACGAATTATCTGGAAATCTTCTTCATAATATACGACCTTACAATAATTCATTTGGTTTTGCTTCTTTCAACGCTAACTTAGTTAATTTTAACAATAGACGACCAGGACCATATTGTTTCAAAATACATGGTCAGGTTTATTATCAAATGAATACATCTTTGTATAAAGAAAGAAACGATACTCCTTAATTTGGACAGTTATTTATTGTTGATCAAAACGAAGCTTCCGAAATTCGTTGTAAGAATAATGTTCAATTAAACCGAGATATTGTTGATGGAATTGATACAGCCCTTCGGGATTGTAACCTATTTGCACAGTCCTACCGTATGATGCATGAAGAAATTAAAAAAACAATGACTGAAAATAATGCAGAAATTGAGCCTGAGATGCAATTATTATTTTCATTAAAGCCTGGGATGGATAGTAGACGTTATAATTTACAAAGTGTCAATGAAGTTGCAGCAATTTTTACTACAACTGCTGATGGTGATATTCCAGAATCATATGTTACCGTATATAATAAGAATACAAAAAGTTAACAATATATAAGTTCTATGAATCCCAATGTTGAGCCATGGATATATCCTTTATTTTATCCACATGGAACAAGAGGTTGGGACAAAAATCTGACCTGCGCTAATACAAATAAACGTGTATCAAGAGCTGCATACATCAGGCATAGAATGGCTTCTAGGGACAACAATGTATTTTTAAAGGGTGGTAGATTATTTCAGCAATGGATTGTCGACAGTTATGTGAAAATTGAAAAAGATAGGACAAATTTCTGTCGAAATAATCAAAAGAAACTTCGTGCAGATACTTACGAAGGTCTAATTGATCATTTACAAAGAAGAGCTGATGATTTGAACAATGAAGTTGGGAAAATTGTAATACTTCTATCATCTTTCACAGGTTCTCAGAGAAATATGTTACAGCATTACCAAGATGCAATGGCTATTGTGAGAAAATTTGGTAAACCTGATCTTTTTATTACGATGACGTGTAATCCAAACTGGCGTGAAATAAAGGAAAATTTATTACCTAACCAAACTACCTCTGACAGACCAGATATTGTATCGCGTGTTTTTACCATAAAAAAAAATAAACTTATTAATACTATTGTAAAGGAACAATTATTTGGCGAAGTGATTGCTTATGTGTATGTCATTGAATATCAAAAACGTGAATTGCCGCATATGCATTTATTAGTGACTTTTAAACAAAATTATAAAATAACAACACCCGAGATTGTAGACAAATATATTTCGGCAGAAATTCCAAGTCAATCAGAAAATGTTATACTTCATGACATCGTTATGAAAAATATGATTCATGGCCCATGTGGAAATTGGTGTAAAGATAATAATAGTAAATGTTTGAAAGGTTTCCCAAAGCAATTCTGTTCTGAGACAATAATGGATGAAAACGGATACGCAACGTATCGCCGCCTTAATACAGGACAATACGATCGCCTAAGTGGAGGAACTACAGATAATCAATACGTTGTTCCATACAATCCTACATTACTTCAGTTATTTAATTGTCATATTATTGTAGAAGTAGTTTCAAGTATTAAATCCTTAAAATATTTGTATAAATATATCTTTAAGGGACATGATGCTGCTGCTGTAGTAATTACCGATAGTAGTAATAATACAAGTTCTTTAGAATATGATGAAATAAAAAACTTTATTGAAACTCGATATGTTAGTCCTGTTGAAGCATGTGATAGAATATTTGGTAGACCATTACAGAGTAAAAGTCATTCTATTCTCCGATTACCTGTTCATTTAATTAATCGGCATACTGTAACCATTAGTGAAGAAGCAAATGATGATGCTATAAATGAAGCTTTACAGAAACGGACTATGTTATTAGAATATTTCGATTTAAATAGGCGTGATCCACAAGCTAGACAATATACATATGCAGAAATTCCATGTTATTATGTTTTTAAGAAAGAACGTGGTGAAAATGCATTAAAATGGGTGAAGCGTAAAGGGTCATTTAATGTCATTGGACGGATGTATTCAATTTCGCCCAGTCAATCAGAACTGTTTCATCTTAGATTACTTTTAATATTAGTTAAAGGCGCTACAACTTATGATCATCTGCGAACTGTCAACAATATTGTACATGACACTTTTCGTAGTGCATGTTTAGCATTAGGCCTTATTGAAGATGATGAAGAATGGGAGCGCGCTTTGACAGAAGGAGAAGTATGGATGATGCCACAACAATTAAGACGTTTATTTGTGCGTATTTTAATTTATTGCCATCCAGTTCATCCAAACAAACTTTGGGAAAAGTTTAAAGAGGCTATGTCTGAAGATTATCAGAAAAATTATCCATCTAATGAAGCTCATAAAAAAGAATATAATGATATAATTAACTTTCTGTTGCATGAAGGATCAAATATTCGCAATTTTTTTTGAAATGATACAGTTAAATGAAATAAGTATTGAAACAGAAAATCAAACGAACAACAAAATGTCATTACAACAACATAAAGAGATTGGTGAAATGCAATATGTGAAACTGAATTCCAAACAGAAGGATATTGTTGATGAAGTATTAAATGTAGTTATCCAAGATAAAAGAATACCATCTTCTTCATGTTATTACATTGATGGACTAGGTGGATCCGGAAAAACTTTTGTTTATACAACTTTATACCATTTGTTAAGAAGTAAAGGAAAATGTGTTTGTACTATGGCATTTACAGGCATTGCCGCAATATTACTTCCCCGTGGTAAAACTGTACATAAAACGTTTGGGATGCCTGTTCCATTGTTCTATGATTCTACATCAAATATTAAAAGTCAATCTAAGGAAGCTACATTTTTGAAAGAGGTTGATGTCTTTAATTGGGATGAAGCTCCAATGGCGCCAAGATATGCTATGGAATTAATTGATAGAACATTACGCGATTTTATGAATGTTGATATGCCATTTGGTGGAAAAACTATGCTTTTGGGTGGCGATTTTAGACAATTATTGCCTGTTAAAGTTAATGCTACTAGAAGCGAATTAGTTAATTTATCTATGAAATCTAGCACATTATGGAGTCATTTTAAGGTAATATCATTAACAGAAAATATGAGAATTTTACCTGGTGAAATAGAATTTTCAGAATATTTATTATCAGTTGGAAATGGTACTTTAAATGATAATGATAATAATATACTAGCACCAGAGCAATGTGTAGAGAATGGTGATATCATTCATAAAATATTTGGAGAATTAATTATCAATAAAAAATACGATGCCTTATGAATTACGATTAAGAGCCAATTGTATTGTCATGCTACTTCGAAATCTTAGTATTAATGAAGGTTTTTTTTTTTTTATTGTTTATACTCCTGCCCTATTGGCCTTACGCACTTCGACAAGAGTCCCCGAGAAATACTTTTTTTTTGGATTAAGCATAACCATTCTACTTTAGAAATTTTCTATATATTAACCTAATTTTGCGTCTACAGCCGACTTTATTAGGAGTACTCGCATTACGCCTGGACCACCCGTCAATGGGTTTTCTCGCCAGAGAAGAGGGAAACGGTAGAAAACCTCTCTGAGTACAACCGGTTTATCGGCAGTCGAGTTCTAATGGTGTGACCGGACAATAATCGACGGTGCACATCATTATACCTCGACGTCAAACCTCCCGCTCAGATTGTCTCACGTGCCGGAAAAATACCAAGCCAAGTGGGCGCGAACCAAGGGTTCTTATACCCTTGGTCCTTAAACGACCACCAACGCCAGGCATCTATCCGACTGAGCCAATCTGTCGGTTATTAATAAAGGTTTATGTAATGGAACGCGAATGCAGGTATTAGAACTATCAAACAATCTGCTACGTTGTCGTATGTTAACAGGTGATAAGGTTGGAGATATTGTATTTATAAATCGTATTACGCTGTGTTGTGAGGATATTTATCCTTTACTTTCAAACGACGGCAATTTCCTATAAAATTAGCATTCGCAATGACAATAAATAAAAGCCAAGGACAAATTTTGACAAGATTATTGTAGACCTTCGTAAAAATGTATTTAATCATGGGCAAGTATATGTTGCATTTTCACGAGTTAAATCTTGGGAATCATCAATTATATATTTAGGAAATCAAAGACCTAATTTACTAATCAAGAATTATGTTTACACTGAATTATTTAAATAAAAGTAAATATTTTTTCTATAAAAATGTCTGAGTCGTTATATATTTTTTTTTTTCTTAAAAAAGGAGTGTGTCTCAGTATGGCTGTCTTTACGCGTGAGACTTTCTTCGACGCTTCTTATTGGTAAATTGCGTCATTTTTTTGTAATAAGATTCACACGTAAGATTTCTTTACACGTTTCTTTCTTATCAATTGGTCAAAGACGTTTTAATTTCCTAATTTCAAATAATAGTTCAAACTTCAGATAATTAACACACTTATTTGTACGTATTTTAATGTACTGCCAACCAGTTCATTTAAATGAACTTTGAAAAAAGTTTAAAGATAATATTTCTCAAGATTATTAACGAAATTTTGCATCTCATGAATCTTATAGAAAAGCATATATTGAAATAAATTATTTTCTTCGAAATGACGGAGTACTTACATTTTTTGTATAATATTGACAGAAACCACACTTATATTTCTTTTTTATTAATATTAATTAATCATACTGAATAAATAGTAAGTTTGACTTTTATAAATCGTTTTACATTTCTAAAATTATCTTTACTTTATTCTATATTGTATAAATCCATTTATTTTCACATGCATTTTTTTATAAATATTTCTTTTGTTTTTTTCTGAGATAGAAGTATGATTTAGTAAATTATTTTCAGAGGCCTACAGAACGTAAAGTTAAAAAAAATACCAAAAAATTTATTGGCACTTTTAACTATCAATAATTGAAAGAAGATAAAAAAGCTTCCTCAATATAATATATACCAATTGTTTAATTTTTTATTTTATAATAATTATTTTAAAGTATTAAGATAAAATTTCAAAAAATACAAAATTTCAATTTTTTTAGAAAAATTAAAATATTTATTAACTCTATAAATATTGATAAAATATATACTTTATATACATGAATCGATTCTTTTTTATGTCAGGAATGCAATTTTGACAAGAATTTATTAAAATTTTAATATAGAAAAAAGTTATTTCAAAAAATCCAAAAATTAATTTTTTCAAAAATTAAAAAATTGTTGAAAAAAATTTTTTTTTTATATTTTTGAAAATCCTTCTGTCTGATTTTTGGTATTCGTAACCGTAATACACCTACAAAATTTTATCAAAATTCGTCAAGACGTGTAAGAGAAAATTTGTCCACAAGAATCGGTGACATATACACACATACATACACACATACATCCGGACATTTGTTCCTCTCGACGAATTATATATACTACACTTGAAAATTTGTAAAAATAGTTGATTCTAAAAAATTCGGAAATCGACATCTCTATAAGGCTTCCTTTAAGAAGAAGCAAAAATAAGTAAAGAACTGAGAAAAAAGATGACTTTAAAAAAATAAAGATATATCTCTTGAGTAACAGTGTCGGACAAAAATTTATAGCAAAAGTAGGAACGATTTTAAGAAACAAAAGTAAATTTTTAATTTAATATCCTCTGTTTATGGCTTTCTTTGACAGTAGAGATGTTTTTTTGCTAGCTAAGTGAAAAATAGTTAAAAATTGTTTATTTAGTAACGTTTTTCTTTCATCACTATTTTTTAAAATATAAATTTACTATGGAAGATTTTAAATGTTACAAAATTTAATTAACATATAGATTATTTTGATTATAAAAAGGTTTTCTATAACTTTTATAAGTACTTTTGTTAAAAAAAATTTTAAAATTAAAAAAAGGATTGCGCAAGAGAAAAAACGCGCGCGCGGCAGCGCGCGATCGTTCTCGTTAGAGAAATCGATGATTGAAAATTCTACTTCGCACGGTCCGACTCTTTTTGTAATATCTCGGGAATCCTTAAATATTTTTTGATGTTCTTGGTCTCTATTTAAAGCTTAGGTTACAAGGAATAGTCTGTGAAAGTAACAATTTTTTTCATCAACTTTTCTAAATTTTGCCAGGAGTGAAAGTCAGTGTAAGAAATTCCGAAAAAAATAGAATTATTTTTTTGTCGTCATAACATGATATCTCGCTTCCTATTTATGCAATATGACTTAAAATAGTGGCATTTCTTGGAAATTTAATAAGCTTTCCAATGCAATTTAAAAAAAGCATCTAGCGTCATTTTTAACCGAGTTATCACTGTTTCTGTGTTTTTTAATAGCTCGAGATGTTAGCGTTCGCACAATTTCGGACGGTAGTGTAATTCGATCATGAATATCGAAATTATTGATATTTTAAAACCAAAAATTGTGGAAAATGACATTTTCTCAAATTTTTTGTTTGAAAAATTTTCTTTATTAAACTATTATAACTTTCTTGTAGGGTATTTAAAAATACATTGATTTATCCAAAATTTAATCACTTTTACCATATTTATAAAAAGTTATTCATATATTTCTATTATTATTATCTTCATGAGGAAGCAAAGTGTCAGTGAAATAAGCACAAAAATTATAACAAAAATGTGCAACTTGGCAGCGGTTTTTCTTATTTATCAATTGAATTGTTTATTTCTGCTTTTGAATAAGATTTTTATTACATATTCTTACAAGAATATGAACATTATATGAACAGGAGGCGTTGATATAATAAAAATTAATTTAAAAGAAGACACCATTTGAAAAAGAGATTCTTGAGCCATAAGAAATAGCAATTAACAAATTTTTTAAATTGCGTTTTAACGTATAATGCCAAACTTGAAGTGTTGTGCATCTGATCTTTAAAGGTTGAAGAGTTTTTCTAAAACTTGTTGTTTTTAAAGTCCGTGTCGTCATAACTCAAAATCTATTGGATCAATCGTTCTGAAATTTAATACAGTACTTCTTGCACAAAAAAAATGCGAATGGTAGAAACAACCACATTTGTGTAGTTAGAAAAAAAGTAGTTAAAACTACCATATTCAGCAGCATTTTAACTACACTTCCTCAGTTAGTGGAACCAAAATGAAGTAGTTGGTTTTATGTGGTTAAAATAACTACTTTACGTACGTATTTCTTACTAGTTGCAGAGAAAGAAAGAAATTTACTGTTTTAATATAGTAAAATCAATTGTTAAAAATAGTTATTTTTACTATTTATGCAGTTGAAAAGATCATTTTTTTCTACAGAGAAAAAACGTGAGTGGTAAAAACATCCACATATGTGCAGTTAAAAAAAATAGTTAAAACTACCATATTCAGCAGCATTTTAACTAAACTTCCATAGTTAGTGGAACTAAAATTGAATAGTAGGTTTTATGTAGTTAAAATTACTACTACACGTTATGATTGTGAATAACTCAACAATAGTGCAGTAGTTAAAAGTACTGTTAAAAATAGTTATTTTCGGAATTTCTGTAGTAGAAATAGGGGAATGTAGTCAAGGTTGGCCTACTGTCTAGGTAGGCCACTCGCGTTTTTTTGTCAAGTTCACTAGCGCCACCTACGCGCATTTTTGTCGAAGCTTGTCTTAGTGAAACCTAACTTTTTGTTCAATTACATTTTCGGAAAATCGAAAATTGTGTTTTCTGTGACGTCGGTACAAAAAAAGCTCAAAAAAAGTTTTGTGCATAATGTGAAAAACCATTAATAAAAGATAAAAAACAAATTGAATCGTCAAGGCAAGTATGCAGAAAATTTGTGGGACTCATGGTTGAAAGGAAAACAAAGTAAAAAATCGAATCCCGAAACGTATTTCTTTATGGTTACAACAATTCGGTAATGTTACTTACTGTCAAGGTCGGCCACTATGTGTTTAAAATGCGCAAAGTTGAGGACGAGCTACTTCATTTGCAAAAACTGCAATTCTGTATAACTCATAATATAATTGATCATCTTATTAATATTTTTATTTAATTTTATTAATATTTTAGTGCAAAATTTTTTTTTATTTATATTTACTTTTTTATATTGTTTATTTTTATTATTTTATTATTTCATTAAGTTACAAGCTGTAAACAATAAAGAATCAATTTTCCGTAACTCCAAACATGTTATTTTTTTTTTAACGATTAATGCCCTTTGAATTTTAAACATGGCCGACCTTGACTGTAATGGCCAACCTGGACTACAAATTTTTTTTTTTTTAAATCTTTATAACTTTTTCATTTTTAAACCTGTCAATTTACTTTGTACAGAAAAAATGTTCCTATTAAACAGGACTTTCCAACCATATACTTCAATTGTCCAAATTCATTTTTAAAAAAAAGTTATAAACAAAAGTCAAAAAGGTGGCCGACCTAGACTATGTTCCCCTATCCATTTCTTGCTATTTGCAAAATAAATTAAAATTTACTGTTCCAAAGAGTAAAAACAACCGCTGGAATTTGTTATTTTTGTGTTTAATGTAGTTAAAAGAACCAATTCTTACTAGCTTTTAATAATTTATCTCTATGGTGGTAAGAAACGTTTATTTTTATAACTACAAAAGTCATAAAAGTAACAATTTTTATGTTATTTTTACTATATGAAAATAGTAAGTTTAATTTTTTTATAACTAGTAAAAAGTGGATAATTTTACTACAGAAATTCTGAAAATAACTATTTTCAACAGTACTTTTAACTACTGCACTATCGTTGAGTCATTTAAAATCATATGCTGGCTACATTTCAACTAAGTCCTTGAGCTTAAAAAATTAGTTACTGCAACTAAACGGAGTAGTTATTATGACTGAATCTAAGAAGAATGTCCTCAAGTACAATGCCAGTCATCGTAGCGTGCGAGCGTGGTTAGGTGGTTAGGTTATCGGTTTGCGAATTTTAGGGTCGTGCGTTCAATCCCCGGCGTTTGGGGATTTTTCTCTGTTAGGTGTATAAGAATTTAATATATAAATTATATATGAACAAAAATAGGTAAGAGAAAATATAAAAAATGGACCTCAATAATAATAAAAAACAAATAAATAATTTCATTTTACTACTTTAAATAGTTAATTTAACTATTTTTTACAGTTGTTACAACTACAATTTGTTACGGGCGCCTATAGGAACTATGAAAATTTAGTTACTGCAACTAAATGAAGCAGTTAGTATGACTAACAACAAATAGTTAAGATAACTGTTTTAGTAGTTAAATTTACTGTAAAAATGGTATTTATTACTACATTTTACAGTTAGACTAACTATTCTGTCATAGTTCATTTTACTGAATAATGTTACGGGCGCCTATAGGAACTACAGGAAATAGTAAAAAAGTAGTCAAATGTACAATATATTTTTTTGTGTGTGACATAATTCTTCAGGTATCCCTGCACGGAGAAAAATGGTGCTGAGTTTCTAGTAAAAGTTCCTATGGAATAGTAATAATTCTACTTTTATATTAAAAATTACTATTCATAGTAAAATGTACTTCGCATGAAGTAAATATTACTATTTCTGGTAGTAAAAATTACTAATAGTAATTATTATTTCTTATAATTAGAGGAAAAAATTTTTAAAAAATTAGGATATGGGGCCGTACACATAATACGTCACGCGGCTAGGGGGAGGGAGGGGGTCTGAGAATTGTGACTATGTGTGACATAGGGGAGGGGGGGGGGGTGAACTCATGTGTTACGTCACAATCTTTTAAATTCAAAGATTATAAGAAATTAAATGTGACAATGTCACTTTTTCTAAATAAAACAAGTTAAAAATGCTTTAAACTATTTAATATCTATTATGTACCTGTATTTAACAAATATTGGTTTATTATTTATAATATAATATGATAAATAATATATTCTCTTAATTTGAATCAGTTAAAAATCTTGGTTTTAACTGACAATCAGCAGTGACTGACTTTTTGCTTCTGAATCTGTTAAAAATATAACTGAAAAATTGTCCAAAAAACACCGAAACTTTTCTAAATATGTATATTAAAGATTTACTTGCAAAGTTTAGTTAAAATTGTGTAAAGATTTAAATTTCTCACTCCAATAAATATTTATCGTCAAATTTTCTTAAAAATATAGCTTGAAACTTTCCTGAACATTTGAATTACATTTTCGACTATAATTTCGTGAAAATTTTCAGGATAGTTTCGCGCTAAACATTTATTGAAGTAGGATATTTAAATCTTTACACAATTTTCACTAAACTTTGCATTGAAATATTTCGAAGCTTGCGAGTAAATCTTTAATAAATTTTTAGGAAAGTTTCGGTGCTATGTAGGTAGTTAAACGTGACTAAATGAATCAATAAAAAAAATTGTATTGAAACATCAGTTATTTTTAACAAATTGTCAGAAAATAGTATATTGTGCAACAAGTACAGAAAGAAGCTGTTTTCGAAGTCGGAAAATCTTCTTTCGTACGTGTTGCACACAGTACTTTGTGCAACACCTTTTGGTTTTGATAAAAAAAGCTGTTTGGAAACGCTAGTTGACGCCAACATACGTACTGTTTAGCAGGGTTTGGAACGTATGTTACCGCACGTAATATACGTGGTTTTCTACGCGTATATTACTGTAAAAAACAGGTATTCTACAAATAGAAAACAAATACCTATGTATATCACCAAAAAAACCTAAAAGTTTAAGAACTTTGCGGCACTAGTGCAGCAAAGTACTGTTTTGCGCCTACTTTACAGGCATGCAAAGTATTACTTTCCTTACAGGTGTTGCACAAAAAATATTTTTAACTGATTCAATAATTTAGGGTGTAGGATATAAAATATAATGTCAAATGTATAAAATTTACATTGAAATTTACGTGTGTGACATGACGTTGTAGGGGGAGGGGGGGGTTCAAGGTTTGTGACGAAGTGTGACATAGGGGGAGGGAGGGGTTAAAAATGGTCAAAAATTGCGTGACGTATTATGTGTATGACCCCTATGGGTTTTTAGATTTTTTTATGGGCTTTCGAATGGCACAGTCTATTTTCAAAAACTTTTTTATTTTTACACAAATTTTGAAAAAATAAAAATAAATTTTCACTTTTCGCATCTTTGGGTCCATTTTTTCTTTTTCCTTTTATTTTTAAATAAAAGCTGAGCTTTTTTGTGATGAAATACTTGTTTTCCAAAAAACCGTTTTTGTTTTTTTTCGAGAAATGAATTTTTGAAAATAGCGCAACACGTCGTCGCGCCGGAATTTAATTTATAAAACGTTCCATTGAACTATTTTCTGCATTTTACAGGGTTGAGACAGACATTAGAACAATATAATGCCAGCATTATAGTTTTTTTATTTTTTTAAATTAAAAAAAAATTTAATTTTTTTAAATTTTTAACAAAATTTTGTTACAATTTTATTTTTAATTTAATGCCTGTCTTTTATTTTTTTGTTGGCTTTTTTTTACTTTAGCTGTTCTCAAGTTTTTCTCTGCATTTTTTAGTTTTTTTTTTTTTAGTGCCCTTACTTTTTGAATCTTTTGATGCTGGAAACTCCACATAATTTAAACCCAACGAAGTTTTTTTAAGGAACAATTTTTCTTCATTTGTAGGAATATTCTGTCGAGTCAAAAGATTAAAAAAAATAAGGGCACTAAAACAAAAAGTACAGAGACAAAGTCGAGAACAGCTAAAGTAAAAAAGAAACGTTTTATAATAGTTATTTTCGTAACAAGGGCGCAAAATAGGTGAATGCGACGATGGCATTGAGGGCACGCACGATTAAACGCTGATATTAGTTAAAAATTGAGCTCTATATATAAACATTATCTCAAATGAAGTCTATAATGATAGAAGTTTTAAAATAGAAATAAAAAACAATGTATTCTGGAAACATAGTATTTATTTAGAACGTAGTAATTAATAATTGAACAAAACTGAAACAAGAACTTTTAAAATTGACAATTTTTATAAAAGAAAATGGGAACAAAACCAAATGTCTCATTATTTTTTTTAGAGAAAATAAAAAAAAATTGCAAATTTTTATAGACAAAATAAAACAAGTTAAAAATGTTTGCAGTTCTATAGTCAACATAAAAAAAGTCGAAAAGGTCGCATTTTAATGAAGAAAATCGAATAATTAGCAAACGGGCGCAAAATACTTTTCCGCCCGCTCGGAGGTAGGGGAAGCGGGCGGAAAATACTTTACCGCCCGCTGACGTCATACAAGCGGGCGCAATAGTACATTGTACTATTGGCGAAAGTGTGATTTTTCTCGATTCACCACGAGTTGTGCACTACGTTTTCTCCAACGCCTTGCGAGGAAAGGTTTTTTCGTGAGTTTCGTATAATTTTAATTTAAAATGTTCTTATGTTTAATATAATAAAAGACGAATGTTTTGAGTGGGGAAGAAGTTAGATACAAAATAAATCTCAGTCAAAGAACAAGAAAAAAGAATAAATTCATGATTTACTTTCGCCACGCCAAATTTACTTTCGCCACGCTAAAAATTACTTTCGCCACGCTGAATTTACTTTCGCCACGCCAAATTTTACTTTCGCCACGCTCTTCAGAGCAGTTGAGAAAAGTTCTACTTTCGTCACACTTTTCTACCAAGAAAAGTACTCCTTTCAGAGCAAGTGTTGGAGAAAATACTTTTCCGCCCGCTTCCCCCACTCCCGGGCGTAATGTGTTACTTTGCGCCCGCCTTTAATGCCCGAAATGACATACTTTCCGTGCAGGTAGGACAAAAATTAAATTGCGGCGCGACGACGTGATGCGCTATATCCGAAAATTCATTTCTTGAAAACAAAAAAAAACGGTTTCTTTGGAAAACAAGTTTTTCATCAGAAAAAAGCTCAGCTTTCTTTTAAAAATAAAAGGGAAAAGAAAAAATGGACCCAAAGATGCGAAGAGTGAAAATTTATTTTTATTTTTTCAAAATTTGTGTTAAAATAAAAAAATTTTTGAAATTATCCTGTGTCCATGAAAAAATCTAAAAAACCCATATCCTAATTTTTTTAAAAATTTTTTTCTCTAATTATAAGAAATAATCAAAGTGGAGCGTGTCACACAAAAGTTCAGAACTTCTACCCCTTCCCCCTCGGACAATTTTTTATAAAATTCAAAAAAATTTATCCGACAAATTACTAACCTATAGGGCATATCATAAAAAAAATTTGGGAATAATTGGACAACATTTTTTTTGGGTGGACTTTTGACGTGATATCCACCATATATTAAAATGTGCAATTCTAGCTTTGTATAAAGTTATTTATAACATTTATTGAAATCATTTCTTTTTTATTTTGTACAAAATCAGAATAAGTTTAATTCAGTTTAATTCAGTAGCTTATGTAAATAAATATAGTAAAATTACAGTAATGTTAAAGTAAATTTTTCAGAGCAAAATTAATTTTAAATTACAGTAATATTACACAAGCATGTAAAGTAAATGAAAATTGCTGTGAAATGCATATCTTATGAATAAACAAGAAATTTTCTTTTATTTTATCGTCAGACAATAAACTTTTTTCAAGTTTTTCTTAAATATATGTAATATTACAATAAAGTTACAGAAATATTACCGCATAATATTACTGTAATGTTACTATAATATTGATGGGTAATACTACCATCAGGCGGACATTTTAATATGACCATAATATTACAGTAGTTTTACCGGGTAATATTACTGTAATGTTACGTGCTATATGGGAAAGATATATATGCAAGTAACCGAAATTTTTTTCCATAGCCATTTCGTAGCCGAGAGGCTTAGTGTAAATGCGTGCGATTTTAGGTTGCGTTAGATATAAGTTAGGTAGGGTTCGAATCTGTTTAGATGTTAAGATTTTCCGATATGTTAAGTTGTTATTAATTGTAAGTATGAATATGATAAAAGAGTGAAGCTTATGAATAATGAATAATAATACACATGTAGAGTGTTAATTACTTGAAAAAATATTTTTTGAACCCCGTGTGGAAATTTATCATGGAAGTTTCCTGGTTCTGTATAGTAGTACTTGATTCTTTATTGTTTCTAGACAGTTTTCTATATTGTGCCTATTGTCATTTGTAACCCTTCAGACAACTAGTTGTTAGACAGTTGAAAATGTATAAATTCTTTACAGAATAACTAGATTATTTCTAGAAAATATTGATCAACCTAAAAAAGATGGATTTTTATATTTATGCTTTTAAATATGACAAATTGTTTCCAAATACGATAGGAATTAAAAGTCTGGAACGTTATGTTTTTTAAGTGCACAAGTAAATAAAAATACTACTTTTTAGTGTTTTTTGCAAAAAATAAATTAAATAACATTTTATTTTCATACATTAATTTAATTTTCAGTTGTTAATTAAGGAAAATTAAAATAAAATAACCTTCTTAAACACAAAAATTATGATAAGTAAATAATAATGAACAAAAATAAACTTATTGATTCTATTTAAGATTACTCTAATTACAATAAAAGTTTGAAATAACATTAATAGTTTGTGAGCATCAAAACAATATTAAATTAAGTTAATTAAACATGTCAAAAAAATTCTTTCTTTTGTATATTAAAAAATGAAATTATTTTTTAAGTTATTAAAATACTTATATTATATTATATTAAAAAAGCAGTAATAATAAATGTAATTATTTTTATTAATTATTTGTATAATTACACAAATACATACATATTTTGGAAATAATACTTATTTACTTTAAAATAAATAATTTTTGATAAATAAATAAAAGAATTTAATTATTAAATGGAAACGAAAATATAATGTAAATTAATAAACACATAATATAATACGTAATAAATGAATAAATTAAATTTGATCAATCTGTGTATTTTCTTCATCAATTGGTTTCTTCCGTGCAAGACGATTTCCATCCCAATCGATGGCATTTGTGATGACGATTCCCAACTTTTGCAGTACAGTTTTTTCATTAATTAGGTGATTTGTGACGCAGAATTTTTGTACCATAAAATCTTATAAAATAAATAAAATTGTAAAAAATGGTTTATAATGTTACATATGATTGTGAAAAAACTATACTAAGCAAGCACTTATAAAATTCTGTGTTCTTAAAAAGTCTTTGTTTTTTCGGCGTGATTCTTGTGGCATTAAAAAGCAACACAACGCTTCTATGAATATAAGTTTTCAAGATGTTTGTTAAGGATTTTGATACACAAAAGTTTATATCAAGAAAATTATTAAATGTTTCTTTGAAAACTTTTTTTTTTTTTTTTTTTTTTTTTTTTTTTTTTTTAAATTATTAAATGTTTCTTTGAAAACTTTTTTTTTTTGTTTCTTTGTTTGTTTGAAAAAGAAATGTAATATTAATTTAGAAAACATATAAGAATATAATTCGTTTTATTTAGAAAAGAAAGTGAAAATGACAGTTCAGTGTCTTTCTTAATTTTTTTCTTTATCGAGTAAATTATATTTAAACATCCCAAGTAGAAATGTAATACTGGCATAGTACTGACCCAGTACTGACTGCCAGTATAGCAGTACTGACTCCAGTACTAGGGGAGAGTGGGGCAAAATGGGGTAGGCGGGTCAAATGGGGTACCTCTGTTTTTCCATGATAGGTACTTTTAATTTTTTTATCCTCGACATATATCATTCATGTTGATAAGAAACTGTTATTAATTATGAAGACACTCCAAAGAAAATTTTTTTTTGAAAGTTATACAACTTTTAAGTTTTAAGCAAAAAAAATATGAATTTTTTTCAAAATTAAAGTGCTTACCAAACTTTTTGGGATAATGCATTTAATTTGGCAAGTGTGGTATCTTTTTCAGTACTTATTCTAGAGTAATTTCCAATAGAATAGATTGTTTAATTGTTTACAATAACTTGTAAACATTGCATTTTGTTTTAATATGCAGTGTGGGGCAGAATGGGGTACCTAAGTGTGGGGCATGCCGGAAGCTACGCCGCTTCATTAAAACTATTTAAAAACATTATATTATGCATATTTAAAGGTTTCCTGCAGAAGAATCAATATTTTTGTTTGGAAATTTATACCATCGATGTTTCATTATCGATATATCGATATTTCGCAATATAGATGTTTTTTTGTTAAATTCCAATAAATATTACTTGTTTTTTCATAGTAATAAAGAATCCTACTTTTTGTTTGTATTTATAATCTCATACAACAAGAATTTAATGAATTTTGAAAAAATATTCCATGTTTTGTATAGTTATTTGATGACACCCCATTTTGCCCCACGGGTGGGGCAAAATGGGATTTTAGCACTTTTTCAGAAAATACGATATAAGTTCTTTCAAAAATTTTTTTCTCCGCTATTATCATAATTTCCTCAAAGCTAAGTGTACAAAGAAGAATTCTGAAGTTTAGCTGAATCGATTTATTCGTTTGGTTCTCTGTAAACAGCCAATTTCAAAAAGGTACCCCATTTTGCCCCACTCTCCCCTAAATCAGTATTGGGAAATCCCTGGCTGGTAACGCTGTCCAGTACTGATTTTTTACCGGCAGTCAGTACTAAGTCAGTATTAAAATATCACTGGCAGAACACCGCCTAATTACTGATTCGCAGGTAAAATTTAACAAATTTGGAAAATGCTGTAACACGTTCTCTAAAACAAAATTTACCTTTAGAAGCTTATATTAATTTGTTATTTGATTATTAAAGAAAAGGGAGTAATTTATTGAATACTAATCCCAGGCGCGAAAGACCAGTGCTGACGATGGGTTGAAACTTGACTGAGTCTTGAACGCCCAGCGTGGGTAACCCAGAGTTGAAGCAGTCTTTATATCATTGTCACTCAATATTGGTTCAGCATGGGACACCAATGTTCGTCCCATGCTCGATTTAACACTCGGTCAATCTTCGTGAGTGGAGTTTCAACATCCAGTCTTTATTCAAGCTTGAATCAATCTTGATAGTTTATTTATTACCGTGTACACTTAACAATATTAGATATAAATACTTATAAATTATTTAATATTAAAATATTATTTCTGATAATTTTTAGTAATTTTTTATACTATTTAAAAATTATTATTAATTATTATTAAATAATATAATAAGTATTATTATTATTGTTATTAAGATATCAATTGGTAAATAAATATTAATATTTATTTAGTGTATAATATTTATATTAATTACATAAGATTCATATCAATAAAGTTAAATTATTATATAATATTTTTTTTCTTGCACAGAGTCAAATTATTATTTCAAAGTTCAAGAGTTTCGTTTATCTGAAAAATTTTCAGTGAAAAAAATGCTCATTAGGTAGTAATAAATATTTATGCCTAGTAGTTTTACACTAGGTTTAACTGTTTACTGAATATTATCAAAAATATATTTTTCGTCAAACGCGCGCGACTAAACACAAATAACCTTGAGACGTTGCGATTGTCGTGCTCCCACCATCCCATCTACTCAATGCTTTCCCCTCATGACGTCACAGGCGGGGAGTGTATTGAGTAGATGGGATGGTGGGAGCACGACAATCGCAACGTCACGCTGTAAAGTCTCAAGCAGGTTCTACATGGGATGCCCGACACGTGAAACGGGCCCCCTCTTCAATACCAACTTCTCCTCCGTGAGTAGGGGAAAGTATTTGGTAGATGGAGCAGAGGGGGCACGTCTTGTCGTGTCGGGCATCCCATGTAGAACCTGCTTCAAGGTTATTTGTGTTTAGTCGCGCGCGTTTGACGAAAACTATATTTTTGATAATATTCAGTAAACAGTTAATCCTAGTGTAAAACTACTAGGCATAAATATTTACTACTACCTAATGAACATTTTTTTCACTGAAAATTTTACAGATAAACGAAACTCTTGAACTTTGAAAATAATAATTTGACACTGTGCGAGAAAAAAAATAATATATAATTTAACTTATAGAATTATCAGAAAAAATATTTTACTATTAAATAATTTATAAATATTTATATTTAATATTGTACAGTGCACACGGCAATAAAGGAACTGAATATTGTAACAAGATTGACTGAGTCTTGAATCGAGCATGGGACGAACATTGGTGTCCCATACTGAGTGACGGCACTGGCATTGATATAGTAGATTAGGCGAGAAGCCTTCCAGCCTTCTGTGGCCGAGCGGTTTAAATGCGTGCGTTGAGAACTTCCGGTATGCGTTAGGGGGGCGGGGTGCGTGAGTTTCGATCCCACATGCGAGCGAATATTTTTCATTCTTTGTTATAAGCGTTTATATAAAAAAATAAAATTGTGTGTTGTGTCGTGAATAAAAAATGTGAACATGTTTATAAATAATGTTAAAAGTATGTTAAAAATCAAGAAAAAAATGTAACGATTAACAGAAAAATTGTCTTTTTTTACTAAAATTATTTTTTTAAAATTACTATTCAAATGATATTTATTGTTAGTAATATATTCTTATTTATATGAAAATAATATAATTATTACAAATAATAACTTATTGTCATTAAATATATATGTATATATACGCACATGAATTAAAATAATAACAATAATATTTATTATTATTATTAATAATTCATATATTCACATTATATTAAATAAACGTGAGAAACGAGTAAATTTGGGAACAGTGGAAGCAGTCTTGTTTCAGTCCTGCGTTAGGCGTCCGCAGCATTGATTGAGCATTGATGTCCAATGCTGAATCAAGGCTCGCGCTGCAGTCTGGAATCGGTGTTACATTAAAGCTTCGATCATTCCTGCTCTCGCTGATTCACTCATGCTCAATCAATGTTGACCAATGCTCGGCCAATCTTTATAAAGCCTGAACTCGGCGTCACTTCGCGCCTGGGAATAATTATTATTAATATTTCTGTAGTAAATAAACTTTTATGAGTAACAATAAAAATGTAAATAATTAGCAAAATTGCTTTTATTGAAATAAGTTTTAAAAAAAATTTTTTCTTTTTTTTTCATTAATTTATACAATCTTATTTATTTTAATTAATTACTAAATTATTATTATTATTGTTTATAATTATTTAAATTTATATTTTATGTAACACTGTTGAGAATTATACACTAAACACTAAGAACTAAGACGGAAAAATATCGCACGCACGGGGGATCGAACCCTAGACCTCGAGGACGCAAGTCGAATACACTAACCGCACAGCCACGCAAGCTTGGAAGTGATTTTACTTAAACTTCCTTTTGAGTTATGAGAAGGATATATACAGTGTGCTATAATAATGAATTCACTGTATATTATATTTATTTAAAGAAAAATTATTATAAATATATGTTTTATATATTTATATACATTTTAACAAGACATTATATATTAATTAATAGGTATAGCATAAAAATATGATAACAATTATTAATTTAATTATTTATTAAAATAATAAAAAAAATATATATTTATACATTTTTAAAAAATAAGAAAAATTTTATTATTAATAATACATAATAGTAAAAATAATTAATAAATAATAATTTATTATTATTATGATATACCTATTAATTAATAATTAATAATATATTAATTAAGTGT
This sequence comes from Leptopilina heterotoma, assembly GCF_015476425.1. Taxonomy (NCBI): domain Eukaryota; kingdom Metazoa; phylum Arthropoda; class Insecta; order Hymenoptera; family Figitidae; genus Leptopilina; species Leptopilina heterotoma. Next base: position 622,484 of record NW_025111000.1, read on the forward strand.
TTGATGTTATATTGTTGATGAATAATGTTTTTAAAAATCTTGGAAAATATTTTAATAGTTAATAAATGAAACGATGTTGTTATTAATAGTGGCCGGTTTAATGCCATTATAACAAATTTTGTTTGTTTTTTAACTCCTTCGCAGTACTGATTTGGTGTTATGCCACTTTTCTGCCTGTACTGATTTTAATACTTTTTTAACTCCGACGTATTACTGATTCGGTTTTTGAGTCAGTATGCTCCCAGTACTGATCGGGTTCCGAAAGTCAGTACCGACGGTCAGTACTGAGTCAGTACCATGCCGGTGTTTAACTCCGTCTTAACTCCGGACATTTCTACTTGGGATATAATGTGAGTATATTATTGCAAGTATTTTATAGAAAATGTTTAGTATTAAAATGAAATAATTAGAAAATCTTTTCTAAAGTTTTCCTCTTGTTTCAAGGAGTAGTCAAATATTTCAAATTCTGAAATTGAAGACAAAGGAAGCGACAACTTATGTTTTTCAGCGAATGAACTTGGTAGGTTATTTGTGCCACTGCTCGACATTGCAATTTCCACCATAGTTAATCGACGTTGCGTTTCTAATTGGTCCAGATGTAAAACATGTAAAGCTGCCATGATCCTTGAATACATCTTATCAGGATTCTCTAAAAAACAAAGTTATAAATATATTTTAATGAGAATATATTATTTTTAATATTTTCATTTTATATTTACCTTTTTCTTTGCTTGAAACTTTACGATTAAAAATGTCCGCAAACTCATGACATTTACTTGTGCCTCCTGTCCTTAATAATTTAATTTTTTGATTTGACTCAGTTGTTTTTATCTTTGGTTCAATTCTCTTCTGAGAAATTACCTCCCCTACGTAAAATTTTGTTGTTAGTTCATTGAAAAATTGTATTATTTGAAAGGCGAATGAAAAAGATATTAATTTTAATATTTTTTTAAAATTATACCTTCCTGTTGTGAAATCTGCTGATCAACAATTTCTGGAAAATCATCATTTAAATTCGTTTGAATAATTGAACTTGGTTTTTCAGAAATTATGCCTTCTTTCTGCAAAAGTTGATTAGTTATCCGCAAATCATTAGTTATACTTGTACAAATCGTTTTTGTTTGTAAATTTGAAGAAGTTAGTATATTTTTGCTTAAATTTTCTTGCATTTTCATTATCTTGTCATTCTCATTCGTTTCTTGAGAAATTAATCCTACTTCAGAAATTTCTATTTGTAAAGATTTTTCTGAATTAGTTAATAAAAAGTAGAATGTTGAGAATATTAAGTACTTTAGAAAACTGATATTCTAAAATATACCTTCTTTATCGAAAATGCGTTGATCAAGGTTATCCGTACTATTGTTTATTATATCAGAAATATTGGTCTCTTTTGTTTTACAATTCGGAACAATTTTTATATTTATTTTTGAATTTTCAATATTTCTAATCGTGGGTTTTGTTTCGACTGTACTTTCAGTATACGTGTTTTCCAAAATGTTTTCCGTATTTTCCAAACACTGTCTTTCAGGAAGTACTATTATCGGCGCACATTTTCCAAATCAGTTAATAAATTGTTTGGTTGCAATGTTTCAACAGCTTTTACTTTTTGTGCTTCTTTGGAAATTTTTGCTATTTTGAATGATTTCTCATTTTCAGAGGTATTTGAGTCTTTGTCTTCTGATTCTACAAGAAAAGAATTATATTTGTAATGTGATTTAATATCTATTTATTGTTTTTATACTGCAAATCTATTGATATTTTGTAATTGAAATTGTAATGAATCAACAATTAAAATACTTTAACATGCAAAATAAGAAAAATATAGAAAACCTGTATCTCTTTTTCTATATGCTCTTTTCCTTTTCTTAAGTTTTGATTTCTTATTTCTTGTATCATCATCAGAGGATAATTCAGTAGAAGCTGTGTAATGAAATTAAATAGTGATTATAAATTAATGAAAAAATAAATAAATGAATTAACATTCAAATTTTTTTACTACTTCACTTACAAATGTTTCTTGGTAAATTTTCCTTCACTGAAGATTGATTGTTTACTATAACCAAAAAATAAATAAATAATATTAAGCCTTTTTTTAAATAAATATTATACATGCTTCTTATAATTATAGTAATAAAATATTTATTACTTAAAGCAAATTCCTTCTCATTTGCTACTACTTCTGCAATACTACGTACTCTGGAAATAACTTCACCTTCGTCTTTTTTCTCTTTCATTAATGTTTTATTTTTAATTTTCTTTTCTGTACTTTCAATTTTTTTGTCTGGTCCCTTACCATCAGTGGTATAAGCATATGGTTTGGTTTTTAACTTATTAAATCGCTTTTTAGCTTCCTAAAACGTTTCTTGAATGCAAAAAAAAATTTATTAATTAATTTTTATTTATTTATAATTTTTGTAGAACTAGAGAAATAAATTAATTATTAATTATTATTTTTTAAAAATTTATTTAACATAATTTAAACATAATATTTATTAGCAGAAAAAGAAAATTAATGGAAAGTTAAATTGACAATTTCATATTTTAAAAAAAATTAAAAATCCAATTACTTACTAGCATGTCCTTTGAATGATACTGGGTATTGAGACCAAAAACCCAAAGATTCTTGAAACGTTTTCAACATTTTATTTAGTTGCATTATGTTAGGTTTATCATATGGGGGCGGGGGAAAAAATGCATAAAATTTGTTGTTTTTTTTGTTAAAATTAATCCAAGACGACAAAACAATGTCGATTATTCATTACCATTTTCATCTTTCCAACCATCAAATGAGATTAATTGATACGAGTATTCACTATCGTCATCAGACTCTGTACTTGTATTATTCATTTTTTGTTATTCGCTTTAGAGAAGGATTAAATTGAATTTATTCGGAGTTATAAAATTGTCAACTGACATAAATTGTCATACATAAAACAAAAAACTGGCGAATTTTTTAATATATTTTTTTGACGTATGTAACGTACTTGTTTGTATTCGAATTTTCTATCAATCATGATGCAATAATGGAATAAAGAAAACGTGTTCTTTTCCTTCTTCTTTCACAGCTAATGATATTTTAATAACTTTTGTTTCAACGAATTCAATCAAAAATTCTTTTAATTCGTTTTCTGTACTTTTTCTTACCTCATACATATGTAAATATCTCGAATCAGAAGGGTATTCATAAATTGAATTTTTTTTCTTGTAAAGATAACCTTGTATTTTTAAATGTTGTTTGGTTCCAATAATTTTCGTTATTTTCAAAAATTCTTTGCTTTTTAAGAGTACTGTATTGTCTGGTTCTTTCTGAGGTACATATTCCTTACCAAATTCATTTAATTTTATACAAGTATCGTCATTGCATAGAATTTCAAATGCAACATGGAGCAATAAAAAATGGTTGTATTGTTGTTCAGGTAAAACATTTTTTAAGACGATAGGTCCACAGTAAAGCAAGAAAAAGCGGCACTCATTTGCTTTCCATTTCCAAAGTTTTTTGAGTGACCTTGGCTTCCTTTGAAATTCGCAAGGAGTTTGATTCTTTAATAATTCCATTCTATTGGAAAGAATATTTCTCTGCTTTACCGATAACCTAACTTTTCTTTTCCCAAAAAACCATGCATTAACTAATCTTCTTATAATTCCTAATATTTCATGCATAGAGTCTAATACAAATACTGAAATCATATTAATTGGTGGACTTATTTTCAGCAAATATGTTTCTCCTTTATGATGGGCTTTATCGTTTTGAAGTCGAAATGGCTCGTCCGTTCTTTTTTTACTATTAATTAATGGATATACTGTGCAATTAACATTTTTTCTATTGCCCACGACGGTGCATCTTTCACAAGTGTGTTTACCGCAGTGTCCTTCTGTACATTTGCAAAATGCTCTCGCAGGAGTGTCACAAATGAAGCATTTTATAGATATTTTAAAATGCTTTTCACCAATTTCTAACCCATTTTCTAACAGCGAATTAATTTCTTTGACAAAATCTCTGAAATATACTTCGGTGTTTGCTGGTTTGGAAATCCCACAAAAAATGGACACTGTAAATGGTTTATAAATTTCCGGTTCAAAATGTACTTGACACAAGCAAGGAAAAAGTTGTAAGTCACCTGATTTGCTAATTGGCACTCCATCAATGCCAAATTTTAGTTCTATTTCATCCTTTGTATATACATTTGGATGTATACAATTTTTTAACCCGTTTGTGATTCCAAAATATACATATTCTCCTCCACTTCCATAACCTCTTTCCATTGTCAAAATGTCATATTTCGCTTTTAAAGTAGTTAAAAATGTTTTCGAAGACTTTGGTAAACTTGTCAATATTTTACGTTTAAGTATTTGAAGCAATTCATCCAAACTATTTTGATTTATTTGATTCTTGATTGACCAAACACGGAGTTTTTCAATGTCATAATGAATTTCATTGCAGATTTCATTATTGTCTGTACATAAACTTGCGCTGTTAAAAGTCTTAGACTGAATAACATTTTTGTTATTCAATTCTTCAGAAAAATCACTATCTACACTAGTTTCGCTTTCTTCACTACACGGAGAAAAATGGAAAAATGATTTATGCAGTCAGTGTAGTACTCCTTTATAGAATAATATGTGACAGGTACACACTATAGTATTAGAAGTTTCATAGCTGAACAGTTTGGGACTCAACACAAGTTATCCCATTCATCAGCTTAAACAAGACTGTTTATATAGTCTAAGAGGGAATAAGAGTATAAAAAATTGGAATGAGAAATTACTTTCTCATGTAATTGTTAAAAGAACGCGGCAGTGTACAAAACACAAGTCAATAATAGAAGCGAATATTGAACAAATAGTACTCAGTACAGTTCTTTCGAAAAATGAACGCCGTGCACATAAAGTAGATACCTACTCGAAAACCACAAGTTATTCTCTCTCTCTCTCACACTAATGGTCGTTCACTTATCTTACCGTTTCACTTACTCTTACTACTCTCAACTATTATGCAGTGCAGTTAAGTTCATTAAATTATTAAATATTGCTGTGAGAATAATTAATTATACATTTCATTCAAGGTCAATTCACTATTTTGTACACGAAAAAAAAGAATAATCAAATTTACCATGAGGACTGTCAAACTTAAAAAAGGTTTCAAGGTTATTAAGAAAAAATTAATGTTTTTTATTTATTTATTATTAAATTCTAATAACCGTATCAAATTTAAACTAGTTGACAATATTATTTATTCAATATTATGAATATTGTTGACATCCATACTTACATTAATTACAAAGTAAAATCCACGCATGATCTAATTTATTTCATTGGTAAGGGATGTTTCTTAAATAGGAAATTTCCCCCATCGATTGCGTAGCCGAAAGGATTAATGTAAAAGCGTGCGATTTATAATTATATGCGTATATTTAGTTGTATGGTTAGGTAGGTGTTCAATCCCGTATGATTGTAAGATTTTCCGATGCATTTAGTTGTTAATTGTAAGTATGAAGATGTGGGAAGAATAAAACTTGTGAATTAATGAATATAAATATATAAAGAGTGCATTTAACATATTTTTCTTTTTTTTTAATGATTGGTTATTGTTTTTTTTATATAAAATTGACGAAGTGAATAAAAGGAAACACTCGTTTCGCGTCACGTCGGCCATTTATTTTGACAGGTTCCGCGCCTGCGTTCTCTCATTGTGAAAATTTCGAAGTAGGGGACTGAGTCCAGTTTCTCTACTATGCACACTGCAGCGCGCCTTATAATCTTCGCCTGTGTCTCAATGCTCTTTACAGTGACATTTGGAACTAAGGCCCTCTATACACTATACGCAACACCCTAAGATGCTTGATGGAAATAAATTAATGTACTTTTACTGGACTGAGTCCAGTTTTTTCAATATTGACTCCCAGTTTTTCAAACTCTATTTTTCTCAGTGATACTTTCATTTTCTTCCTAATTTTCATTTTTCTCATTCCACTTTTCTTCATAGTCATCATTTTCATCACTACTTTCTTTTTCTTCCCAATTTTTATTTTTCTCATTCCTCTTTTCTTCATAGTCATCATTTTAATCACTACTTTCTTTTTCTTCACAATTTTCATTTTTCTCATTCCACTTTTCTTCATAGTCATCATTTTCATCACTACTTTCTTTTTCTGCATTTCTTTGACTTTCTTTACTATTCTCATTTTCTTTATCTTCACTTCGATTATTATTTATTCCATTTCCTGTAATAAAAATGATTTTTATATTAATTTTTTATAAAATAATCTCGAAAATAATAATTTATTAATAATTTAATAATAATTACCTTCAATTGCATTTACCCCGTTCAATGAACGAAATTTTTTCACCCTTGTTCTCTCTCGACTGCGATTTCTACTTACACGATCCATAATATATTTTAAAAAATAATTGTACTTGACATTATCAAGATTAAATAGGTTAATTCAAATCGTGTTTATTTTTTTAGAAAAGATTTATTGTCTAGAACCACTAGATATAACAATGATAGTAACTACATAGAATTGCGTTTTTAAGTTAGCTGAAAGTAGCCAATTTAGCTCACGTTTGTTTTTTTGTCGAAAATTATTTTGTCTACAATTACTAGACAGAATATTGAAAATTTCTAGATAGATTCGCGTGAACAGTTGAACTTGGTTTTGCCAGTATAGAAACAATAAAAACTCTAGTTTTCCAAGACAAATTTCCACACATTGATTATTTTATTTTAATTTATTAAAATAAAACGACACAATATAGATCTCTAATACACCAGCATTTTTTTCGCCACGACGTGAACAGACGCGCCGGCATTCGTTTCTCCCGTCGGAGTGAGGCGCGTCATGTGTGGGTACGGATTACTACTTTTCCGAGTAAAAATCTTTACGAAATAATTTCTCTGATTCGTAATAAAAGTTGCTTTGCTCAGAGTATTAATTGCTCGGGATATTTTAAATATTTTTGGGCTTTTAATAAAATTTAGATTCCTTGACACGGTGGTCTTGAAGCAAAATAAAGTTTTTCTACGTTGCCAAAAAAAAATCATTTGTACAATCCCTTAAAGCGTTATCTCAAGATTCAAAATCAATAAATATTAAAATCCCAGCTGCTCGTCCTAGCGTTTTTTCGAAAAAATAAGATTTTCATTAAAAAAAATTTTTTAATTTCTAAAATTATTTTCTTTCCGTTTTAGTAAATTTATATATCAATTTAATTCGAGTTAGATTTTATAATTTGAACATTTTTAATAATTTGTTATATAAAAAAATAAAAATAAAAAAATTATCAATGGTGAGTGCACATAAAAATTAATAAAGAACAACTGGTCGCAAATAAGAGTGGTATTTTTTTAATAAAATAGTTACAAATTTATATGATTAAACAATTTATACTTTTTAATACGATAAAACTACTTGTACAATAATACACAATATACATACATATTTAATGTATATTTGAGGCATTCCATGTCAAGTGATCCAGGTGGAGAAAAATTTTTCTCCAATCGTAGCAAAACTTGGGGCTTTTGTAGTACTAATAGATAGTAATTTTTCGTGAAAATATTTTTTTACCTAGTCCAATATTTTCCGAGGGGGAGGGGGTTAAATTTTTGGGTTTTTCAGTACAATGCTTATTTCGATAATTTTTTACTCTTAAACTATTAAACATAAAAATTTGGCAAGGTACATTTTGGAAAGGTTTTTTCATGCTCTTTCGATTGAAAATAAGCATTTAAAAAAAAAATTTTTTTTTGACCCAAAAAAATCAAAATTAAAAATAAATTTTAATTTTTTGGAAAAAAGGTCCCATTTTTTTTTTTTTTTTTTTAAACGAAAGCTGAGGTTTTTTCCTAAAAGGACATATAAATGAAAAAGTGGGACAAGAATGTTTAAACATTGAAAAAATGAATTTTCTCGTAAACAGAGCTAAAAACCGGGTTTAGAGAGTAGAAACCTCTGTTTTTCAATGTTTAAACATTCTTGTCCCACTTTTTCATTTATATGTCCTTTTAGGAAAAAACCTCAGCTTTCGTTTAAAAAAAAAAAAAAAAAAAAAAATGGGACCTTTTTTCCAAAAAATTAAAATTTATTTTTAATTTTGATTTTTTTGGGTCAAAAAAAAATTTTTTTTTTAAATGCTTATTTTCAATCGAAAGAGCATGAAAAAACCTTTCCAAAATGTACCTTGCCAAATTTTTATGTTTAATAGTTTAAGAGTAAAAAATTATCGAAATAAGCATTACACCGTAAGACACCTGGATCACTTGACATGGAATGCCTCATTTACAAAACTGTAATTCAAATATTCAGAGAAGAAAATTGTGTAACAGCACTTTTCAATTTCTCTAGGTATGCAGGATGATTTAAATCAGGGACCGTCACGGAAATCAAATTTTGATTTCGTTACGATATTCCAAAACAAAACGAAATTATTAATGTATTTTGATTTTGATTCGGTAACGAAACAAAATTTACTTTCTATTTTGATTCTGATACTGTAACGAAACAAAATTCACTTCCTATTTTGATTCTGATACTGTAACGAAACAAAATTTACTTCCTATTTTGATTCTGATACTGTAATACTGGAATTCGGTTTTCTTATAGAAACAGAAGTCGATTCGAATTCTACTTCAGATTTCTTATGTAAAAACGATACTATCTTCTGATATATTTGACATTTGCAACAAAATTTAGGTTCAATGAGACTTATACATGCGCAGTAGTATTTTATCAAAATTAAAACAAAAAAGAATTTTGATTTTGATATTGGAATCAAAACTAAATAGAATGGAATTTTGATTTTGATATTGGAACCAAAACGAAATAGAGTGGAATTTTGATATTGGAACCAAAACTAAATAGAGTGGAATTTTGATATTGGAATCAGAACTAAATAGAGTGGAATTTTGATTCTGATACCCATATCCGAATCAAAACAAAAGTATTTTTTAATTTTGTTTTGATTCCGTGACGGTCCCTGATTTAAATCGTTAACTTTATAACTTTTCCAAGTTTTCAAAAAATGTCGATGAATAGATTCACCTGCTTGCTCCGAAAAAAGTCCTAATTATATTTAAAAGATAATAAAAACTTTATTTGTACCTTAAAATACAATATTAAAACTATAAAAAGAAACAATTGTTTCGTTTTTCAACTATTATTTACGATTTGTGGAGGGCACCAAAGTATGGCGATCTCTAATTTGTAAGAGTTAGCGGTGCTCCCGATACAGCAGTTCCTGACAGTCTAAAGTCAAAAAACAAAATTTAATTCTTAGTACACATATATACCTAGTAGACGTATGTGATGGAATTAAAAAAAGTAAAAAAAACGAAAATGGCGACCTTTTAAAGTCAATTTTTAAGAAACGATGATTTTGATCTTTTAAATTTTTTACTTTAAAAGGGCGCCATTTTCGTTTTTTTACTTTTTTTTAATTCCATCACATACGTCCACTAGGTATTTATGTATACTAAGAAAAAAATTTTGTTTTTTTGATTTCAGACTGTCAGGAGTGGCTATATCGGGGGCACCGCAAAATCTTACGAATTAGAGATCGCCATACTTTGGCGCCCTCTACAAATCGTAAATAATAGTTGAAAAAAGAAACAATTATTTCTTTTTGTAGTTTAAATATTATATTTTAAGGTGCAAAAACAGTTTTTAATCTTTTAAATATTATGACTGCGAAAAAAACAGTAAAGTGGGGCCAATATTTTGCCTTCGCAAACGCAAGTACACCTCAATGAAAACAGTATTGGTTGAAAAAACGCAAGGACGAGCAGCTGGGATTTCAATATTTATTGATTTTGAATCTTGAGATGACGCTCTAAAAGATTGTACAAATGATTTTTTTTGGCGACGTAGAAAAACTTTATTTTGCTTCAAGACCACCGTGTTGAAGTAATTTATACTTTTTTAAAAAAGTAAATATCGTTTGAAAACGAAAAAAAAGTTACTATTTCTTGAGCAGTTTCAAAATTACTACTTGAAAGTAGTAATTTTTTATCGAAAATAGTATATTTATTACTATTTATTTTTCTCCGTGTGGGAGCTTTTTCTTTTTTTTAAATACTAATTTTAGAATAACAAATTAATTTGATTTTTTATAGAAGAAAAGTCTTTTTGGCTTCCATTTGCTACGCGTAACAACTTTTTTTAAGACGCCTGAGAAAATTCTCATTCACTCGCTCAATTCTCAGCATTTTAACATGAAAACTTAGAAAAATATTGTTTGAATGTTGCAGCGTTATATGAAAATTGACAAAGTAAAATAACTCCTTACCACCCCCCTTAAATATTTATTGAAAATAAAGAAAAGTGGGTCAATTTTCAGCTCGAATGACAAAATTTTATTTTTTCAATCATAAGTTCGGGACGATACTGCATGCTTTGCTACAGCTCTATGCCAATACTAAACCAATATTGTATCAGTCGTCACTTTCTGGCTCGGATTTGAATTATATAAAGCGAGTAAAATGTACATATAATTATATTTTCTCTGAAACATCATAATTATTACATAGAAGAAAGATCTGCTTTCAATTTTCACATTGTATGTAAACACATTGTCATATTTAACAACTGTAGGTATATCTCAAGGAAGAATTACATTTCCATAACTCAATACTAACCCCCACAATCAATTTTTACATATAAAATCTTCAATGTATTGAATGTCGCTGGATGTTCGTAGTTCATTAAAAGAAATTTGGGTATAATGATCAACAAGGATATGAAAACTAAAATATTTTTAACTCAGATTCCAATACCGAATTCGGTATTTTTTAATAAATATCAATTTTCTTATACGTTATAAATGTGAAAAAATATATTAATATTATATCTATAAACAAATGAGACATTTAAGGCAATATTTTTTGGTTATTCGACAAATGGGACACCTTCGGCAATTGGTACACTTACCCTAATTTGATTTTTAATCTTAATTTCTTACGGAAAATTTGATTCCTTAAAAAAAAATATATAAATATATAGGAGGCATTCTTTGTCAACAGGACTCACCTGCTTTCCAAAAATGGTTTGCGTTTGAATTACCAGCTATAACCTAAAAATTTATTTAAAAAGGAATACTTTTAAATGCCGAGTGGCAGTTTTAAAAAAATTCAAAATGGCGGATCCAATATGGCGGGTATGTATTTAAAAACATAACGAATTCGCTTAAAACTTGTAAGTCGGGGGTTTTTGGGGTCGCTGATTACGAATCTGAAGTTAGATATTTAAAATTTAATATGGCGGATCCAATATGGCGGACATATTTTTAAAAATGTAATGGATTCGCTTCAAACTTGTTACTCGGGGGGGTTCTTGGGGTCGCTGATTACGAACCTGAAGTTACATTTTCAAAATTCAATATGGCGGATCCAATATGGCGGACATTTTTTTAAAAATGTAATGGATTCGCTTCAAACTTGTTACTCGGGGGTTTTTGGGGTCGCCGATTATGAACCTGAAGTTACATTTTCAAAATTCAATATGGCGGACATATTTTTAAAAATGCAATGGATTCGCTTTAAATTTGTTGCTCGGGGGGTTCTTGGGGTCGCTGATTATGAATCTGCGATTAGATTTCAAAAATTCAAAATGGCGGATATATTTTTGAAAATGTAATGGATTTGATTGGAAATTGTTACTCAGGGAGTTTTGGGGTCACAGATTACGAATCTGCGATTAGATTTCCAAAATTGAAAGTGTCGAATATATTTTTAAAAATGTAATGGATTTGCTAGAAAGTTGTTACTCAATGGGTTTTGGGGTCACCGATTACGAATCTGAAGTTACGTTTCCAAAATTCAATATAGCGGATCCAATATGGTAAGCGAATTTCTTAAAATTTGATCAATTTGCAATGAAACTTGTTTCTCGGAGGTTTTTAGGGTCGCTGATTACGTAAAATTAAAATTTCCATACAATTTGAAAAAATTTTAAAAATGTCTTTGTGTTTTACAGGTTTGACACTGTCATTATATTCAAAACGATGCCCACATCACAAGTTTATAAATTAAAGTCGTATTCATTTATAATATAGCAGCGAGCCCAGTCATGTTGTTAGAAGACTGGAAAAAAAATATTTGAGACAAAGCCCAGAAGAGAATATTTCTAAGGAACTCCCTTCTCGGGAGTTGATTTCCATGAAATTCTCAAGAAATAAACGTAAAATTTAAGGAAATTTCCCAGGAAAGAATTTTTTAGAGAATTTTCTTGGAATCAAATCCCAATAAATTCACAAAAATTTCTCAGGAATTTTTTTGTGGATACGTTGAATTGCTTCTCTTCTAGAAAACTGCAATTTAGAACAAGATACCACTCAAATGCTTATACTACTAAAATTTATTTATTTATTTATTTATTTCAGAATTGTTGTTCCTAAGGCTAAAGAGCCTACCAAGGAACAAGTGTTTGTTACATTTTATCTTATTAAACTAGAAATATATAGAAAAAAAAATTATCCTAAAAACTCATAAAAATCTAAATTTATATAAAAAAGAAAATAATACAAGTGAAGTAACAATTCAATAATACAAACATCCTACATAAATTGTTCTTCGAAAATATATACACAAAACACCAAACAATACCTCACCAATATGTAATATCGAATAATTGACTGTTTTCCCTAAAAAGAAATCTAAAGTAAAGCTTTTTAAATAATTGCTGATTAGATACATCTCTTATTGAAATTGGAAGTTTATTCCATAGTCTAGCTCCTCGTATTATAAATGACTTCTGCAATTTGCACGTACGATGTTGAGGTATTGTTAAAACATTATTTTTCTTCCTGAGCCTACTTTTAGCTAACAAATCCTGTTTTATAAATTCGAAAAATTCAAAAAGGTAATCAGGAACTTTATTATGAAATAATGAAAAAAGTAAGTTTCCCATAAAATATTGTCTTCTACATGCCACATTCAAAAATCCAGATTTAATTCTATATTGTGTTATATGCTCAGTCTTCGGTATGCCATAAATAAAACGTATACATGCATTTAGCGCTCTTTCCAACTTAGAATTCAAATCATCAGTAATATCATCGTAAACTATACAACAATAATCAAAGAAAGGAAGAATAAGAGATATAACAAGTAATAATCGCGTAGATGTAGGAAGAGAGCTTTTGTTTCTATTCAATTGTGTTAAGACCGTAAAGGTCTTACGTGAAATATGACATACATGCTGTTTCCAAGACAAATTTCGGTCAATGATCAACCCTAGATCCCTCACTGTCTCACTAAAAACGACCGGCGTTCCTTCTACTAAAATCGGGGGAAGTGTACCTAATACGTTCATGGTGGGACCACCATTAGAAGAGATTACCATGGCCTGTGTTTTCTTTGCGTTTAGAGTAAGACCATTGTCACTCCCCCATTTAACAACATAATCAATATCGGTTTGTAACATCTTACATAATTCAGGGAGAGACGACAAAGGTCCGGACAGATATACCTTAAAGTCATCTGCATACTTATGATACTTACAGTACTTAAGTTGCTTTCCAAGGTCATTGAGAAACATATTAAAAAGCAGGGAGGAAAGAGAAGCTCCCTGTGGTACTCCACATCTAAGCATATCCCATTCAGAGAGATTTTCCCCCCCATCAACCACTCTTTGAAATCTACCAGCTAAATAAGACCCAAACCAACTGCGGACCGACTTAGAAAAATTAAATGACGCAAGTTTATTAATTAACAATTTATGATCTACAGAAGGGAATGCTTTAGAAAAATCAAAAAATACAACGATAGTGACAAGTTTAAGATCCATAGCTATTTTTATATCCGTTGTAAATTTTAATTCCGCCGTACATGTGCTGTGTTTGGCACGGAAACCAGACTGCAACTTTTCAAACATGTTATTAACGGTAAGATAGGAGGTAATCTGTTCACAAACTATTTTCTCTAAAGGTTTGGATAAAGTACAAATGATTGATATCGGTCTGTAGTCAGTAATGGACTTAGGATTCTGTACTTTTGGAATGGGTCGAATAAAGCTCCTCTTCCATAAATCTGGGAATACTCCAGTCTGCAGAGAGTAGTTATATATGTGCAAAAGAATAGGGAAAATGATAGGAAGTGATAAAACGATCATTTTGATAGATATATCATCGGGTCCTACTGCATTCGATCGAATCACATTCAAAGATCTAAGTAAGGTTTCCGGGGAAATGTCATGAAAAAAGAAGTTATTATCATTAAACGAATCAGAATCATCTGTAATAGACGTAGTATTACCACTTGTAACTGGAGGGGGAATATTGCCAAAGACCGTTAAAAATTCCTCTGCACGAAAACTACCATCTAATTTATTCTTTTTAGTAGGTATAAGATTTAGTTTCCTTAAGGTTTGCCAAATATCCTCGCCCCTTCTTCTATCCATAATTAAATTAAAATTATATTTATTGTGTGCGTCCCTAATTTTCGTCTTAACTAAATTTCTAAGTTTCCTAAATCTGACACCATCGCAGAAAATTTTCGTTCTTCTAAAAATTCCGCGTAGTCTATTTCTTTCTTTAATAATACTCCTAATTTCGCTACTCATCCAAGGTGCAAATCTTTTTTTGTAATTAATCTTATGGAGTGGGGCGAAAATATCAAAGGAAGATATCAAATAATGAACAAGCATACTAACTTTTATATTCACATTTGGCTCTAAATATATGCCTGCCCAATTATACGATGATAGATGGTTAAGAAAAGCTGTGTTAGAAATATTACTTAAATTTCTTATTAAGTGTACTCGCGAATTATTATAAGAATAATCTACTCCGAACTCCAACCTTATATCAATTAAATCATGATTAGATAGAAATGCTACGGGACATTGATAATAATTAGTTACTTTATCCAACTCACTAACAAATATTATGTCTATTCTGGTACTAGAGTTGTTCACATGATGCGTAGCGTTATGAGGAACAATACTCAAACCTGCAGAATAACACATAGAGGTCAAGTAATCAGTAATAGATGAGCGTTTGTTTAGATTGCAGTTAAAGTCTCCCATGACTACGGTATTATTGTAGTTATGAATAAGCGAAAAAATTTGATTCTCAAAATCATTACCAAATGAGACGTTAGGAGGCCTATATACTACCCCAACTAACGCATTATCACGTTGTGATTCAACCTGAATAGACAAATATTCCACTGTTGGATACGACCCCTCAGAACTCTTTGATACCAATGAGCAACGTATGCTCTCGCGTACATACAGACAAACTCCACCGCCCCTACATCTCTCCCTATCATTCCTGAAAACTACAAAATTGTCAAGCGAAATTAAAGCAGAAGAGAATCCAGGGTTCAGCCAAGTCTCGGATACAGCAATAATGTCATAAGAGGAATTATTAAAATAATTTTTAAATTCAATAAAATGAGCCAATAGAGACTGAGCATTAACGTGACAAATATGTAGAGAATCCATTATAATCCTATTTTACTAATTAACCTTATGTACAATTCCAATAATAAAAATGAATGTAGGCCCAGAGCAGAGAAACAATGAACATATTTATATTTATTTTATAAATTTCTTATAAAAAAAACTTTTATTAAAAAAAAAATAATTAAGTGCACAATTTTAATATGACTAATTGTGTATATGATGGCCTTGTATCCACTAGAAAGCACAGAGACTTTTTCACAAACTTTTGGAAATTTGACGAAAATTCAAAATTTTATTCTTTATATTTGTAAACAGTTGTCAGATTCGTGATTAGCGCCACAAAAAAACACAAAGTGGCAATTTTCATGCAAATTGATCAAATTAAAAAAATCTGTGAGCCATACTGGATTCGCCATATTGAATTATGGAAATCAAACTTCACATTTGTAATTAGCGACCCTAAAAACCCTCAAGCAACAAGTTTAATTGCAAATTGATCAAATTTTAAAAATATGTCCGCCATATTGGTTCCGCCATATTGAATTTTGAAAATGAAACTTCAGATTCGTAATTAGCGACCCCAAAAACCCCCGAGTAACAAGTTTGAAGCGAATCCATTACATTTTTAAAAATATGTCCGCCATATTGAATCCGCCATATTAAATTTTGAAAATCTAACTTCATATTCGTAATCAGCGACCCCAAAAACCCCCGCATTACAAGTTTTAAGCGAATTCGTTATGTTTTTAAATATATGCCCGCCATATTGGATCCGCCATTTTGAATTTTCAAAAACTGACACTCGGCATTTAAAAGTATTCCTTGTTAACTAAATTTTTAGGTTATAGCTGGTAATTCAAACGCAAACCATTTTTGGAGAGCAGGTGGGTCCCGTTGACAAAGAATGCCTCATAGATATAAAAAATATTTAATTTTTATACCTGTATATTTTTAACAATTTTAAAAATTATGTATAGGTATCTGAATTAATTTTTTTTATTTAAATAAATCCTTTAAAAACATAAGTTGGGGAGACTGGGGTAAACCCGCTCACAGGGTAAACCCGCTCACTAGCGATTTTACGCTATGAACTCAACTTAAGATGGAGATATTGGTACTGTGAATAGTACTTAACCTTCAACTTATATTAACGAACTTTCGTTTAGTTTCATGAATTCAACACAGAATCAGAGACGATCAAATGTTTTTAGAGGTGTCAGAAAAAAAACGTATTTTGGATTTTTAAGTTTTTCGATCATTATTTTTGAGTCTTAATTTATCTGGCAAATTTTTTTTGTTGATATTGGATGTCCTTCATCGAAGTACATATGGGCAATTCCACGCAAGATTTACCTATGACTTTAAAAATTCAGTTAAACATATTTTTTTCTCAATCTATATGGAAAAAAAAGAAATACGTGTTTTTTTATTTTTGTTTAATCGCCCAAATTTTCGAGTTATGAATTTTCGAAATTTTGGATTTGTAACTGTAGACATATTTATATTTATATTTTAATTGTTATAAACAATAATAGTTAACAAATAATGAACTTTGGTTCCTCTGCACCAAAAAGAATTTTTTCCATAGTTTTCATTGAAGTTTATTACAAAGAATATATGTTAAAAAATAGTGAACGTATGAAATAGTTTGTTCAATAACTATAAACAATTTAATATATATAAATTTGTATTAAATGTTTTTTTTCTTTCCTTGTGTTTTTTAAAATTAAAATAAAAAAATTAATTAAAATAAAATAAATGCAATTAATATATATTCTGAACATTAAAATGTTTATTGCTTTATTTTGAGACAAACATTCTTTGCAATAAACTTCAATGAAAACTATAAAAAAAATTCTTTTTGGTGCAGAGGAACCAAAGTTCATTATTTGTTAACTATTATTGTTTATAACAATTAAAAATAGTTTTTTAACGAAAGGGAGATGTATTCATTAAATGAACCTAAAGTACAATATGAATATGAAAGAACAAAGTTTTTTTATGGAGAGGAACCAAAGTTAACTATTTGTTAACTAATATTGTTTATAAGTGTTTAGATAAATTATTTTATGTTTTACTATTTATCTGGTGGTCATATATTATATTAATTGAATCTGATTTAGGACATGTGTAGTAGCAAAATAAGAAAATAATCATTCATTTTTAAAGGAAACTACACAACTAATTTGTTAACTTTTTGTATTTAAAAAAAAATTATAAACAATTGAAGATTCTTAGGTTTGCATGGAGGGATATGTTCAGAAATTGTTCTCCTTTTATTTAAAACAAAAAACACTCGAATCGATTAAAAATTTTAGTCTGTAGATATTTTTTGAGAAGTAAATTGTAAAAAAATTCCATTGTGTGGCGTTTCGTAGAACACGAGCACCTTGCACGTGATTTTTGAAAATTTTGTACAACTCATTAAACGCGTCGGCCAACTCCAAAACTTTTTGGAAAATCTTCTGTATATTATAAGGTATAAATAAATTAAAAAAAAATAAAAAAGAAAAGGGTCCAAAGTTAAAAAAAATTAATTTGTTTGTAAAAAAAAAATTTTTTTTTAATAAAAAATTAAAAAAAAATTTTTTTTTTACATTTCTTAAAAGTTGAAAGAAAACTAAAACTTTCATTTCTTGACAAGTTTTTTCTATACTCAATATTTTTAGACTTATAAGCTACTGAAAATATGTCTACAGTTACAAATCCAAAATTTCGAAAATTCATAACTCGAAAATTTGGGCGATTAAACAAAAATAAAAAAACACGTATTTCTTTTTTTTCCATATATATTGAGAAAAAAATATGTTTAACCGAATTTTCAAGGTCATAGGTAAATCTTGCGTGGAATTGCCCATATATAGTTTTGTCTTATTTAAAAAACATTTAATTAAATTTATTCTGAAATGTGAGGAATGCACTCAGGGTAAAGTCGCTCACCTGAAGTCGGGGTAAAGCCACTCACTTAGTTTTAAATTTAAAATTAAGAATAAAATAATTTAGCGTATTATATTTCAAGAATAACACAATTTATGGCTTATTAAAACCAAAATTGTAACTAAATTTCACTTTCTCTTAATAAAATATAACACTATTTAAATCCATAGTTGTAATTCATGAAATCTATGTTTATTATTTATTAAACCAATTTGTTGTTTATAGAATTGTTTATATAACTCATAAATTATCAATAATAAATCATACTTAAGACGGGAATAAGACGAACTTTAATATTTAAAAAATAAAACTGTTCCGTCTTGAAAAGATAAAGTGAGCGGGTTTACCCTGGAAAATTGTGATTTCGAAATTTGGTATATGTTTATTAAAAAGTTTCTCTAAGTAAAACTAAAAAAGATAAATCAAAACTCTTTTTTATTTTTTTAGTAGAAATCATAAGCTTTTAAATGATATAAATTAACTTAGATTTAGAGAATAATTTCCTAGATTTTAGCCGATCTGAAAAAAAGTGAGCGGGTTTACCCCAATCTCCCCTACAGGTACATGGGAAATTTATTTTGTGTCAATTTGTTCTTTAATTTTCTTTTTTTCCCTTCAAAATGTTTTCACGCATAAATAGAGTTTTTTATATCGTGACAATTTTTTAAAACACACTTTTAATAAATGAAAGTGCATCATCGTGTGACTCACCGGTGGTCATCATTTCAGGGTTCAAATGCTGCTCAATGAAACCGTGCAATAAAACCATGGTCTACCCGAACACCCCAGGGCCATCAATCTCAACGCCCTGTCCATATATAGTCGACTATCAAGCTTGCGCTTAGAACCCTTTTTTCGAATAGGATATAGGATTAAAGTGAAAGAGAGACACAACACCATTCAATGAAGTGAGAAAGAAAAAATTCCCGCAGCGAGTTATCAGTTCATAAAAGTTTACTGAAAGCAAATGACTCACAACAAGGTAGCAAAAGATTTGTCTAAAAACATCGAATAAGAATCAAATATTCATCTTCGAACAAATAAGTAAAAAAGAAAACTTAATTAATTTTATCTTAGTCTTTTACAAAGTTAAATTTTTTTATTATTTAATATCCCTGAAAATGAAATTTCTATCGATTGACTTGATGAATATTATCAAACATGCTTTTGAATAGTTTTTGACAATTTAGTTTTTAATAAATATAAAATTAATTTATTCAATAATAACTTAATTAGTTTCTATGCATAGTTAAATGCGCTTTAATTTATATTCAAAAGTTGCAGAAAAATCCGTGGCAATTAGAATTAAATATTACTTAGAACTTAACTAAATTTAGTGAACTATTTTAATTCCAACTAATTGTAACGTTTAAGCAACAGTTCAAATTGCATTCTACCCTTAACTGGTTTAAATTCTCTTGAACGAAGCTTTTACACATTGATTGGACGAAATAGATTGGATCTCCGCTAAAAGGTTTCATTTCTATTTCTTGAATTTGTACACAGAAGCTGTTTCAGTAAGATCTCTCTTCCCATGATATTAAAAGATAATCCTAAAAAATGTGTAATCTTTCATTATTTTCATATTTCTTGGCCTTAAAAAGAAAGGCAAAAATGAAAATTTAAATCCCAATTTTTACTTGAAACAATCATTTTTGCTGAACAAGTATGTTTACAAAAGAAAAATACATAAAAAAAAGTTTAATATGTCGTTTTTCAATTAATTTATGCAAGAACGAGTAATGCTATTGTGACATGATAGTGCAATATAAAAAATTATTCTACCTGCAGATATAACGGATGACATTTTTTACATTACGAGATAACATGTTAATGTTATGATGCGGCGGAAAATAAATATTCTCTTTGAGTTTACAAACATTTTTCACATTAAAACAAAGTCGAGTGAAATTGTCTAACTAGGACATATACTTATTATTCATACGCTCACAAGTTGCAGATCTAAAATTGTTTTGTAAACTAACACGAAAAAAGAATGACTCAGAATATTTTATTTCCTCTCGTAGTAGAGTAGAACGGGGCGAGGCAGCCAAGACGCTACTCTTCCCCTTTAATATTTATTTTGAAAATTTAAAAAATCTTAATTTGTCTCTGAGTAATTGTTCATTGAATTTTCTGAGTTTGGCGAATTTTTCGAAAACTGAGCAGAAATAGAAAAAACTTCGATAATAAAGAAGAATATAACTAAAAACATCTTAATTTTAAATAATTCTGAGGATTTTCGATATACACTACCGTCCACGAGTACTTATCAGGACGATTACATTCGACTCTATGAAAAAACATGCCATCACTTTTTTAATCATATCTCGGAAATTAAAGGAGATACAAAAAAAACTGAAATACGGTTAGAAAGCTGACTAAATTCTGCGTAAAATAAGCTCATGGATTTAATATATATCGACAGTACAGCTGCCCGAATACAGAAACCTGCTTAATCTGAAAAATATAATTTGTTTGTATAAATTTGATTCGGATTATTGATAGCTTCTTCTCCTTTAATATTTAACTGCCGAATGATAAATTCACTTTCTATAATTATAATTGCCTATGAATTGAAACATTAGGCTTACCATCCTTAAGAAACTTCCTACGTTATCTTGAAATAATGTAGGAAGGGATAGGATATTTCAAGGAACTCAGGGGATCTCGGGGTGCATGTAGCTCAGTGGTCAGAGCAGTCTACCGGCAATAGAAAGGTCGTGGGCTCGTATCCCACCATGCTACCGTTTTTTTCAGAGTTCTTTGATAATTTTGAAATTATTAATTAATTTCGAAAATATATTTCAGATTAAGCAGGTTTCTGTATTCGGGCAGCTGTGCTGTCGATACATATGAAATCCATGAGCTTATAGAGATTTATTTAAGATACACGGAAAAAAATTTCCTGTGAAAATTACAAGATTTCCTGTGCCATCTATGAACGGCGGTTGTAGTATCCACAAACGGCTGAGTTTGGGAAATACACAAACCAGAATCAGTCTTGTCACAAACTTCAGTTTATGATTCAACAGTTTAAACAGTCACGCAGCAGACGACAAGCAGACGTTCACTTGAATTTTCTTGCGCATGCGTGGATTTCTTGGTGTTATAACAGATTGGTTTGTGGTACACACAAACCAGCTTGTTGGAAACACAAAACTCGCCTGCATAAAGCACAACTTAACCTATTTGTATATTTTACGAAAAAGTTTGTGTTTTCTATAAGAAATTTTTTTCCGTCTATTTAATTTGTTTGTATAAATTTGATTCGGATTATTGATAGCTTCTTTTCCTTTAATATTTAACTGCCGAATAATAAATTCACTTTCTATAATTATTTTTTAAGTTGTAGAGTGAGAAAGAAATAAAAAAATTATAAAATTTTCTTATTTTTGTCTCTTGACTTCAACTTTTTCAAAAATCTAGAAAAATTTAGATAACATTTTTCTAATAACACAGAAATCTTCGTTAGAATTTCAGCTTTAAAATAAGCCGTCGAAAATTAAAAAAGGTTAATCCGTCTTCGATATATCATTAAAAATGTGAAGCCGTGTTTCGACCGATTAGTGCATTGAAATTCAACTGTGACGACTCGATTCTGGCTTCGCGCGGCAGCGAATGAGAGAGAAAATAGGGACGAATTTATGCTCGAGAATAATAAATAATGATGTTTCACGAGTAATATAAAGAAACTCAAAAGTTCATCGTTCCCCGTATGAATTCGTCCCTGTTTTCTCTCTCATTCGCTGCCGCGCGAAGCCAGAATCGAGTCGTCACAGTTGAATTTCAATGCACTAATCGGTCGAAACACGGCTTCACATTTTTAATGATATATCGAAGACGGATTAACCTTTTTTAATTTTCGACGGCTTATTTTAAAGCTGAAATTCTAACGAAGATTTCTGTGTTATTAGAAAAATGTTATCTAAAGTTTTCTAGATTTTTGAAAAAGTTGAAATCAAGAGACAAGAATAAGAAAATTTGATAATTTTTTTTATTTCTTTCTCACTCTACAACTTAAAAAATAATTAACGAAATTACTTCAAAGATGGCTTATTTTACGCAGAATTTAGTCAGCTTTCTAACCGTATTTAAGTTTTTTTTGTAATCTCCTTTAATTTCCGAGATATGATTAAAAAAGTGATGGCATGTTTTTTCATAGAGTCGAATGTAATCGTCCTGATACTCGTGGACGGTAGTGTAACTGAATACGAATTCGAAGTCAGATTGACAGAATTCAAAATGGATTTTAAGCACATACAATCAATTTTTAAAAAATCGACTGCCATATTGTATCAGCCATTTTGAATTTTGTTAATCTGACATCGAAATCGTATTCACTTATATCGAAAATTCTCAGAACTATTCAAAATTAAGATGTTTTTAGTTATATTCTTCTTTATTATCGAAGTTTTTCCTGTTTCTACTGTTTTCTAAGAATTCTCCAAACTCAAAAAATTTAATGAACGATTACTCAGAGACAAATAAAGATTTTTTAAATTTTCGAAATGCATATTAAAGGAAAAGAGTAGCGCTTTTAGATGAAATATTGATCTTTTAGAGAAAAAATTATCTCTTAATGTTACATGACATCAAATATAATTAAATACAGGTTTTTTGCACTTTTAGGTTAAAATATCTCGAAAACCTGACGTGCAGGGTCTATTTTGAGGCAGGATTCGGATTCAGCACGTCGAAAACTTTTGGAAAAGTATTGTCTGATTCTTGGAAAGTAAATTGAATCAAATTTTGTTGGCCTGTGTAATTAAAATTGCATAATGCTTTAGCTATTTCCGTTCGAAAGATAATGAATTTTAACTGTTTTGACAGTTTAACCTTTCGCCCTAGTCTACCGCCTAACTCAATTAACTAAAATCACAAAAGTAACTCTTAGAAAAGTTACATCCAAAAGTCTGTTTTCATAAATGATACTGTCACTGCTAAACTGCTGCAGCAATAATGCCCATATGACTAGGCTTAAGAAACTTTTGTTTAATTATATTCAGTGCTTACCGAAATTTGTAATTTCGTTTTGATAAATTTATAATTTTTTTATATAAATAATCACTTTTTCAAAGTCGCGAATGTTACTTACTGACGTGCTACAGACTTCAACAAGGACTTAAATTAAAGCATGAAACGTGAATTTTAAGACTCATATGCAAAAGACAAAAAAACCAAGGATTTTGGAAAAAGTGGGGGTACAAACCCCAAAAAAATTTTTTCGTTATTTTTGATATCAGAGTTGTTTTTAATGTAGTTTTGTCCAATGAATAATGCTGGGTCCTAAAATCGTCCATCATGTCAGGATTTTAAGAAAAATGGGGGTAAAGACTCCAAAAAATGTCAGGCCAGGTTAAAGAGAAAAAAAAATGTTGAAAACCTTCAAAAACCTCAAAATCCTGACGTGATGGACAATTTTGGGACCCGAGATCGAGTTCAGCGCACCAAAATACATAAGGGTAGGGTACTGTGATCTGCCGCACATGGCACTTTTATTTTTTTGTGGGGCTGTGTTATAATTATTTTATATTAAGAATATTGTTACTGTAACTTCTTAAAAATTATTTTTATCATTTTAATTTAATTATTATTTTCTATAATTTTTAACTAAAATTTTTCTTTAAATCAAAATATTAAAAATTTTTTTGAGAATTTTTAATACAATTTGTTTACAATTAAATTCTACGAAATTTCGATTATTCGGAAATTCTTCAATTAAATAGACTGTAAGAATAATTTTTGAAATTTTTCCAAAAAAATTTAGAAAGAAAATTTCATTAATTATTTAGAAAAATTTACTAACATAGAGAAGGGAGTTTTTAAAAAAAATTATCGAAAACTTCCCAAATGTTTTGAAAAATTCTCTTAAACGTTTAGGAAAATTTCCTTATGAAAATATAGGAAAATTACAAGTTAAAAGTATAGAAATTTGTTATTTTCAACTATTTTAATTTTACACCTTTTCAAAATTATTCATTTACTAGCTGTCGTACCCGTCTTCGACGAGTTTTAGTTTCTACTAATATGTATATTTGAAGAGGTGTCACCAACCGGAAATTTAATTTGACTGGGAGAAACTAATAATTAGTTACCATTAACTGTTTCGTTAGTAAAATTTTACTATTTGAATCAGTAAATGACTTTTTCTATCAAATACTATTTTTAACTAATTCAGATTCACAGAACAGTATTTGTCAATTTGTAGTACTTTACGCGTTTGTAGTATTTGAAATAATGGTTTAAAAATTAATCCTAAATTTCCATCAGCTTTTGGAGTTATGTAGAGTCTACTTCGAACTAATTGTATCGCAAGTAGACCCTACGTTACGACTAATAAAATCTAAAATAAGACCTATATTGTAGGCTGAAAGTAGGGCTTACATTTTGACAAATAAAAATATTATATCAATAAAAATTAATGCAAAAAGCAATTTTTTAGAAACCAATTAATATAATAAAACTTTTTTCAATTACCCAGGCGCGAAAGACCAATGCTGACGATAGATTAAAGGTTGATTGAGTCTTGAACGCTCAGTGTGGGTAACTCACAGTAGAAGCAGTCTTTACATCACTGTCAATCAATATTAGTTCAATATTGGTTCAACATTGGACCCAATGCTCGTCCCATGCTCGATTCAAGACTCGGTCAGTCTTTATGAGTGAAGCTCGAACATCTAATCTTGATTCAAGCTTGAATCAATCTTTACTCAATATTCAGTTTATCTTTATTTATTACCGTGTTCACTTAATTAAATAATATTATAATAATTATAATTATAATAATTGTTTCAAATAATAATAATAATAATTAACATTAAGTTATCAATTGATAAATAAATATATTATTAATTGTAACATTCATATTTAAAGAAAGTTAAATGGAAAATTTTTTTTTATAAATGTTTTCAAAATTATTATAGATAATTAATAAATAATAATTAAAATGTGCAATAAATATTCCTGACACTGCATCATATTTAATAATTTTATTAATTATGTTAACTTTTAATATTAATTTAATTAATTATTATTTATTTATTAATTAATTATTATAATTATTAATAATTATTATTCAATTAATAAATATTATTATAATTAATAATAATTATAATATTTAACATTATAATTCATTATTATTCCAAATTATATTTATTTACATAATATATTATTAATATATCTAATAATAAATGTTAATAATTTTGTTACTGAATAATAAAAAATATCAATTATTTATCGATGTTTATTAAATTATCCATTAAATATTTTTAATTGTAAAATGTTTTAAAAGTTGAATTTTGTAATGATTACAATTTTATTATGAATTATTTAATATTCATTTTTAATAATTAAAATAATTCAGGATTAGTATGTGTAAAATTTTTAGTCATAGTTTTCACTTTGCCCTTATAAGTAACAAAGTATACGGCACTGGCATTAATATATTACATTAGCCCGAGGTCTCATCGAGACTCAGTGGCCGTGCGGATTAAGTGGTTGCGTCTAGGACTTCCGGAATGCGTTTGGGGCGGGGGGACGTGAGTTCGATCCCACATGCGAGCGGATTTTTTCATTATAAGCGGTTACATAAAATAATAAAATTACTATTTAATCTGTATAATTAATTAGTGTTGTGAATAAAAACTTGTGAACTTGTTTGTAAATAATATTAAAAGTCTGTCAAAAATGAAGTTAAAAAATGTACAAATTATCACAAATTGTGTTTTTTTTTTTGCTAAAATTATTTTTCAATATTATTATGTTAAATGACATTTATTGTTAGTCATATAATATTTATATGAAAATAATATAATTATTATAATAATAACTTATTGTCATTTAAT
Source organism: Leptopilina heterotoma (assembly GCF_015476425.1). Lineage (NCBI taxonomy): Eukaryota > Metazoa > Arthropoda > Insecta > Hymenoptera > Figitidae > Leptopilina > Leptopilina heterotoma. The sequence continues at coordinate 648,669 of NW_025111000.1, forward strand.
ATGTAAATACATATATATTAATAACAATACTGTTTATTATTAATAATAATAATTAATATATTCACGTTATATTGAATGAACGCGTGAGAAGCGTGTAAATTTGGGAACAGTGGAAGCAGTCTTGTTCAGTCCTGCTTTCGGTTTCCGCAGCATTGATTGAAGATTGAACGCCAGTCTTCAACAAAGACTGAGCGTCAGGTTTACATCGATGTTACTATTCCGGACTCAAGTAGCCTTGCTTTCGCTGTCCCACCAATCTTCAACCAATACTGACCAAGTCTCAATCAAGCTTCGTAAAGCCTGAACTCACTGTCAGCTCGCGCCTGGGTAGATAAGAAAATTCACGGTTTGGCAAAAAATTCCCGATTTTTCCTGGTCGAATTAAATTCCCGGCTATTTCTCGGTTTTCCTTCGCGGTTGATAGGCAATCTGTTAAGTGTATTAGAAGAAACTATAACACGTTTTCGATTCCCACATAGGAATCTACATATCAAAATCATGTAAAAGCCCACTTTCATAAAGGAAACCATATGGATTCCCATGTAAAACCGTATGGGAAATTGCGACACGATTTTAAGTGATAAATATACCTTAAATAAACTTAAAAAGCCTATATTTTTTTAAGAATAAATCTCATGTAAAATATATTTTCATTTTTCAAGTAGGTAATTTTTGCATATGCCTATTGAAAATTATCACATGGATTTATTTATTTCATTTTCTATTATACGTTAAATATGACAATACATACTATGAAATTTTCAAACTTAAAACCTTAAAATATCAATGTAGAAATTGTTTGCAAACTCACGTTCATTGATTTTAGAAACTTTGTAATAGACATTGAATTCATGACTCTTAACTTGTTAATAAAATAAATGTTATGAATGTAATTTAAAATTTAAAAACATCAACCGATATCAATATCAACTTCATAAAAAATTAAACAATATTCAAAAAAAAAAAATTCATTAAAAATTTTGTCGAAAATCAAAAATATGATTTTGGCTTAAAAATTCGGATATATTATTTATATTTCATTTTTATAGTGAAAATTAGTTGCATTTATATTAAAAAGTAGCTACAAAAAGTGTCACATTAATTTGACAAAAAAATAAAAAAATTTGCATTTTTTGAATTTTGTGAAAAAAGATATAACTTTTGTTCAGCTTAATATTCTTCAATCGGATATGGCTAGGATTTTAAGTTAGACTTTTATTTAAAAGGAAACTTTACAGATGCTTAAATATTAAAGTTTCCTTTTAATCGGTAAAGTAGTCTTTGTGTTTATCCCGGACAAAATATTGCGGACAGACATACATACACACATACATAATTTTTTTTATTGTCATTTTTGGAATTCTTACTACTCAAACAGAAAAACTAAACATGAATTTTCAATTTCTATGCAATGTACAGACAAAAGTCTAATCTTATTTATAAAGAGTTAAATACAAAAGTAAATAATTTATTGAATAATTGAATGTTTCTTAAAATTGAATTCTCATAAGAAGTTTTATCAACAAATTTTTAAATAATTGAATTCTATTTACGAATTTTAATATAATTTTTAAAAATAATTTCTTTTTTCTAGGAATTCGATTAAAATTGTAGGTACTAAAAATAATTAAAATTCTGGGATGAACTTTATTATTTATGAAAATAATTGAATTCCTAAAACAAATTTATTATTCATAAAAATAATTGAATTCATGAAAAAATTTATTATTTATGAAATTAATTGAATTACTGAGATGAAATTTACAAAAAATTGGTTCATAATTGAACTCCTGTGCAATTTTTATTATTTATGAATATAATTTTTAAATGTTTAAGTACAATTTTATTAAAAAATTGAATTCTTTTAGGAAATTTATTAAGACACCGTCCTACAAAATTTAACTTTTCTTTTCACACACAAAAAAATCAAACATTTTCGGAAACTAGGACCGAAAAAAATACCCGTGTCTGGCCGTTTTGCTGGATCAAGTCGTTTGTGGCTTCTAGGGGTGAAAACAACCCTTAAATGAAAAGTGACAAGTTATATTTTCAAAATAGATTCAATTTGCCTAAAACTCGTTACTCGGAGGTTTTTGGGGTCTCTGATCACGAATACGATGTCATTTTTTCAAAATTCAATATGGCGGATCCAATATGGCAACTAACAAAATAAAAAATTGATCGGATTCGTTTGAAACTTGTTACTCGGGGGTTTTTGGGGTCGCTGATCACGAATCCAATGTTAGTTTTTTAAAATTCAAAATGATGGATCCAATATGGCTGTCAACATTTTTAAAAATAGATTCAATTTCCCTGAAACTTGTTACTCGGGGGGTTTTTGGGATCGCTGATTACGATTCTTAAGTAAGATTTTCAAAATTCAAAATGTAGGATCAAAATTCAAATTACAGGTCTAGAATGAAACTGAAAAATTTAATTGTGTGATTCTTTTTTGTTTTTTGCCATTTTGAATTTTTAAAATCTGACTTAAGATAAGTAATCAACGAGCCCAAAAAACTCCTGAGTAACGAGTTTCAGGGAAATTGAATCTATTCTTAAAAAAGTTGTCAGTCATTTTGGATTCGCCATTTTGAATTTTGAAAAACTGACATGAGATTCGTAATCAGCGACCTCAAAAACCCCCAAGCAACGAGTTTCAGGCAAATTAAATCATTTTTTTTTAAATTGTTCGCCATATTGGATCAGCCATTTTGAATTTTAAAAAACTGACATCAGGTTTGTAATTAGCGACCCCAAAAACCCCCAAGTAACAAGTTTCAAGCGAATCCGACACCGAAAAAAATCTCGATGGTATTATTAACTATAACCCTATAGTTAATCTTAACCTAGTAAAAGTAATAAGGATTCCTAATCATTACGGTGGACTAGGATTTTAGTAATTTTGCCTATTTCCATAATGCGCACGCGTGTCTGCTTCTGTTTTGACAGTGTTTACCTCCATGTCTTTCGCGTCACTTATCGTGATTTCGTAAAACGATTTTTTATCATTACTCGCGGCTATTTTTTGTACATAAAATGGAGTTCTTACATACATCAAAATTGCTGGTTTCTCGGAACCTCTGGAAATACAGATAGTCCATGTTTTAGAAAGTAAACTATTTAATTATATTTGTCAATTCTTTCAGACTTTTTTGGTTAGGTTTCAATATAAATCGTCGAAATTTTTACGCACGTGGTGACAACATTTTTACTATTTTAATCGCGCAGTGTGTTTGAAAATTTACCTTTGCAATAATTTGAGTATTTAAATTTATTTTCATTTAAATGGCATAAATAATTAAAAATAAATAGTTTTTGACAAGTGTATAAAATTGTGTACTTGAAATGTATAAAACATCATCGTGGTTATCGTTCCGGGTTTCAAAGTGCGTATTCGTTAGGTTCAGGTGTTCGCGTCCCCCCTGCGTCAAATATTTATTTCATAAGTTTAAATTAATTCTAAGGTATATAAATACAAAGTCAAATATAAATATGTTCAAATACAATAATTAATTTTTTTATTTTTTCTTTTAATTATTTTTTCTCTTTTATTTGATAATAAGAATTTGATTAGCAATTTCAAATAATTATGATACACAGTGTAAATCTAATATTATTCTCCTAGTCAATTTAACTATTTTTTCCTGATTATATCGACTAATTTTCCTGGTCACTTTAACTATGCTTGGATTTTATTACTTTGACTAGGATTCTATAGTCGGTTCCTCTCGTAACTAGGAAACCTAGTCAATTCCTGGTAAACGGGTCCTAGGCATTTTTTTCGGTGGATCAATTTTTTATTTTGACAGCCGCCATATTGGATCCGCCATTTTGAATTTTGAAAAAATGACATCGGATTCGTGATCAGCGACCCCAAAAACCCCCGAGTAACGAGTCTTAGGCAAATTGAATCTATTTTTAAAATATAACTTGGCACTTTTTATTTAAGGGTTGTTTTCACCCCTATAGGGGTGAAAGAAAACGAAGCCACAAACGACTTGATCCAGCAAAACGGCCAGACAAGGGTTTTTTTTGGGGTCCTAGTTTCCGAAAATGTTTGATTTTTTTGTGTATGAAAAATCGTGTCGGGCGGTGAAATAGTAGATATTGAAAATCATTAAAATCCGAAAACAACGATGCTGAAAAATGGTCAAAATTTGCCCCCTAAGGGGATTGTAAAAGAAGTATATGTTTTTATAGATTTCGACCTGCTGAATCCAAAAATCAACCTTAGAAAGTTTTAAACCTTGGGGAAAGGGTTGAAAAACCACCCTTAACTCAGAGACACCGTTTTCAATAAAAAATAGTAAAATATGATAAAATTATTAAATAAGAAATGTTTACATTATAATTTAATAAATTAAGGTAACAGTAATAACAACCGCATAATTTAAATCACGATTACGACCCTTGCAAGTTTAAAAAACTACCCCCTCATACATCACCACTTATGCAAAACCCCAAAAAGGTATAAAACGTCAATATATTGATACATAACAAAGCAATAATTAATCCTTTAAAAATAAACAACGTTTGCCACTACTGTAGAAATATCGGCCACCCCTAAAAATGTTAAAAATCCACCCCGAAACAACCAAAAACGAAAAAAAATTAAAATGTCATGGACTAAGATTCTAATGTTTTTGTTAAAGAGTTTTCCCTACCAATAACAAATAAGCAACTATTATTACATGTACCATTAACTCAACAACCCTTAATCATAATCAGAATCTGCCCCTATATCATCCTTAAAAAATTACCTCCGAAGTTATAAATTAAAAACCAAATTATTTTACTATTTATGACACTTTAAATAATCAAATCAATTATTATAAGGGTTATCAGGTCCAACCACTGAAGGTAAGATACATTGTTGTCCAATCAATGAAGATCAGGGTTATGGGATCCAACCACTGAAGGTAAGAAACATTGTTGACCAATCAATGAAGATCAGGGTTATCAGGTCCAACCACTGAAGGTAAGAAATATTGTTGACCACTCAATGATGATCAGTGTTATCAGGACCAACCACTGAAGGTAACAAACATTGTTGACCACTCAATGATGATCAGTGTTATCAGGACCAACCACTGAAGGTAACAAACATCGTTGACCAATCAATGAAGATTGGAGTTATAAGGTCCAACCACTGAAGGTAAGAAACATTGTTGACCAATCAATGAAGATCAGGGTTATCAGGTCCAACCACTAGAGGTGAGAAACATTGTTGTCCAATCAATGAAAATCAGGGTTATCAGGTCCAACCACTGAAGGTAAGAAACATTGTTGTCCAATCAATGCAGATCAGGGTTATTAGGTTAAACCACTGAAGGTAAGAAGCATTGTTGACCAATCAATGAAGATGAGGTTTATCAGGTCCAACCACTGAAGGTAAGAAACATTGTTGTCCAATCAATTAGTGGTTGGACCTGATAACCCTGATCTTCTTTAATTAGTCAACAATGTTTCTTACCTTCAGTTGTTGGATCCCATAACCCTGATCTTCATTGATTGGACAACAATGTTTCTTATCTTCAGTGGTTGGACCTAATAACACTGATCTTCATTGAGTGGACAACAATGTTTCTTACCTTCAGTGGTTGGACCTGATAACTCTGATCTTTATTGATTGAACAACAATGTATCTTACCTTCAGTGGTTGGACCTGATAACCCTTATATTTATTGATTGGACTACAATAATTCTTACCTTCAGTGGTTTTATCTGATAAACTTTGATCTTTATTAATTGGACCACCAAAGACTGTACCTTCAAGGTTTGAATATTTTATGTGTTTTCTTTATTGATTGCAATAAATTGATTATCACCATATAAAACATTTATTTAAAGTGTCATAAATAGCAAAATAATTTGGTTTTTAATTTGTAACTTCGGAGGTAATTTTTTAGGGATGATATAGGGGTAGTTTCTGATCATGATTTAGGGTTGTTGAGTTAATGGTAGATGTAACAATAGTTGCTTATTTGTTATTGGTAGGGATAACTCTTTAACAAAAACTTTAGAATCTTAGTCCATGACATTTTAATTTTTTTCGTTTTTGGTTGTTTAGGGGTGGTTTTTTAACATTTTTAGGGGTGGCCGATATTTCTACAGTAGTGGTAAACGTTGTTTATTTTTAAAGAATTAATTACTCCTTTTTTATGTATCAATATATTGACGTTTTATAACTTTTTGGGGTTTTGGCATAAGTGTTGATGTATGAGGGGGTAGTTTTTTAAACTGCAAGGGTCGTAATCGTGATTTAAATTGTGCGGTTGTTATAACTGTTACCTGAATTTATTAAATTATAGTGTAAACGTTCCTTATTTACATAATTTTATCATATTTTACTGTTGTTTATTGAAAACGGTGTCTCTGAATTAAGGGTGGTTTTTCAACCCTTTCCCCAAGGTTTAGAATTTTCTAAGGGCAATTTCTAAGGTGATTTTCTCTTATGAATATAGATATAGTAAATCATAGGAAGCGCCATGAAAAAACGTTCCGCTTAGTTTCTTAGATCGAAGTGTGAATTACCCATAACAGAAATGGCTCGGAACCGCCTGCAACCGGCTCGGTACTGGCATTCTACCACCCGGTGACCTGCCGGGAGAAGCCGTTCCGTGTATAATTCAACCTGATGGGACCTGGCACTCTACCGACTGACAACCGGGTCGGTTCCAAATGATACTTTCAACAAATATCAATAAAGAATAAAAAAAAAATAATTAATTGCAAAAGATAAATACTGATGACAATTTATTGACAGTTCACTTCACACATTTTTAAAATTTTTTTATACACACGCAATTTTTTATTATATAGACATTTGAAAAATCCTAACGCTTGGAGGTACGAACCCTACGCCTAACCGAATATTTACGCACCGAAATCTCGCACGCTAACTATTATGCTACGCTTGCATGGGACTCTCAAATCTTAAATACTCTCAAGTGTCACAAGTTGAAGTAAAACTTGTAGAATTACTATACGCGTCAATCCAACAGCTATATTTTTATTATATAATATATTAAATAATTGTTTCTCAATATAATAATATTGAACATAATAATATTAAATTCATTTACTAATTAATCATTATTTTCTAAAATAATGCAATTAATTATTGTAATAATTACTTAGTTATGATACATTTATTGAAAATAAATTTATAATGTGACAATAAATGACGAGATCCACTCCAGTACAGAGCCAGTACAGACTTAACATCGCTGGGTTAGTGGAAAAAAAGGACACCTCGGATTTAAATTGAAAAAAAGGACACCTCGCGTTTAAGTTTAAAAAAAGTACACCTCGAAAATATATATTTTTTTTCAAATTTTTAGTTGTCAGCACTGTTACTGAAGTTGGCGTTTAATTTAATATATATGTATTTCTTTTATTTGTTAGGCAATTAGAATAAATTACGTTAGTTATAATGATTAAGTTTTTAAATGGAAGTACTTAAAAGATTGAAACTATGATTTTGCAGCTTTATCTTATCTTAATTAAATATATTCTTTTACTCTATTTATATTTTATAGGTTTATGTTTAAGTTGCATTTAAATTTTTATAAAATCAGAAAAAGCATTCGCTAAGAAAACATTATACTCAATTCAAATAGAAAAATAATTTTAAGTGATTTTGTTTAATTGAAATTAGTTAATTAGCTTAATCCCAATATACACTGTAAAAAATTTAGGGAGTTAACAGACTCGGGAGTTGGGAGTGAAATTTTTCGAGTTAAAAATCAACTCCAAAAGAGAGAAAGAGTTAGAAATTAACTAATTTCTAACTCCCTTCATTCAACACCCGCGCACGTTATTTTTTCCTTGGGGAGTTAGCATTTGGGTGTGAAATTTTAACTCTCTTTATTTAACTCCCCTGGCATTAACTCCCCAATAGGTGCGACTTTTATAGACCCCCCGGGGAGTTAAAATTTAACTCTCTTTTTTTACAGTGTATAGAAAATATCTACTGCTTTGATTTAAAAATATTATTTGTTTGAATAATTATGTTTAATTCAAATATATTTTCTATTTTGATTTAAACAAAAACTATGTTTAGAAATTTTATCTTTGATTCAAACTTAAAAGTTGATTATAAATAATTCATAATCAACCATAACTTATGTTTAAATTAAATATATTATTTCTTTAAATAAACAAAAAAATGTTTCAATTAAACTTAAATATGTTTGACTGTATAGCAAAGATATTTTAAGTTTGATTTAAACAAAATATGCTTGAATCAAATAAATCGTTTTCTCAGTGTTCTGTTGATATAATTAAAATAATTTTTGTTTAATAAACATTTCAGTTTTCACCAAGTTATGTTAATTATTAAATTAGATTAAAATTATTCTTATAAAAGGTTAAGAAGTATGTTTAAACAAAAAAGTTATACGACTTTAAAAAGTTCTGTCTTGTCGTCCGTGTATAATGGAATTGAAAGAAATGTTTTCAGTTATAAAAATTTTATTGATATAAATGATAAATAATTATTTCATAAAATTAATTAACATCTTTACAATTATATTGCTTCTTTAAGCATAAACTGCATATACATAGATAAGGTATTTTAATTATAATTCATAAAAACACTATGAACATCACAGCTGAAAGTGTAGCTTAACTTATCAAACTCTGGTAAAAATCGGAATACTTTTCTGGAATTAATCCTTTATGAAGAAGATCTAAGATGTCATTTACTTTATTTTTGTCGAAGGGTAGTTTTGAATTATAGGCAAAGATTAATTCTCTATTATTCTTCGGAATATCAGCTGTTTTAATGTCTTCTTTTTAACCATATTTATAATTTAGGGGAAGTGCGCCGGTTGTGGGCACCCTCCGGTTGTGGGCACCCCTACGTAAACTTCGACGGCAAGCAGACTTTACTGATCTAAGTATTGCAAGTCGTGTTCGTTGACAATACGGACTTTTCGTATTGATAACGAAACAAATATATGCATTTGTGTAATAGCTGTGAACATAATAAAGAAAATTTGCATTAAATAAATAAAAAAGTAATTTTGTATTGTTTTCGAAGAGCAACATATGGGTGTAGATTCGTTCAGAAAAGATAGGTTTAATTTTTTTTTTGCAGTGTTGTCATTATATTTTGTGATTTACCTTCGTGTTTAACCGCAATCCTGCATCACAAAATGTGTTGGTCTTTTTAAAAAATGACTGTCATTCCCGGTTGTGGGCACCTTTATGTTAAAGAGGCTCTACCATCTGACAATGATGAGGACTACTGTCTCATCTATCTAAACTTTCTGCCAAGGAAAGTGACAGCCGCAAACTCCATTAAATGCGATGAATATAGTCGTTCAGTGCATTAGAAGTGCGTTATGGTATGCGTACTAGCTACTTTACATGCAAGCTTTATGCTTTTGTTAGCGATGAGCATAGTGTGAAAACGTGTCATCATTTTTGTTCTTTATCCCGGCAAATTCTCTTAAAATAAAGAAACTTTCATTTCTTCTTTATTTGTGTTGGTTTCCTTTAATATTTTTCCATTTTTAGCGGATTTTTCAAGGGTGCCCACAACCGAGTACAAAATTTTTTTTGTCAAAAAATTTCCATTTCACTAAATTTCTAATAAAACTTTTTTATTTAAAGGAATCAATTTAATTCCTTCACTGACAGTCACCTTTTTTTCGCTTAGGGACTTTTGGGAAATCTGCATACAGATACCTTGGACTCCACATTCCAAGGTTATGTGGGGTTGGTATAATAAAAAAAAAGAAAATGAAAGATAAAATAAGTAAAATAATAAAATTTAATAAACTGGCGACAATAGTTAAAATTAAAAACCATTCCAATGTCGAAGAATAAACGAACAAATGTTAAAAAGTATTAAAAAGATTAAAAGGTTAAAAGATAAAATTGTAAACGGACATAAAAACAAAAATTAATCTATTAAAAATAAAATGTAAAAAGGACAGTATAAAAACTACAAAAAATAATCAATGTAAATAAAATAAACAATTAAAAACTATTCGCTCCTTTTAACACTTCTCATTTACTTTTAGTCCTTGCAAGAGTCTTCTTCGCCTCCTCAAGGGCCGACCTGAAGACTCCGCATCCTCCGCTGCCTGCAATATGGGTGGTTGACACCTTATTGCCAAACTTTTCAGTGCACAAAAAGCAGCTTGCGTTCTTTTTGCAGTTAGAGAACCTGTGACCGGCCTCACCGCACTTAAAGCACGCAGCCGATCTGTCCTCCTTCTGGCATTTGGCTCCAATATGGCCGTATCCCAGGCATCGATGACACCGGACGACCATTACTCTCCTTTTGATTGGGCAACACATAAAACCAATTTTTACGTGTCCCAATTTCTCCAGCCTGTTCGCCTCTTCCAGATTGGTGACTACAACCGCGAGCTTCATCCCTCGGCGGTTGGGTCCTAAGACCGTCACTCTCCTGTTTCCTGGCTTACCCATTGCTTCAGACAACACTTGTTGCACCTCAGCTTCTTGGGTAAGGCAATCCAAATCACGGATCTCGAGTGTAACTCTTCGATCCAATGACTGCACCTTCCCCATGCTTCCAACCGCTTTGGTGACCTCGGCGGTGAAAGCGTCCTTGTCGGAGTCTCCTCTGAACTTAATCAGAAGGTCCCCCTTGTTTGTAGCTTTTGCTGCTACTATTCTCGTATGGCTGTCCTCCGGGTTAACCTCTTTGCGAAGCTTACCTAGAACGTCAGCATACGTCAATCCTTGACCGACTCGGATTAGAACTGTGGATCTTTTTGACCCAATTCTTTCCAATTGAGGAATCTTTGATCTTTGATCTGGTACTTCCGTTTCCATTGGAGGAGCTTCCTCCTTCTTCCTCTTATCGGTTTTGGTTCGAGTCTCTTCTGGACTGTCACCCTCTCTCTTCCGTTTCTGAGCATCTCTTATGATGCTTTTGAGATTACGCCTATATAAACGCTCTCTCTCTTCCTTACGGTCCTTTCGGTTACACTCGGCACCGCTCAGAACGCATGCCAAATCGACGTCCGACTCATCGGCCGCGACGTGCTTTGCTTTTGCTTCTTTCAGCAGGACTTCGATGACTTTAAGTCCATCTTTTACCGTTTTCTTGACGCCCCTCTGAATGTCGCAAGACTCCATCATCTTTGCGACCTCCAACTCCAATTTGTCGAGACAAGTCGCCTCCTCCTTTCTGAGCCGCAAGCATATCTAGCGACTCTCTTCTATTGCCTCGTCGTCCACTTCCGAGTGGATAGCGCTGCGTACGGTCTTTCCGCTACTGCAACTTGACACACTAAGAAGGCTCGACGCGCTTCCTTTTCTCCTTCTTTCTTTTTCCACGATGTTCTGTGGTTCTAACCTTTCCACGATCACACGTGGTACTGCAAGAAATTGTGCGCCCCCACAATCCTCGCGCACTTGAGTATCAGTCCTGGGACCGATGGTGAGATTTCCCGTTTCCGGCCTGCTCACATGGGGTACCTTCTCTGAATTTTCTGAATCCATTTTTTCTTGCTGTTTAGTTGCCCTTTAGTGAAAAGCCCCGCCACCACGACAAGATCTACCGAACATATCCATGATGCCAGTCGTGTCTGGCAGCGAACCCACTTCTCCCAACTCATCAAAGAAATCAATCATGTCTGGCAGCGGACCCACTTCTCCCAGCCCATCAAAGAAATCAATGATGTTCGGCAGTGGATTTACTTCTCCCAGTACATCAAAGAAATCAATGATATTTGGCAGTGGATCCGCTTCTCCCAGCACGTCAAAGACATCGATGATGTTCGGTAGTGGACAACCATCGGCGGGGACTGACAGTCACCTTAGACCTCTAGCTTTAAATTCGTACACATATATTTGTATAATATGCACATGGACAAATGTTATGAGGCAAAAACAAAAGGGTGCCCACAACCGGAACACTTCCTTTACACTTCCATTCGAACGAAACTGAATTTCACAAAGTTGGGAAATTTTTATGCCTTTCCAAAAAGTTTTCTCTGATAGATCGGCAAAGTTGAAGATATCATTTTGTTGTAGTTGATGAACATTGTATTTTGGATTCTTCACTTTAGCATTTTTTATAATTTCACACCAATCATTTTTATCATAAATAGCTTTCCTTTTCGCACAATTTTCTATAGCCGCATGCATGGAATCTCCAGCAGACTGAGTATGTCCTTTTACAAGATATCTAAAAATTATTCCTATTAAAATTGACTTATATTAAAAAAAAAATCTTTTTGGTAAAAATTTAACTGATTTCAGTGAAGTAAAAAACTTCTCAAAATTTTAATGAAATTTTATTTTTAATATTTTGAATTTTCAATGAAAGTTTTACAGCTTGTGTTTTAGAGAGAGCAAATTCCTTAATGCGACAAATTTATAGTATTCAATGTGATATAATATGAATTAATAATACCTGTGAGTTATAGTAATTTCGAAATCAACAGCTGCTTTAGCGTACATTGTGTATAAAATATTGTTTCGGTTCTGTCCGCCACAATTGTCACTATAAAAGTGAAATTGTTTTTTCCCTTTTTTTACTTCATCACTCATATGAGTCCATAGACAGCTGCTTATTTCGTTTGCTCCTCTTTTCCCTATAGTCTCATCCCAAACAAAACAAAAACCTTCACGAGTTACCAGATCATAAATGGTGAAATTGTATAAAAACACTTTTCTCTTGTAAAAAGAACTAGATGATTCAGATCTTGACATCGTCAAAACTTTCTCCAAGTCAAATGTAGCTGCATAGATTTCAACATTCTTTTTAGCTTCTTCTTTATCCTTATTCATAAATTGTCTTGCAGTGCTTTTATTATTAATGTGTTCATTATAAGCATCTTTAGCATTCTCCTTTTTATCGTCAGGCAAATTATTATACACAACGCAGTCATCGCACTGATCCTTTTTTGGCATATGAAAATCAAGATTGTAACAAGAAGTGAATATATGTCGGTAATAACTCTCAGAACAAATATTCTCATCACTTATTTCTTTCATCCAATCGAGGTAAAGAGTATACATTTTCCTGATATTTAGTCCTTCTTCTAGGTATTCTTTTGTTGTGATTTGTCGCAGTAATGTGATTCAACTTTTGGGAAAGATTCAATATGTTGACGAACTCGTTCTGTAACATTTTCTGGAATTTTTTTTGGTCTTGTTTCGTGCTTTCCTCTTAAATCGCTTTCTATAAACCCATCTGTTGATTTTTGTTTGATTTGTACTGTTATCAACCATTGCTTTGAAATATCTAAAAAATTTAATTAAATTAGAACTTTTGTATTATTGTATAAAACTGTAGAATTTCTAAAAAAAATGTATTCCAACAAAATTAATTATTTCTTAATAAAATTAAAAATGATTTTATTACTTGATCGTCTTTAATAAAAAATGTATTTATTTAAATTAATTGATTACTGTTTTTTGAAAAGATTCATGTTTAAAAAAAGTTTTTAGGAATTTGTTAAACAGAGAAAAATAACGGAAAGCAAATTATGAATTAATTATTATTAATTATAGAAAACTTTTTAGTGAATACCTAATGTATTTAAGAACATAGTTCGACAAACTCGAATTTCTTTAGTGCTTGTTTTTAGAATATATGAATTGGAATTCATTTTGCGTGGATTCTCAGTGATCGGAACTGTTCTTTCTTTAGGTTCACTGCTCGTAACCATTCTGGCAACATAATCCCATTGACGATTGTGATCTTTTAAATTCCAAAAATTTGTGAATATCTGCTGTCTTTCTTCATTAGTTATCTTTTCTCCACATTTCATTCTACATCCACATGTTGGACGCATTGTCTTTTGCTTAATTGATTTTCCATTTTTAGATGTACCAGCTAATCCAGAATTTAATGCTTTTTTTGCAACAACTGCTTTCCACTTACAAGTATTCCTTTTACGTTTCCTTGTATTTTCAGCAAATGATGCATTTTCAACATTATTAATAATAGATAAAGTTTCTTCTAAATCAATGTTTCCATTCTGGACTTGATATTTATCTAAATTTTTGGAATTATATCTATTTTAGAGATATTTACATGGAAAAACAAAATATAAAAATTACAACACTATATATTTATCATTGAATAGAAAATTTTATAAGAAATCTTTTAAGTGTAAAACTTCTTTATTAATTCAACTTTTTAAAAAGATTATAATTTGAAAGAATTAATTTTTTTTAAAGTAAAATATAAAATTATATACAAATATATCAGAATTTCTTAAATAGAAAATGTATTATTATTAAATTGAATATTAATACCAGATGGATCATGAGAATTTTTAAGACTAAAATCAGTTTTCTGATTTTCATAGTTAGGAATAAGAGTAACATCAATTGCATTATTTTCGTAGTTTTCACGACTGGGAGAAAAAGAAACATTGTAGTTTTGAGTATAGGAATTAACCTCAGTTGTATCGAACGCAGCATTTTCAATTTGTTCTCGGATTGACATATTTGACTCTTGAAAAGCTGAAAATGAAAAATGGACTTATAATGAATGGAATGTAATGTTAAAAATAAATTTAAGAATTGACAATTTTTTACCAGACGGTAAAGTTGCCAGGTTATTATTTTCGAATGCTGCACGAGAATTCTTTAAAGTGATATGATTTTTGCGGTTTTCCAGATTAGAAAAATAAGTAACATCGACTTGATTATTTTCGGTTTGTTCACGGAACACTGTATCTGATTGTGTAAAAGCTATAAATTTAAAATCTACTTATTGTAAATAAAAATTAATATTAGATATAAATCTAATAATCGACAATATTTACCAAATGGTTCTCGAGAGTTCTTTAAACTGAATTCAATTTCATGGTTCTCGTGGTTGGGAAAAGGAGGAACATTTAAGAGGTTTTGAGTATTCTCAGTTTTATCAAATACAGAATTTTCATTTTGTCCACGGATTACCATATTTGATTCTTGAAAAGTTGAAAATAAAAAAAATGGATTCGCAATAAAATTGAATGTTATGAATAAAATAAACAATTGGCAATATTTCTTACCAGACGGTAAAATTTTCAGGTTATTATTCCTAGATAGTTCACGAGAATTTTCTAAACTGTAATCAATTTTGCGCTTTTTGTGGTTAGGAAGGTAAGGAACATCGATTGCATGATTTTCAGTTCGTTCGCGGAACATCGAATCTGACAAAGTAAAAGCCATCAATTTAATATTGACTTATTGTTATAAATTAAATTTAATGCTAACATTTAATAGATTGTAACCCAGTAGGCACACTCATTCAAAAGACGTCCTAAAGATGTCTTTTTGCGGACGTCTTTTGGACTTGTACAAAAAGACGTCTTTAAGCCGTCTTAAAGACGTCCCATACATGTTCTATGTCTTGGCCATTAGATGTCTTTAAGATGTCTAAAAAACCCCTACTGGAAGTAAAAAGATAGAAAGAGATAGAATTTTGGGGATAGAAAGAGATAAAGTTTTTTTTATCCCTTTGAAATAGCCACTTTGCATACCCGAAATATTATACCTTTTTATCTCCAAATTTATATATCTTTTTATACCTTATTATCCCCTATCTATCTCTTTTTATACCTATGTACTTTTATCTCTTTTTATTTGTCTTTGCTGCAAAATTTTATCTCTTTTTAATATATAAAGAATTAATTAACCAATATTATTAACAATATTAAAGACTTTATGAAGTATTACAATTTCAATTGAATTCATTATTTAAAAAAAATATTTTTGAGTTTTCGTACTTCTATTTATAACCTATTTTTAACTATTCAAGTTATTTATTTATTTGTTATGAAATTATTATTTATTGTTTAAATCTATATTTCATTTCACATTCTAACCAACATTGTACATATATCACTTAAAACCAAATTTTAAAAATCTCGCACGAAGGAGGGCTCGAACCCTGAACCTTAGGGACGCAAGTCGAATACACATGTTACTTAGCCACGCTAGCTTGAAAGATATTTTTCTTGAACTACCTTTTAAATTTTGGGATTGTATTGATCTCTTTTTATCTCTTACTCTATCACTCTTTATCTCTTAGTTGATCTCCTTTTTAAAGTTTTAATTTCTCTTTATTTATCATGAAATCGTCACGTAGCTAATTCAATGTATAGGAAGGAAACAGACTGCAGTCTATATTGCAACCAATTGCAATTGAGTTAAATGAATAAAAGTGATAAGTATTGTATGTACTGATATGTAATTGGTATTAGAAAGCAAAGGAAGAGAATAGTATAAGGGCTAAAAGGAGCATAATAAATGTCATAACAAAATTATTGAGATAAAAGAAAGCCTTTTAAAGCTTTTTTTTTTTAAAGCCTTTTTCAATCGAATTGGAAAGAAATAGACTGATATAGAATCGAGCGGATAAAAAGAAAAAAGTATGGCATTAGAATAAAGTTAGGATAAAAAGAAAAGAAAGTAAATAGTAAAAGAATTAATATAGAGATAAAGTAAAGGTTATTAAAAGAGATTATTTATAAAGATAAGGAAAAAAGTAAATACTAAGATTCAAATGTGGATAGAAAGAGAATGAAGTAAATAGTAGAAGGATGAAATAAGGGTTATTAGAAGAGATTGAGAAAAAATATGAGATAAAAAGCGATTGAAAAGATTAAAAAAGGAAAAGCCTGGGATAAAGGAAGGTCATAAGCAGGGATCAGTGTGTTCTTGGAATAAAGTTTAAAGATTAAATAGATTAAAGCAGCGACAGAAAGGAAAGAAAGTTAATAGGAAAAGAATCGAAGAAGATAAGAAAAATGTTATTCAAAAAGATTGAGAAGAAGAGAAGATAGAAAGCGATAGTAGTAATAAAAATGGGGATAGATTAAGAGAGATAAACTTTATCTCTTTCCATCTCAGAGATAAAAAAATATTCAAAGAGATAGGATTTCTATCCCCTTACTTCCAGCAGGGACGTCTTTATCATTCAACATTTGAAAATAGAAAAATTTTCATAAATAGAAAATATTATTTTCTAAGTTCAACTTGGACTTAGAAATTCATGAATGTGAAATTCATTGGAATTTTTCTAAGTTAAGTTCATTTCATTGACAAGTGAGATCGTTAACTTTGTAGAGGTTCATATCTGTCTTGAACGGCTGAGGTGCTTAAGGCGCAGTGCTTCAAGCCCAAGGTATCCGAGTTCGATCCTAGCTTCGTAGGAATTTTTTCATTATTTCTCCACATTTTAGAAAACATAAAATTAAACTTATAATAAATTTAAAACAATATTACTGAGTTTCAACTTAGAAAATGTTATAAAAGAAATGTCTATTTCAAATCTGAAGGAATGTAAAAAGGACGTCTTTTAGACGTCCCTTTTATGTTTCAAAGACGTCATTAAGACGTACTTTAGACGTCCTTTCTTTTGTCTTTTGGACCAGACATAGAACGTCTTTAAGTTGTCTTTTTGATGACTCAGAGACATTACCATCATTGTCTCCAAATTGTCCGCGGACAAAAAGGGACGTCTTTAAGACGTCTTTTAGACGTCCCTGTGCCCACTGGGAATAGACAATTCTTTTCGCACTCATGAACTGGTTAAAAGTTAAGTATAAGTTTATTAAAAACTCACTAGTCGCTTCTACACCATCGATATTTGGTAAAATACAAATCTTGTAAGATTCATCTCTATTTAAAAATTCTTTTTGTACATTTTCTACATCGTCTATTCTTCTGGCTATCATTGGTGTTGTCATTGGTGGCAAATCTAAATAATCACTTAAGGAGACTGGAAAAAAAATAATTACCTTAAATATTTTTTTAAGTTGTATTTAAAAATATGTTTTAAAAGCTTACACTCCATAATATTTTTTTTCAATTTTATCAATTGTTCAGTATTAACATTATATTATTATTACTTAACCAACAAAGTATTTATAATGTCATTTTATCTTGTAAGAATTTGAGTTGCGAAAGTTAATAGTGTGAAGTTATAAGTTTAAAAATTTTAAGGTATTACCAACTGAAATTTTTTTAAAAAATATGTATTTTCGAGGTGTACTTTTTTCAACTTAAACGCGAGGTGTCCTTTTTTTCAAAAAACATCCGAGGTGTCCTTTTTTTCACTAACCCAGCGACATATCCTTCATTTTTCCGACTCACAGTGGTCTGAAACTCAAATCTAGGTGGACAAAACTTTTTTCTCAAAATTTCTTGGATGAATTTACTTGAAATTAGTTACTCGGAGGTTTTTTAGGTTGCTGATTACGAATCTGAGGTCAGTTTTTAAAAATTCAAAATGGCGGATTCAATATGGCGGACATGGATGTTAAAAATATAGTGGATTCTATTAAAACATTGTATATAGGGGTTTTCGGGGTCGCTGATTACAAATATAAAGTCAGTTTTTAATCATTCAAAATGGTGTATCCAATATGGATGCTGTGTCGCGCCTCTCCGTTCTCTCTAATATGTCGCGCGCCAGTCGATTTAAAGACAGATATTTCAAAAACTCGCAAAAACTGGCAAGAATCTTTTACGTCTTCTAAAAGTTGACGTCTTCATGAATATTTCTCAATAAATAATATCTCAGCAGAGGTCGGCAGGCTTGAGTTATTACTATACCTGAAAATTATTTCAAGATGTCTAAGAAACTTTATGTTGCGTATGATAAAACGTTTGAAATGTATTAAAAAAATTATAAATTATAAATATTCTCATATAATAGGAAAAATGTTTTTAACTGTCGTAAAATTATTATTATATTTTATGAAACTATCAATATACAGAAGTAAAATTAATTTAATACTTATAAGAAAGATGAGTTCAGATGTGTATTCCAGACAAGTTTAAAAAAATTATTATACTGTATGAAATATTTTTAAGAATCGCGTACGCGTCAGTTGCGCAGTAGAGGAGAACGGGGCGAGGTAGCCAACGGGGTGAGGCAGCCAATTGCTTCTTATTTCTGCATAATTTTTACAAATCGTGCGGTATTGATAATTTAGACTGCTTATGGTAGTTTACTTTAGTTGCTAACAGATGGGCATTATTGCTGCAGCAGTTTAGCAATGACAGTATCATTTATGAAAACAGACTTTTTGGATGTAACTTTTCTAAGAGTTATTTTGGTGATTTTAGTTAATATAGAGTTACACGAATAAAATTCTTGTAAAGTGATTTTTAATACAGAATTTAGTGCTGAAGACGATGGTGTTAATGAAATTGCGATATTTTTAATATTACGGATTTTGTGGATGTTTTCTTAAAAAAGTACTCGTGGGGTTAGGCAGCCAACGCTAAATTTTTCGTCTTTTTGTGTTGATTTTATTGGTTCTTCTAAATGTTTTCTCTTTTTTTCCTACTCCAATACATTTTAAACTTAACATTGAATTTTATAAACCATTTTTTAAGAATAACAAATTTATAGTTCCTTAAAATGTTAAATTGAATTTAATTAATGTTATTATTATAATATTATTGAAATGTAAATTTTTGAAGTTTACTAACAAAATAAAAGTAAGTTAAAAACAACTACTTTGTTATGTTTCACTAATTTTAACTTTAAGTTATGTTTTTTTAACTATTAAAATAGTTGGCCGCCTCACCCCACGTTTTTTCAAATATGCCAAAATGTGGTCCTTTGGGAAAAGGGTTGTAGAAATTTTTAAGTGCAACCTACGTCAAAATGTTCTATGGCGATTTTTTAGCCAGTAAGACAAGCTTTCTAACGCGATATTAAAATTGAAAAAACCTATTTAAATAACTGCCTCGCAAACCAAAATGTGCCATCTTGGCTGCCTCGACCCGTTCTCCTCTACTCTGCTGCGCATATATTTCAACAGTGAGAATGTCCACTATTATCGAAGGAACACCTGCAGCGTGCGTTGCGTAGCTAGTTGGTTGGGGTTGCGTTCTATTAATATTAGGGTTGTGCGTTCGATTCCGATCGTTAGTGGATTTTCTGTTAGGTAGGATATCATTAAGTATAAATAAATGTTTAGAGTTTATAGTGTATGAATTCTGGGTGCAACATCAATATACGTGGTGCTTTAAGAAAATTTAAAAACTAAAAGGTAAACTATATAATTTTTTTTAAATAAATTTTCTGTATGACAGAAGTCATTATACATTTCATTGTCAGCTTTAATATTTATGTACAGTATAGTAATTTACTTTATATTGATTCAACATATTTACTATATTGTATTAAGAATATTTCAATGAAAATATAAAGATTAAATATTTCATAGAAAGGCTTTGTATTTTAAGACAGTATTGTAATTTATTTCACATTGATCCAAATTTTATTCATATTTGTCTTTATTTTCTTTAAACTTTATTGTAATTGTTATGAATATTAATTTGAGATACAGTATTGAAACATTTTTAAAAAGTGACTCTTGTCTAACTTTTTAATACAAACATTAAAATATTCTTTAGACTTTTTCTTTCCGTGTACTGGTGAACTTCACGAATATCTCTCGTAGGCTCAAGGTAAGCTTATAGTCTATGGGCCCACGCCTAAAATTGTTATTAATTACCATCAGGTCGAAACTTCGTGTATCTATTATTCAGGCGTCTTTGTTTTATACTACAACAAACACATGAATTTCCCCCATAAAAAAAATTTATGACCTACATGTCAGTTTTTATTTTTATAGAAAGTTATTTTCATATGTAAATATAAAAACATTCTGTCGGACAAAAATGTTGGGTCATTTGGCGCCTCGGACACGATCAATATGTCAAAATTACGAAAATTCGTAATTTATAATTCAGTAAAAATCAGATATAGTTGGTTGTAAATTACAAATTTTAGTAGTTTTGACATATTGATCGTGTCCGAGGCGCCAAATGACCCAAAATTTTTGTCCGACAGAACACGTTGGTCCAGACTGTACAAGCTAATCAGGGCTAATGAGCAGTGCTAATATTTAAAATTTTAGGTTTAATTTCAATATTTCAGTTTTTTAATTTTAAATAATTTACCCAAATTTACTTGTTTCTCACGTTTATTCAATGTAATGTGAATATATGAATTTATTAATAATAATAATAAATATTATTGTTATTCATACATATATTTAATGACAATAACTTATTATTCTAATAATTATATTATTTTAAAATAAATAATATACTACACTAGCAGTAAATATCATTTAAAGTAGTAATATTGAAAAATAATTTTAATAAAAAAACAATTTGCGTTAGTTGGTACATTTTTTAAATTCAATCTTTAACAGACCTTTAACATTATTTACAAACATGTTTACAATTTTAATTTATAACACTTTAATTTTATACAGATTAAATATAGTAATTTTATTATTTTATATAGCATTTACAATGAAAAATATCCGCTCGCATATGGTATCGAACTCACGCCTCCCACCCTTGACGACCCGACGCCACGCATTTAAACCGCACGGCCACTGAAGTCTGGGTGTGAATTCTCCTAATTTACTATATCAATGCCAGTGTCATATATTCTGTTGCTTATAAGGACGAAGTAAAAACTATGACTAAAATTATTACACACTAGCTGTCGTACCCGTCTTCGACGGGTTGTAGTTTCTGATAATGCACTTAACAGTGTATCTACCAACCTAGAAAACCGGAAAATAGCCGGGAATTTGATTTGACAGGGAAAAAATAATAATTAGTTACTATTGTCTATTTCATTAGGAAAATAATACCATTTGAAACAGTGACCGACTTTTTATTATCAAATTAGTTATTTTTAACTAATTCAAATGCAGAAAACAATATTTCTTAATTTGTAGTACTTCAATCAATATAATGTATTAAAATAAATCTAAAATTTCCTCCAGTTTTTTGAGTTATAGTACAGTCTAATTCGAACTAATTGTATAGCAAGTAAATCCAGTTTTTCTCGGTTACATTAAATTCCCTGATATTTTACGTCTTTTCTGGTTGGTAAACACCCTGTTAAATGTATTATTAAAAAAAACCCGTCCAGTAAACCAGGAAAAATTTGGACAAAGCCGGAAATTGTTTTAAACCAAAATAAACACCGTGTTTAACTTTTGTCTTTACATTGATCAAGATATCTCTAAAAGTTAAATCAGAGAGCCCACAAATACTACTGAATTAAGCTTCATAGCAATTGGTATCAATTATAATTTTTTCAATTTTTTGATATTCAAAACATTTTTATACTTACATCTTCGTTATAAGAAAGTATTTTTGAAAAAATATGCTAAAATGTGACTAAATAACATGTAATACTCAACTATAGAAAGTTTAGAAGCAATCCATGAAAAAATATAAAATTTAGAAATGATTTGTGTTAAATAAATTTATTTATTAGAGTCAAGTATTTATTTAATTAATCCAATTAAGATTTATTTGATTCAACTAAATAAAATTATTTAAACGAAATAAATTCTTATTAGATCGAAATAAAAACTTTTTAAATAAGATATTATTTTTCAAATAATTATAATTACTTGAATCATATAACTTTTTTTAGTGTAGCTATAGTAAACTAAAAGTTATTAATGTGAACGAACATTATCTATATTAATAAAATCAGATTACTATCTGTACATTGCTCCAAACTTGAAAATTTTTATATATTTTTTCGTTTTGAGACATTAGAATTCTAAAAATGTAAAAAAAATTTCTGTCTGTCTGTCTCTGTCTGTATGCAAAACTTTGTTCGCGCATCAATTGAAAACGGTTCAACCAATTAAAGTGAAATTTGGCAGTCTATTAGGTATTAAAGTAACTTACAATCATAGCCTTATCCGCTTAAAAAATATTAACTTGAACAAAAGTTATGACATTTTTCCAAAAAATTCAAAAAAACAAAAAAATGCAAATTTTTTATCTTTTGTAAAATGAATGAAAAAACTATCCTTAGCTAACTTTTTCAGATAAATACAACCCATTTCTACGATAAAATTTTTAAAAAAGATGTATTTTGAAATTTTTTTTCGTTTTTTTAGATCAACTTTTTTCTAAGAAAATAGTGATTTTTAATCTTTAAGCAAGCTTTTCAGGAAAAGTTATTAAAGTTTTTTATTTAAAGATCAGTATGTAAAGTAAAAAATTTGCTACATTAAACAAAAATAATTAGCTAAATGCCATAAAAAAGAAGGAAAAATGTTGAATTTTAAGAAATTCGGTTTTTTGAATTTTTGCTAATTTTCCATAATTTTAGATTTTTTACCGAAGGGTGGAGATAACAAATTAGGTAAAGTATTTTTTAAGAGCACAAAAATAATAAAGCTAAATGCTATAAAAAAGAAGGAAAAATGTTGAATTTTAAGAAATTCGGTTTTTTGAATTTTTGATAATTTTCCATAATTTTAGCTTTTTTACCGAAGGGTGGAGACTATTGAATAAGTAAAGTATTTTTTAAGAGCACAAAAATAATAAAGCTAAATGCCATAAAAAGAAGGAAAAATGTTTAATTTTAAGAAATTCATTTTTTTGCATTTTTGCTATTTTTCCATAATTTTAGATTTTTTACCAAAGGGTGGAGATAACAAATTAGGTAAAGTATTTTTGAAGAGCCCAAAAATAATGAAGCCAAAAGCCATAAAAGAGAAGAAAAAATGTTGAATTTTAATAAATTCGGTTTTATGAATTTTTGCTAATTTTCCATAATTTTAGATTTTTTACCAAAGGGTGGAGACTATTTAATAAGTAAAATCTTTTCAAAGAGCCCAAAAATAATAAAGCTAAATGATATAAAAGAGAAGAAAAAAATGTTAAATTTTAAGAAATTCGGTTTCTCGAATTTTTGATAATTTTTAATTTTTTGCTAAAGGGTGGAGACTATTCAAATAGTATAATTATACTACCGAAATAGCTAATGGTAACAAATTATTAATTAATTAATTATTAACTAATTATTAATTATTATTAATTAACTAATTATTAATTATTAATTATTAATTAATTTATCCCGGGTATTTTTGATTTTCCAGATTGGTAGAAACATTGTTAAATGTATTGGTAGAAACTAAAACCCGTCGAAGACGGGTACGACATGACAGCTAGTGCTATATATTTTCAAAATTTTTAAAATTCAAAATTTATCTTTTGAAATAATTATTGTCATTAATTTTACTTAAATTTTATACAGGGTTAATTTTAGTATTTTTTATTACAATTTAGTCATCAGAATGAAATTTGAGTTTTTCATTTTTTGATCATTAATTAATAAAATATAATAGCAATTTTGAATTCTGTGCAACATACTGACAAAAGTCTCATATTAATTATATGGATATTGTTAATATTCTGACCTAATAGAATTCTTTTAAGAAAGTAAACTTATGATTTCAACAACAAATTTTTATTGTTGACCTAAGAAATACAACCGTATAAAAATTAATTACAAAAAAATTTCAATTTTTAAACTTTTTAATTTTTCAATATTTAAATCTAACACTTTTTATTTGTTATTCAAAATTTTATTATGCTGACGATTAAATCTTCATAAGAAACACTAAAATTAACCCTGTACTAAGTTTAAGTACAATTCACTAAAGTATATGAAAAAACTAAAAATTTCGAATTTTCGAATTTTTGAAAAAATGGCATAACTTTCGTCCATATTAATATTTTTTAATCTACTATCGCTAGGATTTTAAGTTAGGCTAATGCCTAAAAGACTGCCAAGTTTCACTTCAAACGATCGAACCGTTTTTCCGTGATACGCGGTCGAAAATTTGCGGACATACATACACACATACACACATACACACATACACACATATACACATACACACATAATTTTCTTAATAGTATTTTCGCATTCCTTAGAGTGTAAAAAGAAGGAATATAATAGAAATTTTGAATTCTATGCAATGTACAGACAAAAGTCTGATTTTATTAATAAGGATAATAATCCTGAATTTTTTTAATTATTACAAATGAATATTTAAATAAATAATTCTTACTACAATTATAATCATTAAACAATTTTTTAAAGTATTACTTTCAGTTTTATGAAAAATTTTTTAAATAATTGAATTCTTTTGACGAATTTCAATAGAATTCTTAAGTATATAATCATACACTTTTCGAAGAATTCGATTAAAATTGTATTAAAAATAATTAAGAAATTCTGAGATTAACTAAGAAATTTTGAATAATAAAAAAATTCTGAGAATTTTATTATTT
Organism: Leptopilina heterotoma; assembly: GCF_015476425.1. Lineage (NCBI taxonomy): Eukaryota > Metazoa > Arthropoda > Insecta > Hymenoptera > Figitidae > Leptopilina > Leptopilina heterotoma. The sequence goes on from NW_025111000.1 coordinate 673,761, forward strand.
ATAAAAATAATTGAATTATTGAGTGTAGAATTTATGTGTAGAATTTTGTTACTTTTGAAAATAATTAAATTTCTACAATAATCTGTAACTTCTCCAACACTCAATTGTTTATCGTGTTTTTAACCAAAATTCTTCTACAGATAAATTATTTTTTATCCCACATGCACAAAAACGGCGCTTTCTGATAGCAGTCGACAGGGAGGAAAGTCATTCATTTCTTCGATCGTATAAAAATGGCGGCCGTGTTCTCCCAAGGGCAAGAAAATTAGCTGTTCACATGCATTTTTCTTGCCCAAGGGAGAAGACGGCCGCCATTTTCATACAAATCGAACAAGTGAATGACTTTTACTCCCTGTCGTCTGCTAACTGAAATCGCCGCTTTTGTGCATTAGGAATAAAAAATATCGTAAGTAACACGAGAATAAAGGCAGCCAATTTCTTTACGATGATTTTTGTGACACTCGTTCCGGTCTCGGGGCGCCCTCGACCTCCACTCGTGTCACAAAAATCACCGTAAAGAAATGGCTGCCTTTCTCCTCTTGTTGCTTAATATACTATAAAATAAAAAAAAAATAAAAAATATACTATAAATACTTTTTGAAATTAGTCGTACTATTTAATAATTGAAGGGCTACATAAAATAAGGAGACGAACGCGAGGCTTGGAAGCGATACTACCAGTCAGGTAGCAGTGACAAGCCTTGAGCCGCTCGCTGCTACCTGACTGATATTATCCCTTTCAACCATGCGTTCGTCCCCTTATTTTATGTAGCCCTTCAATTAATCAAATACAATATGTTAAAAAATTTATCTAATTTCAGGAGAATTTGAATTATTAGGCATTTTTTAAAAATCTAAGTTCTTTAAAATTTTTAATTAAATTCATTGAAAATTCAAACTTTATAAAATTTCAAATCGAAACCTTTTGAAGTTATTTATGAAAATTGTAAACGTAACTCTAATAAAATATTCAATTTTGAAATTTTTAAGTAAAATTGTTCATTAAATAATTTATAATGTATTGATTTAAATTTTATTTTTATTTATAATAATTCATATAAACCCACAATATTTATTTTTGAACGATTCTTCAGATTGACTAAATTATTCCATTCAATTTTGAAGTGACAATCCATTGCGCATGTATAAATTCAAAGAAGACCTACAAATCAGGCACTAAAGTCTTGATTGTACTTAAAAAATTTTGAATTCTAGTGATACCAATGAAGTCCCATATAGCATACAGTTAGACAGTCTAAATTAGACCGTCCAGAAAAATCCCATATAGCATCCCGTGTAGAAATTAGTCGTGGCCTTCCTAGAAATAGACTACAGCTAGATAGCATTTGTCGTGGAAAATTATACTGAAAAAACTGTCCTGGCCCCGAAATGTTAATGTACAGTTTTCCCCTTTATTTTCTTCGCTACGAAGACAGTCTAGAATCTGGCTAAAATTTGTCTAGGATACTGAATTGAAAATTCAGTACAAGTTCGTATAGCAGGTTGTCCAAGAATTAGCTAGGCACTGTCTAGGACGCTGACTTAAGAATTTAGTACAAGTTCGTGGAGAAGGTGGCTCTGAGAGTCTACTAAGCTAGCAGACGAAATCAGTTCTTGACGTAGTGCTTGATGAAAAGAAACCAAGAGTCTACAATTGTAACTTATCTTGTTGTGAAGATAAAATCAAATATATAAATCTAGTGAAAAGTTTTCAGTTTTCCATTTTTGAACAGGGACAGTGTACAAGTTTAAATATATTACAGCGAAAAGAAGATTTATTAGAAAAAGGACATGTGATGTCATCATTCATAGTCTCAGATTGTTTTTCATATTATAATATTCATAAAAAGTAATAAAACTTTGGTAATTTTAAGTGAATTTCTTGTCATTGCAACAATATAATATACAATTAATTTTATTATTGGTATACAAGTACGAATCTTTATAGTGAATGTGTTTGTGTTTTAAAGAAAAAATCCAATGTAGCAAAATATGTTACAATTAATTTCAAAAATAATTGTAAGAGGAATTGTGATAATAACAAATACTTTTGTATTACTCTTTTGTTTGTTTAAAAGTTAAACAAACAAAAGAGTAAAGTTGAAAATATTCTTTTATTATTTATAAACCTAACAATTACTCTACAAATTAATTAATACGGTCAAACAAACAAAAATTACAATTATTCCCAGTATGTAGAAACTGCTTATTTTAATATCCAGGAACTGGCTAGGAATGATTTATTTTACTAGACAAGGACTAAACAAAATAACTGTACAAAATCTTGACGTTGCTAGCGTTACATCCCTCGTTCAAGCCTGTCCATTTTTCCCATCTAGTTGCTAGATTGAATCTAGCGCAACTGGACAGTTTCTCATACACTTCCACGGTAAATTTCTACACGGGATACAGTTAGACACTCTAAATTAGACCGTCCAGATAAATCCCATATAGAATACAGTTAGACCGTCCAGATTAGACCGTCCAGATGCGTCTAGTTGGGGCAATCACTGGACTCCAGACTGACCCGAAATTTTTCTACACGGGAGGTCATAAATTTTTTATTGCGTAAAATTCATGTGTTTGTGGTAGTATAAAACAAAGACGTCCCACTACCACGACTAGCTGTAATACAGATTTGTCCGACTCCATCTGAATAACAGATACACGAAGTTTCGACCTGGTGGTAATTAATAACAATTTTAGGCGTGGGCCCATAGACCATTACAGCAAGATAATGTGCTATGTGTGTAGTATCATTAGCTAACGTTAACAAACGTTAACTTTTCCACCTGGAAATCTTAAGAAACACTGATATAATACTAAAAAAAAATTTTGTTGACCACCCTAAAGCAGACCTTCAAGAAAAGTTAATTACCATTCAAATAGAAAGTAGTGGTAAAATTCTCAGCAAAGCATATTTATTGATTATTAGCCCTTCTGGCTAGCAGAGGCTTCGCCCCTTTCTCTTCCCAACTCTGTCGTTAAAATTTAGAACTTTGATCTTGAATAGACTAAAAAGCTTGTTTCTACTATTAAGTTAAATTACAGAGGATGTCATGTATCTAATAAATTTTTTAAAGTTAAGGAGTTTCTCCGGCTGCTACTTTTGAAAAAATAGATTTTCTATAAATTTTCTTCTGAGAAAATTTTTCTTCGAGTGCCCTTTAAATGTGGTAAAAACTACAAAACCCTTTGCGATGATAATTTTGAGTTTTACAAATTCAAACTTTAACTTCTAAATGCGATTATGTTAAAAATTAAAATTGTCAACCACAATATCTCGTTTTTTTAACACACTGTAAAAAAAGAGCGCCTTGGTTTAAGACGTTTACGTGGTCACATTTTAGACGTTTACAAGCGTCTTATTTGCCTTCTAAAACGCCATTTTTTGCCATGCATGGCAAAGTGTTCTGAAATTTTTACCGCATTTAAAGTGTAAACAAAGAAACATTTTCTCAAAATTTGAAGAAAATTTATCTAAAATCTATTTTTTCAATATTAGCAGCCGGAAAACCTCCTTAAATAAGCAAATAAAAATTAAACAAAAATAAGATTAATATTAATTTGAATTTATCACTCGGTGTTATTTAATAATAATGATGACTTTATCGATCACTCTTAATTTTTCTCTTAATTTTTTTCATTATTTTAAATGACTCGGAGTTATTGATAAAGTCATAATTATTATTAAAAAATAAGATTATATATTCCCTATTAAAAATCCCTACATGGGAATCCACATGGAAATCTGCATAAGACACTATGTCAAAAACAATGTAAAAGCCCACTTCACATGAGGAATCACATATATTTCTCGCATATATATGTGTTTTCAATACTGACACTCAGTATTAGGGTTGGCCGAAAAATTTCTTTTTCTATTTTTTTAAAGACCTTAGGCCTTAAAGGCTTCTACTTTGTGCTAAAAAGTCGTAGAAAAAATCCCTGATAAAAAAGTTTCAATTTTTTGTAAGCGCAGGTGGAAAAATAAAAAGTATTATTAAAAATCACTCTTTTTTAAATAAACTTTTCTTATGAAATTGAGTATTCCTTAGCAATATATGATAAATGACTTCATACAGATATCATTTACACAAATATAGAAAAAATTTAAAAAGAAAAATATAATTTTTTACCCTAATAATTATTAAAAAGTCAAAATGTTAAGTTCGAACGTTTGCCGTTTGCGCCATTTTCTATAGCTTGATAATATATTTACTTCTTTTTTTAGAATACTAGTAAGTAGCAATGTCACAAAGAGAAAAATTATTTTTATATTTATAGGTACGCGACTTTAAGTATTTCGTAAAAATATCAGAAATATTGATTTTTTCCTCTGCACTTACGAAAAATTTAAATTTTTTTATCCGAGATTTTTTCTATGATTTTTTAGCATTAAATAGAAGCTTTTAAAGCCTGAGGCCTATAAAAAAAAAGAAAAAAAAATTTTTCGGCCCACCCTACTCAGTATGGTTGAATCAGCCAGAAAACGGAATAGGCAAAACTGACATAAAAATTGTGGTAATACGAAGAGACAAATCACATAGTTACATTTAAATATGATTCATACTGTCATTCATAAATTTTTGAAACAGAATTATAATTTATATGTATGGGTGATTAAATTTAAAATGTCATTTTCATGTCCTGCCCAAAAATCTGGAATACTAGTTCATATATAAAAGTTTTTAAAGTCAATTAATTTTCTTAGTCACTCCTTCTACTTAAATTAATAATTCTTAGTCGCTAGAAATTCTCTGAAAAAATTTGGCAGAAGAATTAGAAGCAAAATGTCAGTGGTGTCCCTTGTCCGCACTTAACCCTTTGAGGACCAGTGTTGCTTTCAGGCAACATGAACATTTTTTTATTAACTCGGGCATAAATTTCTTAATTTTCAAAACTGAATATTGAAACAATAATTTTCACATAGTCTGGAAAATTTCGTATCACAAACACTGGTCTTTAAGTAAAAAACTTAAATAACTTTCCCTGAAAAGTTTGCTTAAAAATGAAAAATCGCGATTTTTTAAGAAAAAATTTGGTCCTCAAAGGGTTAAGAAATCAGAACTTTACCTAATAAAAAAAATTGTTGATTCTCACATTTTTAGTACCAGAAAAATTATGTTGTACAGCTAATAGAGTCTATATTTTTATATAGTAATTGTGCTAGCAGAATAATTTTGATCCAGTGCTAGAAAAAAAATCAAAATCGCCTGTCCGTAAGTTTCATATTTTTAAGTAATTATCGCAAATTTTAAATATCATGTCTGATATTTAAATAACCTAGTGCAGATAATTGCCTTATTAAGCGTTAATAGTATTGGTGATATTTATAGCTTCTTAAAGAAAAAACATTACAACATTCTATCACATCTATAACTTGTACGGTTGGTGGCAGAAAGCAAGTATCAGTTTGTCGAGCACACCATGTCAGTGGTGTCCCCATCGAAAAATTGTTTATAATATTAATATTCTTTAAATATTATAGAATCTCGTTTTCAGGTATTACACGTAGTTTAAAAACCGCACCGACTTTAACTTAAAAATAAAGTCTTTTTTTTCGAAATTGAGAAATAAAGCAAAATGTCAGTGGTGTCCCCTCAAAATTCTGTTTCATGCAGCTTATTATTTTATTTTTAATAAATTTGTGTTAAATTTACTCCTTATATGCAGTTAATAAAGATTTGATACTGGATTGTAATTTATAAGCTGATTTTATTCTCACTATTCAAAAAAAATTATCAGTGAAATCTTTCAAAAATGTCAGTGGTGTCCCTCAATGTTCATGTCTTTTTGGTCTTCAAAAGTATATTAATTTATGGCAGAACTCATTACAAATATTTTTTAAGTCATGTTGAAACATTCATTATTGTAATTTGAAATATTTTAACTTTTTAAAGTTGTAAGAATTTATTTGAGAAAAGAATAAACGAAAACAGAAAATTTCTTATCATTTCTGCCTATCGTTTTTCACCTGGTGAAAATTAAAATTTGCTTCCACCTGCTCGACCACTATTATTTTTGTCCATCATATATTCTAGTCAACCAAAATAGAGTATCGTTAAGTTCAAAATCCAACATTGAAAAATCAAAGTTAGTAGGATCAAAAATGACATTTTAAATTTAATCACCCGTATATTAATAATAGTTTCAATTTAATTAGATAAAATTAATGTTTCCTCTGAACTTTGTCAGCCAAAGTAGTACTTATATTTTTAAAGATTGTGTTTATTGTTATTATGATTCGTTTGGCTAAAAAAAGAACCTTAATTTCAGTTAGTAAGAATTTCCCAACCAAACTTTGTTTGTTGATAATGTCAAAGCATTTCTTTCAGTCTATTGCTACCTAAAATCGTGTCTCAATTGCCTATATGGTTTACAGGAGAATCGATGTGGTTTCTTTTATGAAAGTGGGCTTTTATATGGTTTTTGACATAAGGTTCCAGGTAGATTCCCATGTGAATTATAATATTTTGATATCCCATATGGGATCTCACGTTGGATTCCATATGTTTTCCTTAATAAAGTTATACAATACTTTAGCATTAGCTCCTATACTTTCATCGTTAGGTGGCATATGAGAATATGTAGTTCAGAAGACGTGTTGAAAATTGTCGATTTTTTTTACTTTCTGATTCTCATGTGGGGATTTTCAATATGGTTACTACTACTTTTTCCATTAGACTATCGCTATCAAGCAACGCTTGAAAGATAATGTTAAACTGCTCACCCTCAAAGTTGAGCCGAATTTCCACCTCTTTCTCTGTCCTCTTTTTCTTCTTTTGCAAGCCTTTCCCCACCTGATAACTCGTTGACCCACAGTCGAAACGAACCCTCTGCTCTTTCTTCTTCCTTACGAAAGCTTCGTTGAATTATTGGCTCATAGAATAGTTATTGTACTGTCAGTTCACCCCAAAAGAGAAACTTTTTGAAATGCCAATAGCAACACCTTTACTAGATTGAATTAATATATTCTTGCATTATTCTTTATCACTATATAAGATGGAAATTAGAATTTATGCATTTCGGAGTAGTCAAACTTGTCTTTCCCAGTTTCTTCTGCGTTACAGGAGCGCTCCCACTGCTTACATGCTGATTTTAGAAGCCGCTCCATCACTCACATGGTTTTCTGCTTCAATTTACGTAGGACCTTTTATTTCCTCTCGTTCAATTGAAATTTAATACGGAAATTCCGCTTAACCATCTTACTCCTTTGTCAACAAGAACACCCAAGTAGAAATGTCCGGAGTTAGGACGGAGTTAAACACCGGCATGGTACTGACTGTCGGTACTGACTCTCGGAACCCGATCAGTACTGGGGGTATACTGACTCCAAAACCGAATCAGTAATACGTCGGAGGTAAAAAAGTATTAAAATCAGTACTGTCAGAAAACTGGCATAACACCAAATCAGTACTACGAAGGAGTTAAAAAACAAACAAAATTTGTTATAATGGCATTGAACCGGCCACTATTAATAACAACATCGCTTGATTTATTAAATATTAAAATATTTTCCAAGATTTTTAAAAACATTATTCATCAACAATATAACATCAAACACTTAATTAATATATTATTAATTATTAATTATAAATATAAAAAAAAATAAATAAAAAAATAAATAATAATAATAATATATATATTTATAATAATTTTTCTTTAAATAAATATAATATACAGAGAATTAATTATTATAGCACTGTATATATCCTTCCCATAATTCAAAAGGAAGTTTAAGTAAAATAACTTCCAAGCTTGCGTGGCTGTGCGGTTAGTGTATTCGACTTGCGTCCTCGAGGTCTAGGGTTCGATCCCCCGTGCGTGCGATATTTTTCCGTCTTACACTGAAAAAATGTTAGGCCGTTGGCTGTACTGGTTCCGAAACAACCAGTTTCCCTTTCAACCAGCACGTCAGACGTCCTTTTTCAAGATAGTAGACATACTTATTCAGCGCATGCGTTGTTCTGTGGTTTAGGGAAATAGCTATCAGCACGGCGGTTGAACTGAAAAAGTAAGTCTACTGTCAAGAAAAAGGACGTCTGACGTGCTGGTCAGAAGGAAAACACTTGTTCTGGCGTTTTAAGAGAACCAGTACAGCCAACGGCCTAAAACTTTTTCAGTGTAGTTCTAAGTGTTTAGTGTATAATTCTCAACAGTGTTACATAAAATATAAATTTAAATAATTATAAACAATAATAATAATAATTTAGTAATTAATTTAAATAAATAAGTTTGTCTAAAGTAATGAAAAAAATAAGAACTAAATTTTTTAAAACTTATTTCAATAAAAGCAATTTTGCTAATTATTTACATTTTTATTGTTACTCATAAAAGTTTATTTACTACAGAAATATTAATAATAATTATTAGTATTCAATAAATTACTCCCTATTCTTTAATAATCAAATAACAAATTAATATAAGCTTCTAAAGGTAAATTTTGTTTTAGAGAACGCGTTACAGCATTTTCCAAATTTGTTAAATTTTACCTGCGAATCAGTAATTAGGCGGTGTTCTGCCAGTGATATTTTAATACTGACTTAGAACTGACTGCCGGTAAAAAATCAGTACTGGACAGCGTTACCAGCCAGGAATTTCCCAGTACTGATTTAGTATTGGAGTCAGTACTGCTACACTGGCAGTCAGTACTGGGTCAGTACTATGCCAGTATTATATTTCTACTTGGGCAGTGTCTCATTCGTATTATTTATTCTCAGATAAAGATTTTTCTATCACGATTTCTATCTGCTTCTTAATTTCCTTGGTGGTCTGGGCACAGAATAGGCCGCCACTACTTACGAACAGCTTGTTCTGTCTCGTAGAGCTTCAGTATATCGATGATGTGGGCAGTGCCCTACCAGTCCGGTAAGTCTAATATTGACTCGACTCCTCAGGGAAATGAATGTGTTTTCATACTGCAGACTTAAAGAACGCCTGCCTTTAGTGTCGCCACGGTGGTCTTCAAGCAATTTTAGGATTACCTAAAATGAGTAAAAATTGTGCTAACGCAGTTTTATCTGGAATCGTCCCAAGATTCCAAATTTTTATTTCTGAAAATCGTAGCTGATTCTTTTTTCGAAAAAAATGGGCAATTCCACGTGAAATTTTAGTTGAGCCTTTAATTTAAAACAAAGAATACTCAAATTGATTACAAATTATATGCTGTAGACAGTTTTAAAAAGTTAATTGTAAAAAAATACCACTGTGATGCTTGCAAGTGATTTTTGAAAATGTTTTAAAACTCATTTAACACATCAGGCCCATTTCGGGAATTTTTGGAAAATCTCCTCTATATTATAAGGTATAAATAAATTTTTAAAAAAATCCTGCCCAAAGTTAAAAAAAATTAATTTGTTTATAAAAAAAAATTTTTTTTGTTTACATTTTTTAAAAGTCGAAAGAAAACTAAAACTTTAATTTTTTGACAACTTTTTCCTAAACTCAATATTTTCGGACTTATAAGCTACTGAATATAGGTCTACAATTACAAGTCTAAAATTTCGAAAATTCATAACTCGAAAATTTGGACAATTAAACAAAAATAAAAAAAATAAGTATCTGTTTTTTTCGATACAGAATAGAAAAAAAATATTTTTGGCTGATTTTAAGAGGTCGACTAAAATTTCACGTGGAATTGCCCATATATGTTTTTTTCAAAAAAAGAATCAGCTACGATTTTCGGAAATGAAGATTTGGAATCTTGGTACGATTCCAGATAAACAATTTTTACTCATTTTAGGTAAACCTAAAAGTGTGGTTGTATTGCTTTTCCGTAAAATTATTATAACCGGTTACTCAGTTATAAAATGTTATTCGGTTTTTGGTATATATCGTGTGCATAAATAGATACATGATACATGACTGAAAATGTTAATAATTTATACAAAGATTGCAGCAATCAACAAATTTGACAAAAAAATTTAAAAAATAAAAATTGTTTCAACCGTTGCATTTTTTTTTTTAATTGTAAAGAAATTTGAAATTTACATAGGTGTGATCATTTAAGTCTCATCTTTAATTTAAGACCATAGAGTCTAAAAATCTTATTCGGTTCGTGAGATATCATTATAAACATCTAAGCATGTTTTTTGACAAATACATTGAATTAGTCAATTTTGAATGGTTTTTGGTTGAAAATGCTCGGCCGTTTATAATGATATCTCCTAACCGATTAAGATTATTGAACTCTTTTGGTTTTAAATTAAATATGAGACTTGAATGATTACACCTGTGTGAGTTTAAAATTTTTTTGGCAAATTTGTCGATTGCTGCAATCTTTGTATAAATTATTAAAGTTTTCAGTTATGTATCACTATTCGTAGAATTTGATAACCTTTTTACCTGGTTATTTTAAAATAACCGGAAACCAGTTACAGAATTCAGTAACCGCACAGGCCTACGCATTACACCTGTTTCGAACAGGTAGGTATGATGATATACAGTCTGGTAGTAGAAGATCTGTGACCCAGTGGGCACACAGTAAAAAAAAAGTCTTAAATTTAATGGTGGCTACTTTTAATTTTTGACTTATCTTAAGCAAACAGCTTTATTTAATCATAAAAACTAACTGAAAATTAAAGTTAGTTGTACTCTTACTAAAATAAAACTCATTTTGTAATTTATTTGTAGTACACCGGACTTAATTTCAGATCCAATGGTATTAATAAAAAGTTAGATGAAATTAGCTTCTAATAAGGTACGCCTACAGCTGACTGTAAGTCTGGCGAGGCTGAAACAGTTGATTCTGACGTCACAAGGGACGCAATAATTTGCAAACGTGAAAAGTCTGAATAGCGCGTCGCGTCGCCGGTTTGTCGGTTTTCTTTTGACTCGTGTTTTATTAATAATATATAAGTGCATAAATTATATTAATAATTGGTAAATTTTAGAGGATATAGATTGTTTACAGTAAATATATATATTCACATTTGAAAGATTCTTTCTTTTAGCATTTTTGTATACGAAGTCTCTTATACTTCCGTAACTTTTATCAGTTTTTACTTCTCTAGTTTTCTAAGAAGTCATAAAAATATTATGTGACAGAAAGTTTAGTTTTATTAGTATGTTAATATTTTCATTCGATTATAAATAAGTTTATAAACATTTTATAATCTTAATTTCACCGAATATATATGTGCATTAGCATTTAATTCTATCTTAAAGAGAAAAATTTCGACTGATAGTTTTAATAATTGTTGTTTCTTGTTTGTAATAAGAAATTAAATGTGACATATATTTATTTTAATAAAATTCAAGAATATGAAAGGTGTAAACGGAAGTAGACCATGTTGGCTGAATGTCAGTAATGATTAGAAGTTTAAAAAGAATACTCCCCTATTGATACAAGTAAGGTGTTAAATGGACTGAAATTCAACTGTAAGCAAGTAAGAAGACTGAAATTTAGCTAAATTTAGCTAAATTTTAAACTTTTTAAACTTTTGAAACTTCTAATCATTACTGACATTCAGCCAACACGGTCTACTTCCGTTTACATCTTGAACAAAGACAAATTTCGGGCTTAAAGGAAGACTTTGTTTTTACAATGCACAGGTACGTAGCTAAAAGACGTCCTAAAGACATCCCTCTTTGTCCATGTACATGCGGGTTCAAAAAAATAATACAGTAGTATTTACTTTTATGTACATTAGACGTTACCGACAGATTAGTAATGGCGTTTTAATCGACTAACATACGAATAAAACGTAATTTCGAAATAAACCATACGTATCGCACGTCCATACATGGTACTAACTTTAACCCATCTAGATTGTCTATCTAGATTCTTATTCTATTTTGTTTCTAGCATGTCTTCTGATGATTTTGGGCATAAAATAAAAAAAATTGGTTAGCCTGTTTTTAAAAAACCATTCTTTTTGCATTTTTTAATAGGTTAATCAACATATTTTTGCGGAAATGTATTTAGGGTAAAACATAAAAAATGTTTAAAAAAATGTTTTTAAGTTGGTTATTGAAGTTAATATATAATAAAATCTTATTCTTTGCATTAAGACGAATCGATTGGTATATACAAAGTATAAATTGTATGAGAATTTATAGAGTTAATCACAATTAAAGCGGAAAAAATCGCATTTTTATCAAAAAATGAGTTCTTTCTGCAAAATTATGTTGCTGCATAAGAAAAACTTACTCATTTATTTCTAAAATCTTATTCTTTGCACCAAGACTAGTGATGCACGTCGAACCGATAAATGCTCGACATCGTTCGAATCTTCTCGGTTGAAACGAACTTCAAGGAAACGATATTTTTGATTTTTCTTTGTTTTTGTTCGGCTCGTTTCGTTCGACAAAAATTGATTCTTGATGACATTAAATTATATTACAAATGAAGGGTGGCATGACAAAAGGTGGAAAATTATAATTTTATGATTTTACAGGAAACGAAAATACATTTAAAAATTTCCCTGCTCATTTAAGAAGAAGTCTAATAAAACTGCTTCAAAATATTAGTGCGCTTTACCGGTGGAAATACAATTTTTGAAGATAAATCTACATATTAGTGAGAAAAATAAGTAAAAGTGGGCCATTTTGGGGTTACGTCAAATGCGCATATTTTTTATAAAATTAATTGTTAAATAAATTTATAATTTAAAGAAAAACTAAGAAGTTTGTTTTTGAATATTGAATTAAAAAATTGATTGCAAAAAAGTCTGTTTTAAAAAAATCTGTCCGCGTAAGCGCGGACACATTCTCATCCGCGCTTCGCGCGGAGGCTCGCTTCGCTCGCAAGTTTCAGCGCGCCTCGGGGCGCGCGAATATTGATCGTCGCGCTTCGCGCTCCGTGTGATGTTGCGCGCTTCGCGCGCAAATGGCTCGCTTCGCTCGCGATGGTCTGCAACTGTTGTGCATTATTTGTGTTCTTGTTATTATTTCCTGTTATATGTTTAATAAAACATTTTTTTCTTAAAGTTACTACGACTTTAAGGATTACATTCTCATCACATGTTCTTCTTTGCTGATGATTGCGAGATTAAGTGGATTAAAATGTATATTTTTGGTAGAGATGTGCAAAAAGCTCGAAATGTCGATCCGAGCCAAGCCGAAATTTTCTCGAGCCGAGCCAAGCCGGCTCGATGTATCAAGTACTCGAACAATTCGAGTACTCATGTAAATTCGAGGACTTGATTAAATTTGAGCACTAGAGTGAATTCAAGTACTCGAAACTATTCGAGCTTTTTACACAGCTCGGCTCAGCTCGAACTGATTAGGCCCGGCTCGGCTCAAAAAATGAAATTCTCGATCAAGCTTCGAGCTTCAAGCTTTTTGCACAACTCTAATTTTTGGTCTCGATGATTAAAATTGTGAAGTTATTTTTAATTATACTAACTCTCTTAGCAGAAACATGATTTGCAGAAGCAGCTAAAATATTTTTAAACTATTATTATCAAGTTGTTGATAACAACGGATTTTTATAAAAGTTATAACATTTCACAAAATCAATAACAAATTTTTAAACACAGTTAAGGGAGCGTTCACAAATGAAGTCACGCAATTTTTCGGGATTTTAGACCCCTCCTTCCCTGTCACGCAATTTCATGCAATTTCACATGCAAAAATACAGTAGAGTATATAGTAAAGACCCCCATGCCCCCAAAAACGTAACATCATTTGTGAACGCTCCCTAAGCTGACTGACCCAAAAACTTAAAAAAAAAAAAATTGTTTCTGACGAAAATAGCTGGTTAACGAACTTAGCCTTCATTTTTATACCAAGTTTAAGTGTGTTAAATTTAAAAAAGATCGGATAAGTTTTTCAAGAGTTATCGTGGGAACAACATATTACCGTCTACAGACGGACAGACAGACAGACACCATCGCCGGACCATGTTTTTTGGGTTCAGGGGACCCCAAAACGTAGAGATTTCATGAAATTAGCGAAAGTCAATTTTCGACCAAAACTAATACCTTCTCATGTGATGAGAATGTAAAAAAATTTTGAGTGAAAATTTCACGGAGAATGCCCCATACATATCCATTAGTCATAAAAGCAATTATTATTATTTTCGTATGAAATAAAGTTTTAAATTAACACTTTTTAAGCAGATATATTTGTGTCCTATTGTGCATTGGACTTTATTGACATTTTTAAGTGTATAACTAAGAATATTTACACTTCCTACAGCTTTTCCCTGACTTCTCCAGATTTTTTAAATTCCCTGTCTATTCCAGGTTTTCCAGGTCGCTCGCCACCCTGATTTTTTTATCAATTAAAACGTTTTTGCGTTGAAAAGTTTTTATTTTTTTAATTTTTCGTTTTTTTAAACGTTGCGGACTTCAGCCTCATCATTTTCAGTCAAAAACCGTACAAAATTAACTATTTCAACGCATTTATCCAAAACCATGCTCTGACATTTATGATGTCTTAAATTAAAGTTGAAACTTGAGGGATGACATCTATATAAGTTTTAAATTTTGCCTAAAAATTTTAAAAAATATAATGGGGTTTAAAAAATTGCAAAAATTATTTTAATTAAGGGGACATTCCAGTTCAAAATGTCAAAAAAATCGATTTTTTTTATTTTCGGATTTCTTATAGTGTCAAGAATATACTCTCCTAAAATTTTATTGCACAATTCGAAGTAAAACCAAAATTATACATAATTATTCTTCGCCACGCACGTCAAAGATGTTTTTATACACGGATAAGCAGAACCCAATCGAATGATTTAAATGTTTTCTTATTTGCATTATGTAAAAAAGACAAACAAAAATGTATTTAGTCAAGTGGATTTGATTCAAAATCGTTATTTGAGAGTTTTCAGGGTAGCTGATTACGAGTTTGATATTAGATTTTCGAAATTCAAAATGGCGGATCCAATATGTCGGACAATTTTAAAAAAAACAGTTAAAACTGTTCTTTTTAGGGTTCCGTACACCTACGGTGTATCGGCGGAACCCTATTGGTGAGACTCTGTTGTCCGTAGCCAAATCGTGTCCCCCCCCCTAGCGGCTAAACTATTTGACCTAAAGAGCTCAAATTTGGTACAGATATGTATTTTCACACGTAGATTACAGGAAAAATATAGCGAATGTGATTGGACGTGATGGGCATAGCGTTGTCAAGGAAATAACATGATTTTTGGCCAAAAATGCATAAAAAATGACCATTCCCCCCCTTAACTTCTAAACTATTCGACCTGGAGAGCTGAAATTTTGCATGCTGGTGTATTTTTACTCGAATATTACAGGAAAAATATAGAGAACTTGATATGTAATGATGGCCATAGCGTTGTCAAGGAAAAACTAAAAAATTAAAAAAAAAAAATTTTTTTTCCTAACTTTTACATAATTTGACCTAATGAGCTGAAAATTGGTATCCTAGTGTATTATTACAGTCTGACGACAAAAAATTTATTTAAGAAACTTTTTGAAAAAAATTAAAAAAAAATTTTTTTTTAATTTTTTTTTCAAAAAAAAAAAATTTTTTTTAATTTTTTTTAGTTTAAACACGTGGCATTAAATATTTTAAGGAAGAGAGTGAAATTTTAAGAGAATAAATGAGAGATTGTTTTCTGACTTTAATTTCTTAACTAAAAATAAAAAAAAAATTGGACAAGTGCGAGTTGTACTCGCACTGCAATGGCGGGTTCCGCACACAAATATTAAAACAATACTTGCAACATTGATCGGTAATTGGTAGAATTAAAATAAACAATTATAAAAATATATTAAAATCATTTGATAAAAAAAAATAACTAAAAAAAATTAAAGTATTGTATATCTAATATTGTAAACAATAATAAGCAGAGGAACTATAATAAATTTTGAAAATTTTGTTCCTCTGCTTATTATTGTTTACAATATTAGATATATATAATACTTTAATTTTTTTTAGTTATTTTTTTTATCAAATGATTTTAATATATTTTTTAGAGGTGTGCAAAAAAGCTCGAAAAGCCGAGCCGAGCCGGGCCGCAATTTTTTCGAGTCGAGCCGAACCCGAGCCGGGCTCGATGTATCGGGTACCCGAAATTTTCGAGTACCCGAAACATTCGGGTACCCGAATTCACTAGAGTACTCGAATATTTCGGGTACTCGAATGAATTCGGGTAACCGAAATTTTCGAGTACTCGATTTAATTCGAGCTTTAAAATTAAAAAAAAATTTTTTTTCCTAACTTTTACATAATTTGACCTAATGAGCTGAAAATTGGTATCCTAGTGTATTATTACAGTCTGACGACAAAAAATTTATTTAAGAAACTTTTTGAAAAAAATTAAAAAAAAATTTTTTTTTAATTTTTTTTTCAAAAAAAAAAAATTTTTTTTAATTTTTTTTAGTTTAAACACGTGGCATTAAATATTTTAAGGAAGAGAGTGAAATTTTAAGAGAATAAATGAGAGATTGTTTTCTGACTTTAATTTCTTAACTAAAAATAAAAAAAAAATTGGACAAGTGCGAGTTGTACTCGCACTGCAATGGCGGGTTCCGCACACAAATATTAAAACAATACTTGCAACATTGATCGGTAATTGGTAGAATTAAAATAAACAATTATAAAAATATATTAAAATCATTTGATAAAAAAAATAACTAAAAAAAATTAAAGTATTGTATATCTAATATTGTAAACAATAATAAGCAGAGGAACTATAATAAATTTTGAAAATTTTGTTCCTCTGCTTATTATTGTTTACAATATTAGATATATATAATACTTTAATTTTTTTTAGTTATTTTTTTTATCAAATGATTTTAATATATTTTTTAGAGGTGTGCAAAAAAGCTCGAAAAGCCGAGCCGAGCCGGGCCGCAATTTTTTCGAGTCGAGCCGAACCCGAGCCGGGCTCGATGTATCGGGTACCCGAAATTTTCGAGTACCCGAAACATTCGGGTACCCGAATTCACTAGAGTACTCGAATATTTCGGGTACTCGAATGAATTCGGGTAACCGAAATTTTCGAGTACTCGATTTAATTCGAGCTTTAAAATTAAAAAAAAATTTTTTTTTGAAAAAAAAAAATTTAATTAAAAATTAATGTAGAAAATTTTGGATTTTCTCAAGGGCTCGAATCAAATCGAGTACTCGAAAATTTCGAGTACCCGAAAGTTTCGGGTACCCGAAAAATTCGAGTACCCGAAATTATTCGAGCTTTTTATAAAGCTCGGCTCGGCCCGAGCTCGAACTGAATAGGCTTGGCTCGGCTCGAAAAATGAAAAGCTCGAACATACCCGCTCGAGCTTCGGGTTTCGAGCTTTTTGCACACCTCTAATATTTTTATAATTGTTTATTTTAATTCTACCAATTACCGATTAATGTTGCAAGTATTTTTTTAATATTTGTGTGCGGAACCCGCCATTGCAGTGCGAGTACAACTCGCACTTGTCCAATTTTTTTTCTACTGTAAACTACAGATTTTTATAAAAGTTTTAAGAAATTAGAAAATCAATGAAATTTTTTTAACACAGTAAAGCTAGACGGGCCCAAAAACTTATAAAAAAAAGGTTTTATGAAAAAATGTTATAGAGAAAAGTTGTTTGTAATTTTCTAATCTAATTTAAAATAAAGTTAAAAATATCTGAAATTTAAAAAAATTGATTTTTCAAAATTTTGAAACTACCGTAGTTTTTGTAGTTTTCAACGAAAATGGCTGGTTAACGAACTTAGCCTTCATTTTTACACCAAGTTTAAGTGTGTTGAATTTAAAAACGATCCGATAAGTTTTTCAAGAGTTATCGTGGGAACAACATATTACCGTCTACAGACGGACAGACAGACAGACACACAGACAGACGCACTCGCCGGACTATGTTTTTCGGACTCAGGGCACCTCAAAACGTAAAGATTTCATAAAATTAGCAAAAGTCAAAATTCGACCAAAACTAATACCTTCTCATGTGATGAGAATGTAAAAAATGTTTGTTTTCTGAAGAAATTGTTAATTAAATGTTTACTTTTGAAAGTAAACAGTAGGTACCAACATTTTTAAATGCAAACTACAAACAGAAATATTTAAAAATTAACAGAAGAACAATATTTAAATTGTTCAAAATTAGATAAAGAATAAAACTTTCTAAATAGACATAAAATTTTTCAGCGAAATTTAATATATTTAATGATATCAAAAAGAAAGCAATATTTTAAACCATATTAACTTATATTCACAATAATATTTTTTATTCTTATTTTTAATATAAACGAGTTTAAAAGCAATTGACAAGAAAATCTTTTTACAGAACTGTGTAAATAAATTTACCTGATTTTTTTTATAAAAAATATCAATTTTGAAAAATTTTCACTTAACCCTTTTTGTCATGTCACACTTCAAATAAGAAAACGTATCAATATTAATATATGTACAATATATATACAAAATATAATTATTTTTTGTAAATAAAAATTAAGTTAACTGTAGATATTTTGAAAAGTTTTAGTACAAAAAATTATAAAAAATTATATTATAAATAATATAATAAAAAGTTAAAAAAAATTTTATTATCAAAATCTATTTAAATCTGATTGTGTTAAAATATAATTAATTACTAATAATTTTTAATAATATATAAAATATTTATTTAAATTTAAAGTTATACTGTAAATATTTATTGTATGAATTGATTTCATTTTGAAAACTAGCCAATAGATATTGAAAAACAATATTTTTTTTAGTACTAATTTCAATTTATGAAAAAAACTTTGATCGACAATTCGTCGAGATTGTCAAATTTATAACGATCTGAACGATATTATTAAATAAAAAGACGATCATTTTTCTCGTAATTGTAATTTCTCGATCGTCTTGTCCGACGTGCATCACTAACCAAGACGGATTGATTGGTATATATAAAGTATATATTGTATTTAAATTTATAAAATTAAAACTAATTATAGACAAAAAATTTGAACTTTTAATAAAAATTCATTTTTTCTTAAAAATCATGTTGCTGTACAATAAAATGTTATTATTAATTGAAAAATAAATCAAAAATCTTATTCCTTGCATCAAGACGAATCTATTGATGTATATAAAGTATAACTATTGAAAATTATAGAATTAATTACAATTAAAGTTGAAAAATTCACTTTTTTACTAAAAATTTTTTTGTTTATTTAGATTTATATTACTGTATAAGAAAATTTTATTCTTTCTATTAAGATTTTCTATTAACCCTCACAGGCTCGAGTTCGATTTTTAAAATGCGCGCACAAGGTGGGTCCGAGGGACCCGGATGTTTCAATGCAATAAAAAATAAAATTTAATAGCAAAGTGCTTCATATTTTCCATATTTAATACAATTTTAATGTTATAATTGCATAAAAAATTTTAAATATTAAAAAGTAATCAAGTTATAACTAAAATTTGTTTAATTTTAATGAGTAATTTTGAATAAAACGAACTACATACTTATTAAGCAAGATTTTTCTAATTTGTATTTTTTGTTCTATTAAATTTACTGATGTATTAAGCATATGTTATCACTTATTATGGCAGTTGTTGATAAAAAAAACATAAATAAATCCAATATTGCATAAAAGTTGCAAATTTTTTAATTTTTTTTTCATAGCCCAGGTCCCTCGGACCCGTCTTGAGCCCTTACGTATGTTCGACTTAAAAGGTAATTTACCAGAGTATTTTATGAATAAAAAATTGTTTATACTGGTGAAAAATGTGTGTTTTTACGTCCCCAAGCCTAATGTGAAGTTGATTTTCTAATAATATTTTCTTAACCGGAAGTAGATCAAAAAAACTTTCCCCCGGGTCCGAGGGACCCGGCTCGAGCTCGTGAGGGTTAAATGTTAAATTGTATTCAAAATGATTTAAAAATGAAATATACTGTAATGATCTTAAAATTTGCCAAAAGGATTTGCTCGCCGGATGGAGTCCGGGTTCTTAGTTTAGTTAAATTCTATCAATTTATCAAAACAATATTTATCTTAGGATCGTTTTATACCATGATTTGGAATAAGGTGTAGTCATTAATAAGGCATTAATTAAACCTTCGTAAAAAAGTATATTTTAGTAACAAATAAAATAACAAAAATACAAAATAACAAAATAGTATAAATTTAGAACGATAGAAAGATCGTAGAACTTACAATAATAAAATATAGTACGCTAGTAAACCTTCGAGATTAACGAGTAATAATTTTAAACAATTCAATAACTTTTAACTCTAGTGAATTTACTTAGTTTACGTTGTACTTTTGAACGTTTCACTTATTACATATTTACCGAGTTTTATATTACGTTACGTTACTTACTTTTACTAACGAGTTACGCTTTACTAGATTTAATAAAATAATGATTGTTCTGACGCTTATACTCACGAGGGGTGGTTTCTAGAATTAACCCCCTAGATAACGTTAGGGACGAAAACCGAGATTGTGCACGCGAGACAGTTTAAAATCTTAAACTGGAAACTAGATATCAAATTACGTTTGATATTCTTATCCTGCCCGAAACTAGTGTGAGTATTAAGATGGTTTAGGTTGCATCTCCACCAAGTGTCCCCTTGGTGTGGAGAATTCACCCGGTGCGTCATCTTCGTCGAGAGAGTTGCCCCTCAACTCGACGAGGATGGTACAACCACGTGTGTGTGTGTGTGTGTGTGTGTGTGTGTGAATAAGAGAGCAAAGGGTGTTACCCTGGTCACGGTTGCCCCCGTGCCCCTTGGTACATCTCCTTCTAGGAATTCTTACACAGAGCTAGTGGTAGCGGTAGCCCCCACATTTCACCTGCCCTGTGCAAAAGGTAAAAGGGTTAAGGAAGAGAGAGTGTAAGAGTGAGCTGCTGTCGGTCTACCTCGGAGCAAGCCCCGAGTCAGTTCGACGGCGAATTGAGGAAATTCGCATTGCAAGCAAGGTATATAGAGGTCTGGTCGCTATCCACGTAAGTCTCGCGGTGGGGAGCATGACGTTGCCGCGACGCGCGGTGTGTGCGCGGTGGCTACTCTCTTCGCGACTAGCAGGCTGAACGTGCTGTAGTATATATAGATATACTGTCGGTACGAAATATAATTTCTCACGTTAGATTTTAAATGCTATCGTTACAATACTTATTGTTAATGCTTCCTCCACGAGGAAGCAAATTTTTTTTGCTGATCGTAAAGAGGAAGCAAAATGTTCATGTAATGAACATCTGGATTTAAAACTTGTTTTTAAAATCTTCGTTACTAAATTCTCTATCGATTCCTCCAGGCCGATTTTTCAATTTTTGTTTATTTATATTTATGTGTTTATAGCAAAGTATGAAAAAATCGATATGTTGATATAAAATAAAGTTTTTAACATTTAAAAATTTTGTAAGTACATTAGAAATCATGCTTTAGTATTCCTGAAGTAAAATTTTTTATATAATTACACTTTTTATTAAATAAACAATACGCTAATTAATTAACTTTTGGAAAAAAGAACATGATTGAAAAAATTCAATTTGTAGTATATTTCTTCGAGATTTTTACCCGAAATTTAATGGGTAATTAACATATAAAAATTGAGTATTAATTTAATAAATTTTTAAAATGTTTAAACAATTTTTTATTGTTAATTGTAACTTTTTTCAATATTAAGCAAGAAATTTTTTTTTACATTTCTCAACATTTTACGCAGGCAATAATTAAAAACAAAAATAAAAGGTATTGTGTAAGTATTTAACAATTGTTTAAACAAATTAATTATGTTTTTTGTTAAATTTTATTTATAAAAAATTAAAATATCGATTTTTTTATTCCTGAAAATTTTTCTATTTAAATGAACTAAACTCAAAAGTGTGGCTTGCAAATGATAATTTTTATAATTATTTAAACAAATTATTAATATTTCTAACTTTTAATAGAATCAAGATATTAATTTACATTTTATCGTGATTTCTAAAACATTTATATTAAGAAATTGTAAGAATATGTAACTATGAAAATAACTTCCTTATATCTAATTTCAAAATTGTTTAAACAAATTATTTTTGTTATTTTAAAAAATTTGAGTGGCTTAAAAAATAGTATATTAATCAACAAGAGGATAAAGGCAGCCATTTGTTTACGGTGATTTTTGTGACACGATTGGAGGTCGAGGGAGCCGTACTGCCGTCCTTTTTAAAAAAGACACTATATCTACATTTTAGCTCAATCGGAGATATTAAAGGAAGCGCGTTTGCATCTGGATCTCTTAATAAAATTTAAAATTTTGTAAACAAACTTCTGTTCTTGACTAATTCGGACACGCTTTTTTCATTGATGCAAAAAAAATTATTAATTTTAATTATTTATTAATAAAACTGTAGATAGTGCACATTTTTTATCCGAAAATTATGGAGAATACATGAAAAGTGCACTATGTGGTAGATAGTAGGAGAGTATAGTCGAGGTTGGACCACTGTCTAGGTAGGCCATTCGCGTTTTTTTGTCAAGTTCACTAGCGCCACCTACGCGCATACTTGTCGAAGCTTGTCTTAGTAAAACCTAACTTTTTGTTCAATTACATTTTTGGAGAATAGAAAATTGTGTTTTCTGTGACGTCGGTACAAAAAAAGCTCAAAAAAAGTTTTGGGCATCATGTTAAAAATCATTAATAAAAGATAAAAAAAAATTGAATCGTCAAAGTAAGCATGCAGAAATTTTGTGGGACTCATGGTTGAAAGAAAATCAAAGTGAAAAATCGAATCCCGAAACGTATTTCTTTTTGGTTACAACAATTCGGTAATGTTACTTTCTGTCAAGGTCGGACACTTTGTGATTAAAAGGGGCAAAGATGAGAACGAACTACTTCATTTGCAAAAACTGCAATTCTGTATAATTCATAACATAATTGATCATCTTATTAATATTTTTATTTAATTTTATTAATATTTCAGTGCAAAATTTTTTTTTATTTATATATATTTTTTTATATTGTTTATTTTTATTATTTTGTTATTTCATTAAGTTACAAGCTGTAAACAATAAAGAATCAATTTTCCGTAACTCCAAACATGTTATTTTATTTTTTAACGATTAATGCCCTTTGAATTTTAAACATGGACCGACCTTGACTGTAAGAACCAACCTGGACTACAAATTTTTTTTTAAATCTTTATAACTTTTTTATTTTAAAACCAATCAATTTACTTTGTACAGAAAAGATGTTCCTATTAAACAGGACTTTCCAACCATATACTTCAATTGTCCAAATTCATTTTTTAAAAAAAGTTATAAACAAAAGTCAAAAAGTGGGCCGACTTCGACTATGATCCCCTACGTTTAAAATTACTTTGTCAGTCCACTTTCCTGTTTAAAGCGTCACTATCTACATTATTTCCTAACACAATCCTTTATTTCTGTTATATTTTTATTATTATTTTATATTTTATTTTATTTATTATTATACTAGCATTAGATACGCGCTAAAGCGCGCGTGCACATTCTATTTTCATTATTAAAGGAATACAATTGGTCACGAATTAAAATTACAATTTATATTTTCATTCTTTTTCATCATTAAATTAAAAAAAATAGTTAATTGTATCAAAACAATTATTATCGTAGTATTTCTAATCTTTACAAATAAAATCAGACTTATTTTAGTACGCACACTGTAAAAAAAGGGAGTTAAATTTTAACTCCCCTGGGAATTCTATAAAAGTCGCACCCATTTGGGAGTTAAAGCGAAGGGAGTTGGATGAAGAGGAGTTGAAATTTACACAGTAAAAATAAAAAGTTATGTGTATATATATAAATAAAATGTATGTGTGATGTTATATTTTATAAATAGTGTATAATAGTAAATTTTTTAATTAATTAATCTGCTTGTTTGTAATATCTGTTATTTCGACGATTGTTAATTTCTTGTTATAAGTAGATTAATAATAAGTGTTGATAATGATTAATCTAATATAATATTCATACTATTTTATTATTGTTTTTTATAAGTGTTTATTATTGTATGTGAAAAAATATTTTGTAAAATAGTTTTGTATTAAAACATATTTTATATGAAATAAAAAGAATCACTATAATCTGCAATTATTGTTTAAAATTATAGTAGCGAATTTTTTTCAATTGCGGATGAAAAATTAACTATTCCATTTCATCACTTACGTATTTTCTCAAAATGTTTAGATAAAAAATTATCACAAGTCTTGAATTTCTCCAAAAATTTCATGGGTATTTCTGCACATAACTTTGGACAAAAGTACAAAAACTTGTGTAATTTTACCTAAAAATTTTTGGGTATTTTTTCCAAAACTTTTATAAAAGATACCAAAATGTTTGTATTTTTACCCAAAACCTTTTAGGTATTTCTTCCAAAATGTTTGGGTAAAATCACTAAAACTCTTGTGCATTTTTACCTAAAACTTAATAGGAATTTTTTCAAGAAATTTTGGGTAAAACTTCCAAAAATCTTGTGTATTTTTACCTACAAATTCTTGGTGTAAATTACTTCCAAAACATTTTTGGTAAAATTACCCCAAAAATTTTTTACAGTGCTCTTTCGAGTAATATTAGCAGCAGATTTCTCTCCGTGTATAAACACATAAATATAAATAAACAAAAATTAAAAAATCGGCCTGGAGGAATCGATAGAGAATTTAGTAACGAAGATTTAAAAAAAAATTGCTTAATTTGAATAAAAATTGTGACCTCTAGACTGATTTTGACACAAAAAGTACATTTGGCCCCACTGTGCGGCAGGGGGTATGTAACCCATTTATGTCGAGTATATGGCTACATGCAGAACTTTCGTACTTCTTTAATTGACTTTTTTTAAATTGAAACCGAGAAACCATAATAGCGACAATATACTTTAACAGAACATCTTTGTTCCAAAATGCCCAGGTAAATTTCTGCTCGACGATCATTGTTCGAAAATAATTAAATATCCTCTTAACAGGCGCTAGTGATCGCAAGGCTTTAGAAAAGAACTGGCCATAAAATTAGAGGGAAAGCCTTCAAAGGGAATAAAATTTTATTTTATCTGCCGGAAGGCAATTCGACTCGGAACGTCGCGCTGTGTATCAGTCTACATCTACACTATCATGTAAAGCCGCATTGGCGCACGTGCACGCTAAATTCACACGTACGGCCGCCCACGAAAAGGTACACGGAGACATTTGCGCATACAGCTGAAATCACATCGGGTAAATATCCGGCTAAATAACGGGTGTACATAAAAGGAGAGCTTACATGGGGCATGAAGAGCAAATCGAGAGCCTAGCAGCTAGCCGAGGTAATAGAGCGTAACCATCTACTTGGAAAAGAGAAAATCTCTTTTCCCGAATATACAGAGAATATAATTATACGCCTATGAATAGATAGACCTGTATATCTATATATACACATAGTAAGCGATAGACGTTGTGCAATGCATTTAAAATCATTTTAACCATTCGGACCAAGTCCGGTGGCTTTTTTCTAACCTTGCACCGTTTTTCTTCATTTTCAGTATTTGGATGAAAGTCCAAATAACTTTCTTAATCGACCACTTGACAAATATTAGATGTTATTTTCTTGTAATGTCTAATAATAGATTTCTATGGAACATTGAGTGAAATGTTATAATGTAATTCAGGAATAAATGTTTTTTTAACTATGTAACGGTAAGATTGAATAAATCGTACGAGCAGTGGTGCCCATGTGAATAGGAAAGTATGTGTAAAAAAATATTGGTATTCTAGCCTGAAGTCTGGTAGTAATAATTATAAGGGTTTTCATGGTCGCTAATTACGAATCTAAAGTCAAAATTCAAAATAGTGGACTCAATATGTCATATGAAAAAATTAAAAATGATTTGCATCTATAAAAAGATGTACCTTTTTTATTTTTCTGTTTGACATTTTTCTGGTGATTTAAGAGGTTTTTGTTAAATTACACAAGCACACAACGAAAAGAAAATTTCGAGTGCGAAGAGTGCCATATATGATACACGGAGAAACTTTTAATACCACTAATTCTTAAAACTGGTGAGACATTTTAGTATGTTAGGTTAGATTCAAGGGAAAAACGACATAGGTTATAGAAATTGCTATTGAGACTATCAAAAACACTCAATCAGTATATATTTTACAGTTCTTCATAAGGAAACTAACGAAAATTAGTATGTTGTTTTAGAAAGAAAATAATAATTTTTGCAAAGTTGGGAAAGCCATGAATTAAAAAGAAACACAACAAATTAATTGGAGACGCATGCATATCCCCTAATCGCCAAGTCGTCGAATGATCAAATAATCGAATGCCAAGTAATCGAATGGACAAAACGTCGAATGCTAAAAACATCGAATCGTCATTTAGTCGAATGATAAAAACATCGAATCGGCATTTAGTCGAATGTTCAAAACGTCGAATGATTAAAACGTCGAATGCTAAAAACGTCGAATCGTCAATACGACGAATGTTCAAAAAGTCGAATTATCAATTCGTCGAATGTTAAAAACATCGAATTGTCAATACGTCGAATGTTCAAAACGTCGAATGATAAAAACGTCGAATGCTAAAAACAACGAATCGTCATGTAGTCGAATGCTAAAAATATCGAATCTTCAGTTAATCGAATGCTAAAAACATCGAATTCTCAATTCGTCGAATGTTCAAAACGTCGAATGTTTAAAACGTCGAATGCTAAAAACGTCGAATGTTCAAAATGTCGAATGCTCAAAACGTCGAATGATAAAAACGTCGAATGCTAAAAACTTCAAATCGTCATTTAGTCGAATGATAAAAACATCGAATCGTCAATACTTCGAATGCTAAAAACATCGAATTGTTAATTCATCGAATGCTTAAAT
Source organism: Leptopilina heterotoma (assembly GCF_015476425.1). Classification (NCBI taxonomy): domain Eukaryota; kingdom Metazoa; phylum Arthropoda; class Insecta; order Hymenoptera; family Figitidae; genus Leptopilina; species Leptopilina heterotoma. Next base: position 700,479 of record NW_025111000.1, read on the forward strand.
CATCGAATTTTTCATTCGTCGAATGTTCAAAACGTCGAATGATCAAAACGTCGAATGCTAAAAACGTCGAATTCTCAAATCGTCGAATGCTCAAATAATCGAAACGCCATCTGTTCGAAATGTCAAGTAGTAGAATGGTAAAGTAGTCGAATGGTAAAGTAGTCGAAACGCCATCTGTTCGAATTGCCAAGTAGTAGAATGGTAAAGTAGTCGAATGTTCAAAACGTCGAATGATAAAAATGTCGAATGCTCAGAACATCGAACTGTTAATTCGTCGAATGCTCAAAACGTCGAATGATAAAAACGTCGAATGCTAAAAACATCGAATCGTCAAAAGTTCGAAAAAGTTCTTTGTTTTAAGTTAATGTCTACTGAAGACAAAGAACTTTTTCGAACTTTTGACGATTCGATGTTTTTAGCATTCGACGTTTTTATCATTCGACGTTTTGAGCATTCGATGAATTAACAGTTCGATGTTCTGAGCATTCGACATTTTTATCATTCGACGTTTTGAACATTCGACTACTTTACCATTCTACTACTTGGCAATTCGAACAGATGGCGTTTCGACTCCTTTACCATTCGACTACTTTACCATTCTACTACTTGACATTTCGAACAGATGGCGTTTCGATTATTTGAGCATTCGACGATTTGAGAATTCGACGTTTTTAGCATTCGACGTTTTGATCATTCGACGTTTTGAACATTCGACGAATGAAGAATTCGATGATTTAAGCATTCGATGAATTAACAATTCGATGTTTTTAGCATTCGAAGTATTGACGATTCGATGTTTTTATCATTCGACTAAATGACGATTCGAAGTTTTTAGCATTCGACGTTTTTATCATTCGACGTTTTGAGCATTCGACATTTTGAACATTCGACGTTTTTAGCATTCGACGTTTTAAACATTCGACGTTTTGAACATTCGACGAATTGAGAATTCGATGTTTTTAGCATTCGATTAAGTGAAGATTCGATATTTTTAGCATTCGACTACATGACGCTTCGATGTTTTTAGCATTCGACGTTTTTATCATTCGACGTTTTGAACATTCGACGTATTGACAATTCGATGTTTTTAACATTCGACGAATTGATAATTCGACGTTTTGAACATTCGTCGTATTGACGATTCGACGTTTTTAGCATTCGACGTTTTAATCATTCGACGTTTTGAACATTCGACTAAATGCCGATTCGATGTTTTTAGCATTCGACGTTTTGTCCATTCGATGTTTTTAGCATTCGACGTTTTGTCCATTCGATTACTTGGCATTCGACTATTTGATCATTCGACGACTTGGTGATTAGGGGATATGCATGCGTCTCATTAATTGTCTATAGATACTCATAGAGACGATAGTGATACTTGGATCTGATGGTAGATGCCATTAGTGTACGACACTGTAACTGTAGGTAAATATATTTAACACGACGTAAGAACCTAACCTATATTAATAACGCACACACGCACACGCAAGTAAAGACACGACGATTGGTCACGGAAACCGAAAGATCGCACGATTCGTTAGAAGTACACAGCTGAATCGTCCTTATATATTAAACGAGTGGAAAAATATGTACCTTCGAGAGAGAGCATTTTTTTAAATAACTTTCTAATCAAATTATGTAAATAAGTAAAAGTCGTGAAAAAAATTATGTTATATTGAGGAACAGTTCTTGAATTTAATTTGGCATGAGGAGACATTCACGTTTATTAATAAAAGGTTTTTTTCTTTCATACACGTGTGAATTTCAACTTCGAAAACATAAGGGTTAGTTCGCGACGTCAGGTGATGGACTCGGTGATGCTCGGGTGAAATCGGTTAAGTCCGCCCGCAGTCCTTCCAAAATTGGTATGTTACGTTAGAATGTCTCTTATATATTCTATCTATATGTGTAAAAAAGGTTAGAATTACCGTATTATTTCACAAACAAAAACTAGCATTTTATTCTTTTCTAAAGAAAAATAAGACTATTTCTAATGCAGATAGTAATTTTTGTACACCGAAGGTTGCTTAATATATAACGAACTTATCATATTTTCGTATTAATGTTGAAATTATTAGCACAACGCACGAAAAATCCTCACATTCTAACGTACTTTTAGAATAAACATAACCAAATATATTTAATATTATAAGAAAAAGTTTCTCCGTGTAGGTTCTCTTCCTTATCTAAAGAGATAAACGTAGTCGGACCTACAGTTTGGTTCTGTTATTTTTTTACATGCTTGGCAAGGTGGTGAAGTATGAGAAGTTGATTTGCATGGGAATTTACTTAGGTACTTTTTATATCTAAAATAGACTTTTCGCATATTTTTACTATTGATTTGAATTCAGTGACTCCACACTGAGAAAACGGGAGGATTGGACTAAACATTTAGAGGGACTAATTGTTCATATTTGAGTTTTTTTTATTTTTTTTTTATTGTTTATACTCCTGCCCTATTGGCCTTACGCACTTCGACAAGAGTCCCCGAGAAATACTTTTTTGGATTAAGCATAACCATTCTACATATGAAAATTCTATATATTAACTAAGGAAGATTTCGACTATATCAGCAATTAGTGACATCTATTAGACGTCAATTGAACTCTTTGGTTTAGAGTCAGGTGTTATTCTTAAGATAATTATTCCGATATGGTTGTCGGTAAATAATTATATTTTTGAATTTAATTTTTGATCTGAAAAAATAAGCTGCGTGAACGACTGCACTGTGCATCTGTGAGGACTCGAACCCCAGTTAATAGCTGCCTTTCGCGGGACTAACGCCTACCAATGCACCATGCCAACACAGCCTGGACGTTTCACGTTTCTTATAATCTCAGATCAAGCCCATACACTAGTCGAAGAGCTGTATAGTTAATGTAGGAAATTATTTGCTGATGAAGAATTTTAATTAAGGAAGATTTCGACTATATCAGCAATTAGTGACATCTATTAGACGTCAATTGAACTCTTTGGTTTAGAGTCAGGTGTTATTCTTAAGATAATTATTCCGATATGGTTGTCGGTAAATAATTATATTTTTGAATTGACGTCTAATAGATGTCACTAATTGCTGATATAGTCGAAATCTTCCTTAATTAAAATTCTTCATCAGCAAATAATTTCCTACATTAACTATACAGCTCTTCGACTAGTGTATGGGCTTGATCTGAGATTATAAGAAACGTGAAACGTCCAGGCTGTGTTGGCATGGTGCATTGGTAGGCGTTAGTCCCGCGAAAGGCAGCTATTAACTGGGGTTCGAGTCCTCACAGATGCACAGTGCAGTCGTTCACGCAGCTTATTTTTTCAGATCAAAAATTAAATTCAAAAATATAATTATTTACCGACAACCATATCGGAATAATTATCTTAAGAATAACACCTGACTCTAAACCAAAGAGTTCAATTGACGTCTAATAGATGTCACTAATTGCTGATATAGTCGAAATCTTCCTTAATTAAAATTCTTCATCAGCAAATAATTTCCTACATTAACTATACAGCTCTTCGACTAGTGTATGGGCTTGATCTGAGATTATAAGAAACGTGAAACGTCCAGGCTGTGTTGGCATGGTGCATTGGTAGGCGTTAGTCCCGCGAAAGGCAGCTATTAACTGGGGTTCGAGTCCTCACAGATGCACAGTGCAGTCGTTCACGCAGCTTATTTTTTCAGATCAAAAATTAAATTCAAAAATATAATTATTTACCGACAACCATATCGGAATAATTATCTTAAGAATAACACCTGACTCTAAACCAAAGAGTTCAATTGACGTCTAATAGATGTCACTAATTGCTGATATAGTCGAAATCTTCCTTAATTAAAATTCTTCATCAGCAAATAATTTCCTACATTATCTATATATTAACCTAATTTTGCGTCTACAGCCGACTTTATTAGGAGTACTCGCATTCGTCTGGACCATCCGTCAATGGGTTTTCTCGCCAGAGAAGAGGGAAACTGTAGAAAACCTCTCCTGAGTACAACCGGTTTATTGACAGTCGAGTTCTAATGGTGTGTACTGGACAATAATCGACGGTGCACATCATTATACCTCGACGTCAAACCTCCCGCTCAGATTGTCTCACGTGCCGGAAAAATACCAAGCCAAATGGGTGCGAACCAAGGGTACTTATACCCTTGGTCCTTAAACGACCGCCAAGCGAGGCATCTATCCGACTGAGCTAATCTTTTGGCTATTTGAGAGTAATTACTATTACTATTGGAAAACAATCTAAATATTCAAATACACCATTGACAGATATTCGTGCCATTTCTCTTGGAGGGAAAATGAGTTTATAACAGAGGGACAAATTAACCATCTTGATAAATCCCTTCCTTATCCGGCGCGAAATGAATGAATATGGCAACCTAACCCATAAATTAAATACATAAAATGTCACAAAAATAAGTTCGCGCGCATCAGATCGTACACATTTTCTGCGCAACTTTTAACCCTCAGTTATAATGGGAGAGAATATACAAGTACATTTCCATTATCAATTAAAAATATATTTTAGAAGGACTATTTAACTCTCTTCATAAGCAAAGGAAACATACACATTTTGAACCTCTGAATTTGACTCTCCAGTTTTCTCAGTGTACAAACATTGTTTATTTAGTCACTTTGCATATGATCAAAATTTTCTTCATATTAAAAGGTTAAACTTTTATAAAACTGATTCGATTTAAGTCAATGATGGGTAAGGCTTTCTGAAGTGTACCGATTGTTTTTTAAGCCTGTTCTTAATGAGATAATTAAATTTTCTTTATAGCATTTTATTCTAGGTAGAATTTAAAAGTATTAATAAAAAAAAAAATTTTAGGGCCCGCATTTTATTTACAAATTACAACTATTTTTATTACGCGCTGTAACAAAGACATGGCCGCGTTATATGCGTTGAATTGGTTTCTCTTTGTTAGTTAGGGGTTATTTATAAAGCATTTGATACATAATTTCGAAAATTTTAATTAAAATTAAATTCAAAATGGCGAATAATATGGCGCTTAACAAAAATATAGCTTTATTTTGTAAATAAAATGCGGGCCCTAAAATTTTTTTTTGGTAATAGTTCCACATTTTACGTAGAATAAAATGCTGTAAAGAAAACGTAATTATCTCATTAAGTACATGCTTAAATTTTCATTTGTTTATAAAATTTTTTTATTATTTAAACAAATTACATGATAATTTAAAACTGGAATTGGAGTTTTAGAAAGAAAGATTTTTTAAATAAGTGGTTAAAATTTTATTGAATTCTGTCGACTAGTTTTAGAGTAATTCATTTTTTTCGAAAAAGGTGTTAAAAAATTAAATTGTTAATAACTTTTTAAAAAACAATCATTTTTAAAAACTATTTTCAGGTGTTGTTTTTATCATTATTTACTTTTAAAATATAGTGTTTAAAAGAAATTAAAATACTCTTCGAAAATCATGAGTACACTTCAGAAAGCCTTACCCTGATGGCTTATTTTCTTCAGAAAATGGTTCTCAATAACTTGACCGCTCAGATTTATAAACAAATACACCGTTTTGAAAATATGCATATTTGTTTAAAAATTTTTTTTTTAATTAAATTACTTTGTTTAAACAAATAAGCATATTTTAAAACGGTGTATTTGTTTATAAATCTGAGCGGTCAAGTTATAGAGAATCATTTTCTGAAGAAAATAAGCCAAATTTTTTTCTTGAAAATTTATATTTTTTCTTCCAGAAGATACGAATAACAATAATATTAAAAAATTCTTTAATGTCAATTCAATATTTTTTCTGAAGATATGCATACCTAAAAACAACCTCCTTAAAACAATTTCGCGTCATTGTTCTGTATTTCTAAATTCTGAATTTTCAAACCCATATTTAGTAAGCCGCTAGAGGGGGTTACCTCTACCGTGCTCGAAGAAAGGGTGGGAGGGAGGGGCGCGAGCTTGCCGGTGTAACGACGACTGAGGCTGTTCACTGGGCTACTCGAGGATTTCTTATCCCAATTGCGCGTTTTTAATTCCGCAATTTTCTTTTTCAAAGTGGAGATTTCGCGTGTAAAATTTTCCATTAAATTTTTAACTAAATTTTTTTGAAGGGCTCGGAACATTTACATCGAGCGAACAAGAAAGAGATAAGGTTTTGTATCGTCCATTTCAGAAATAAAACCCATTAACCCCTTCACAGTGCATGATATCTATAGAGGCAAAAACAATTCCTGACACCAATGTGTATGACCGCTATAGCGGCATCTAAAAGGAAAATCTCTGTAATAAATGAAATATGAATATCAATGAATACCTATTCTAAAGTTTTTGAGGTCGCTGAATCCGAATCTTTGGTCAGAATTAAAAAATTAAAAATGTCGGCTCTAAAATGGCAAACGAAAAAATTTAAAATTCGTAATAACTTTGAAATTTTTGATCGACATTTTGAATTTTTGAATTTTGATCAAAGATTTGATTCAGCGACCCCAAAAACATAAAATATAATGATATCAGGTATTAAAAGAAATTTAAAAAAATTAACACATTTGTGTCACGAAAAATTTATTTTGACTACACTGCTAAGGGGTTGTACACATAATACGTCACGCGATTTTTGACCATTTTCAACCCCTTCCTCCCCTTATGTCACACTTCGTCACAAACCTTGAACCCCCCTCCCCCTACAACGTCACGTCACACACGTAAATTTCTCTGTAAATTTTATACATTGGACATTATATATTATATTCTACACTCTAAATTATTGAATCAGTTTAAAATAACTAATTTAGAAGCAAAAATTCAGTCACTAATTCAAATAGTAATATTTTTTTCTGACAAGTAGTTGAAAATAACTGATGTTTCAATACAATTTTGTTTGATTGATTTAATTAGTCACGTTTAACTACCTACATAGCACTGAAACATAGCAAGCTTCGAAATATTTAAATGCAAAGTTTAGTTAAAATTATGTAAAGATTTAAATATCCCACTTCAATAAATGTTCAGCGCGAAACTTTCCTGAAAATTTAACTTAAATTTTCAGGAAAATTTTTACGTAAGAACAGTCAAAAATGTAATTAAATGTTCAGGAAAGTTTCAAGCTATATTTTTAAGAAAATTTAACGATAAACATTTATTGGAGTGAGAAATTTAAATCTTAACACAATTTTAACTAAACTTTGCAAGTAAATTTTTCGAAGTATGCAAGAAAATCTTTAATATACATATTTAGAAAAGTTTCGATGTTTTGTGGATAATTTTTCAGTTATATTTTTAACTGATTCAGAAGCAAAAAGTCAGTCACTGCTGATTGTCAGTTAAAACCATGATTTTTAACTGATTCAAATTAAGAGAATATATTATTTATCATATTATAAATAATATACCAATAGATGTTAAACAGGTACATAATAGATATTAAATAGTTTAAAGCATTTTTAACTTGTTTTATTTAGAAAAAGTGACATTGTCACATATAATTTCTTATAATCTTTGAATTTAAAAGATTGTGACGTAACACATGAGTTCACCCCCCTCCCCCATGACACACTTAGTCACAATTCTCAGACCCCCTCCCTCCCCCTAGCCGCGTGACGTATTATGTGTACGGCCCTTAAGGGGTTAAACGTGCGTGAATAATATTCAATTCTCATCCATAGAGGCACAAAAATTGTATACTTTTAGGAAACGTAAATTAGAATTTAAAATTTAAAGATGGCGGACCAAATATGACGTCAAATATGAAGGAAACTTTGAAAGGGTTGGTCACTATTTTTCAAAATACCAAAATGTAATTAAATTCGCATAAGTTTTCTTACTCGAAGGCTTTTGGGGTCGCTGATTACGAATTCAATGTTATTTTTAAGAAATTCAGGATGGCGGATCCAATATATGGGACAATACCGTTTTTTTCATCATAAATTGTTTAAAAAACTTAATTTGTTATTAAAAAATTTAATGTTTTTTTTCTTGATATTATATAAAAATATTAATTTATGAATATTTATCGATAGGCCAAAATAAGTGAAACCGATCACTTGAAAAAAATTTTTTTCTCCAATTTTCAAGTTATCTATGATTTTTGGTAGATATATGAGTACACTTTTTCCCCCCTCAATATTTTTCAAAATAAAAATTTATTTTTGAAGTAATCAGGTGTTGAAGTTTTGGATCATTTTATTTTCATTTTATTATTACTTTGAAACAAATAAAGATAATTAAGTGAATTGTTCTTTAAATTAAAGCTTAAAGTCTATACTTTAAGGATTAAATAAAGCGATTGCAAAAAAAAAATTTAATTGTTATTAACAATTATTTTAAACAATTGCAAATTGAAGAATGTTCTCAATATTTTTAAAAGATTAAATTACAATGTATTGATGCACAAAACTCCAAGGATTAATTTAAAAAAAAAAATCAGTGACCTCCAATATTATAGAAATTATGTAGATTTTTCTGCCAAATTGCAGGAGAAAATCGACTCGAGTTCATGGAAAAAGATCAAATTGCAATCGAATAAATAAGATGGTCTTTTGTTTTGTCAGAAACTTCACGCTTTCAAGCTGATTTTTAAAATTAAAAGTCGATTTTCGCCTGCATTTTGTCAGAAAAATCTACACAATTTCTATAATATTGGAGGTTACTGATTTTTCTTTTTTTTAAATTAATCCTTGGAGTTTTGCGCATTAATACATCGTAATTTAATCTTTCAAAAACATTGAGAACATTCTTCAATTTGCAATTGTTTTAAAGAATTGTTATTAACAATTATAAATTTTCATTTTTTAGGAATCGCTTTATTTCATCTTTAAAGTATAGTCTTTAAGCTTTAATTTAAAAAAATTCACTTAATTATCTTTATTTGTTTCAAAATAATAATAAAATGAAAATAAAATGACCCAAAACTTCAACACCTGATCACTTCAAAAATAAAATTTTTTTTTTTTGAAAAATATTGTAGGGGGAGAAAGTGTACTCATATATCTACGAAACATCATAGATAACTTAAAAATTGGAGACAATAATTTTTCAAGTGTCCGGTTTCACTTATTTTGGCCCCGTTGAATATTATTTTATTATTATTTTTGTTAAACTATTTATTTATTAGGGGAGACTAGGTGCGGTTGTTACGCTGTGCAGTTGTTACAAATGGAATATTTCAGAAACAGTGAATTATAGAGATAAGGTTCCAAAGGGAAAAATGTTTAGTTTTTATGTACCTTCGAACTTGCTGCAATATGTTTAAAAATTATATGCAAGCTTTACAAGTAAAACAAGTTGTAAATCCAGATGTTCATTACATGAACATTTTGCTTCCTCTTTACGATCAGCAAAAAAAATTTGCTTCCTCGTGGAGGAAGCATTAACGATAAATATATTTCACTTTTAAATCAATTTTAATACAATTTAACATTTATAAAATAAAGTGCATTCGTCTTAATAGAAAAAATAAAATTTTCTTATACAGTAATATAAATCTAAATAAACAAAAAAATTTTTAGTAAAAAAGTGAATTTTTCAAATTTGATTGTAATTAATTCTATAATTTTAAATAGAATATATACTTTATATACATCAGTCGATTCGTCTTGATGCAAAGAATAAGATTTATGATTCATTTTCCAATAAATAATAACATTTTATTGTACAGCAACATGATTTTTAAGAAAAAATGAATTTTTATAAAAAGTTCAAATTTTTTGTCTACAATTGGTTTTAATTCTATAAATTTAAATACAATATATACTTTATATATACAAATCGATCCGTCTTGGTGCAAAGAATAAGATTTTAGAAATAAATGAGTAAGATTTTCTTATACGGCAACATAATTTTGCGAAAAGAACTCATTTTTTGATAAAAATGCGAATTTTTCAGCTTTAATTGTGATTAACTCTGTAAATTCTCATACAATTTATACTTTTTATACACCAATCAATTCGTCTTGATGCAAAGAATAAGATTTTATTATATATTAACTTCAATAACCAGCTTAAAAAATTTTTTTTAAAAAAAAAAATTTTTTAGAAAAAAGTCAAAAAAAAATTTTTTTCTGAGAATTTTTTAAAGTCTATCAATCCATTTCAAGATATTTTTATGATAAATATACCTGGTAAATTTTGGCCAAATTCGATAAAACCTCTTCGAGTTATCGTGTTCACAAAAATCGGGATCCACACACACACACATACACACATCCATACATACATCCGGACAATTGTTCAGGGTCTTAAATAACATAGTCCTATATAGAAAAAAAAATTTCTGTATCCCTTTGCCGAAAGTACTGTCTTCCCGGTCTGATTTGGCTCCGGGAATAGCGACTTTTGTGGCCGGCTCGACAGACCCAACGAGCGCTCTGATTGGTTACAAGAATTTCAACACATGTACATGTTGGCATAGCAACCACACAAACACGTTACTTACAGAGCTCACGTTTTGAAAACAACTGACAGTCATCAAAATAATGCATGAAATTTCTTATTTTCTTTTATTTATTATTATTATATTTTGTATATTATTAAATATTTATTTGTAAAAGAAAATTTATTGTTTACTATTTTTTAAATTTTACTTCCAATTATTTTTTACTTATAATTTTTTTTCATGCCCGCCCCGACCAGCTAAGTCTCGGCTTCGCCTCGACTTTGCAAAAGTCGGGCGGGCAACTTATTCAGCTATTTTATTATTCAAACAATAATTATTTAACGTACTATCGGCTGGGGATACAGAAAAATTGTATACGACACACGGCCAGAAATTTGGATAACCTAGCGAGCGTGATATATAAAGCCTCGGCTTCGCCTCGGCCATATATATCACGCCGGCCAGGAAATCCAACTTTCTGGCCTAGTATCGTAATATACTAATTGTTAAAAGGATTTTTAAAAATTTTGTAAATTAAACGACTACAAAGCTTCCTCACGAGGAAGCAAAATAGACACATTGGTTTTCAGAGGCCAAAAGTAAATATTTCTCTGCTTGGTATTTTTTAAATAATTAATAGACCTTTATACTTAACAAAGTAAATTTTTTAATATCCAATTCTATGAGGATGAAGCAAGTGATGATGCCCGTGCAGAAATTGACATATTTGTTCCCGATTACCGACCTGGCCCCGATCTGATTTTCTTGGTCTGACCCCGGGTTAATAAATTGTGTGGCCCCAATCAGCATTAACGATAAATATATTTCACTTTTAAATCATTTTTAATACAATTAACATTTATAATATAAAGTTCATTCCTCCTAATAAAGACAATAAACTTTTCTTATACAGTAATATGAATCTAAATAAACAAAAAAATTTTTAGTAAACAAGTGAATTTTTCAAATTTGATTGTAATTAATTCTATAATTTTAAATAGAATATATACTTTATATACATCAGTCGATTCGTCTTGATGCAAAGAATAAGATTTATGATTCATTTTCCAATAAATAATAACATTTTATTGTACAGCAACATGATTTTTAAGAAAAAATGAATTTTTATAAAAAGTTCAAATTTTTTGTCTACAATTGGTTTTAATTCTATAAATTTAAATACAATATATACTTTATATATACAAATCGATCCGTCTTGGTGCAAAGAATAAGATTTTAGAAATAAATGAGTAAGATTTTCTTATACGGCAACATAATTTTGCGAAAAGAACTCATTTTTTGATAAAAATGCGAATTTTTCAGCTTTAATTGTGATTAACTCTGTAAATTCTCATACAATTTATACTTTTTATACACCAATCAATTCGTCTTGATGCAAAGAATAAGATTTTATTATATATTAACTTCAATAACCAGCTTAAAAAATTTTTTTTAAAAAAAAAAATTTTTTAGAAAAAAGTCAAAAAAAATTTTTTTCTGAGAATTTTTTAAAGTCTATCAATCCATTTCAAGATATTTTTATGATAAATATACCTGGTAAATTTTGGCCAAATTCGATAAAACCTCTTCGAGTTATCGTGTTCACAAAAATCGGGATCCACACACACACACATACACACATCCATACATACATCCGGACAATTGTTCAGGGTCTTAAATAACATAGTCCTATATAGAAAAAAAAATTTCTGTATCCCTTTGCCGAAAGTACTGTCTTCCCGGTCTGATTTGGCTCCGGGAATAGCGACTTTTGTGGCCGGCTCGACAGACCCAACGAGCGCTCTGATTGGTTACAAGAATTTCAACACATGTACATGTTGGCATAGCAACCACACAAACACGTTACTTACAGAGCTCACGTTTTGAAAACAACTGACAGTCATCAAAATAATGCATGAAATTTCTTATTTTCTTTTATTTATTATTATTATATTTTGTATATTATTAAATATTTATTTGTAAAAGAAAATTTATTGTTTACTATTTTTTAAATTTTACTTCCAATTATTTTTTACTTATAATTTTTTTTCATGCCCGCCCCGACCAGCTAAGTCTCGGCTTCGCCTCGACTTTGCAAAAGTCGGGCGGGCAACTTATTCAGCTATTTTATTATTCAAACAATAATTATTTAACGTACTATCGGCTGGGGATACAGAAAAATTGTATACGACACACGGCCAGAAATTTGGATAACCTAGCGAGCGTGATATATAAAGCCTCGGCTTCGCCTCGGCCATATATATCACGCCGGCCAGGAAATCCAACTTTCTGGCCTAGTATCGTAATATACTAATTGTTAAAAGGATTTTTAAAAATTTTGTAAATTAAACGACTACAAAGCTTCCTCACGAGGAAGCAAAATAGACACATTGGTTTTCAGAGGCCAAAAGTAAATATTTCTCTGCTTGGTATTTTTTAAATAATTAATAGACCTTTATACTTAACAAAGTAAATTTTTTAATATCCAATTCTATGAGGATGAAGCAAGTGATGATGCCCGTGCAGAAATTGACATATTTGTTCCCGATTACCGACCTGGCCCCGATCTGATTTTCTTGGTCTGACCCCGGGTTAATAAATTGTGTGGCCCCAATCAGCATTAACGATAAATATATTTCACTTTTAAATCATTTTTAATACAATTAACATTTATAATATAAAGTTCATTCCTCCTAATAAAGACAATAAACTTTTCTTATACAGTAATATGAATCTAAATAAACAAAAAAATTTTTAGTAAACAAGTGAATTTTTCAAATTTGATTGTAATTAATTCTATAATTTTAAATAGAATATATACTTTATATACATCAGTCGATTCGTCTTGATGCAAAGAATAAGATTTATGATTCATTTTTCAATAAATAATAACATTTTATTGTACAGCAACATGATTTTTAAGAAAAAATGAATTTTTATTATTTTTTCAATTATTTTTTAATAAATAATAACATTTTATTGTACAGCAACATGATTTTTAAGAAAAAATGAATTTTTATTAAAAGTTCCAATTTTTTGTCTATAAATGGTTTTAATTCTATAAATTTAAATACAATATATACTTTATATATACAAATCGATCCGTCTTGGCACAAAGAATAAGATTTTAGAAATAAATGAGTAAGATTTTCTTATACGGCAACATAATTTTGCGGAAAGAACTCATTTTTTGATAAAAATGCGAATTTTTCAGCTTTAATTGTGATTAACTCTGTAAATTTTCATACAATTTATACTTTTTATATACCAATCGATTCGTCTTAATGCAAAGAATAAGATTTTATTATAGATTAACTTCAATAACCAACTTAAAAAAATTTTTTTTAGAAAAAAGTCAAAAAAAAAATTTTTTCTAAGAATTTTTTAAAGTCTATCAATCCATTTCGAGATATTTTTATAATAAATATACCTGGTAAATTTTAGCCAAATTCGATAAAACCTCTTCGAGTTATTGTGTTCACAAAAATCGGGATCCACACACACACATACATCCGGACAATTGTTCAGGGCCAAAAATATTTTTTTTCTATTCTGTATCGAAAAAAACAGATACGTATTTTTTTATTTATGTTTAATTGTCAAAATTTTCGAGTTATGAATTTTCGAAAATCTGGACTTTTAATTGTAGACCTATATTCAGTAGCTTATAAGTCCGAAAATATTGAGTTTAGGAAAAAGTTGTCAAAGAATGAAAGTTTTAGTTTTCTTTCAACTTTTAAGAAATGTAAACAAAAAAATTTTTTTTAAAAAATTTTTTATTAAAAAAAATTTGTTTTTCTAAACAAATTAATTTTTTTAAACTTTGGGCCGGATTTTTTTTATTTTTTTGTACCTTATAATATAGAGAAGATTTTCCAAAAAGTCCCGAAATGGGCCTGATGTAAAAAACTCCCACTGTGATGCTTGCAAGTGATTTTTGAAAATATTTTAAAACTCATTTAACACATCAGGCCCATTTCGGGACTTTTTGGAAAATCTTCTCTATATTATAAGGTACAAAAAAATAAAAAAAAAATAAAAAAAAATCCGGCCCAAAGTTAATAAAAATTAATTTGTTTATAAAAAATTTTTTTTTTATTAAAAAATTAAAAAAAAATTTTTTGTTTACATTTCTTAACAGTAGAAAGAAAACTAAAACTTTCATTCTTTGACAACTTTTTCCTAAACTCAATATTTTCGGACTTATAAGCTACTGAATATAGGTCTACAATTAAAAGTCCAAATTTTCGAAAATTCATAACTCGAAAATTTGGACAATTAAACATAAATAAAAAAATACGTGTCTGTTTTTTTTGATACAGAATAGAAAAAAAATATTTTTGGCCGATTTTAAAAGGTCGACTTAAATCTCATGTGGAATTGCCCATATATATAAATTTTTTAATATTAAAATATTTTTTATGATAATTTTTTATATTATTTAAAAATTATTATTATTATTTTAAATAATTATAATAATATAATTAACATTAAGATATCAATTGGTAAATAAATATTAATATTTATTTAATGTATAATATTTATATTAATTGCATAATTCATATAAATAAAGTTATATAAAAAAATTCCACCGTATAGTATAACCACGCATAAATTTGTACAGGCGTTTTAGTTGGCCCTTGATGGTTAAAAAATCTATGGTCATACAAACAAAATTTTCGAAATCATTTTATTATTGGAAATTGGATGCCGCTTTTTCTTTCTTCTAAAAGAAATTAATAACTCTTACCATTTTCGAGAAAAATGCATAAAACTGAATTTTTTGAAAACACAAGTTTCACTAAATTATTCACTTTAACTCACTCTAAAACTGAAAATTATGAATATTTTGTCTTGCACAGTGTCAAATTATTATTTTCAATGTTCAAGAGTTTCGTTTATCTGAAAAATTCATAGAGTTATTAGAATAGAGTGCGCGAGTGCCCTTTACCGTGAGAGTGTAATCATTAAAAATGATTTAAGGGGTTACACTACCCTAGAGTCAGAAAAAGAGACCTATATCTTTGATGATTTGTTTTGAGAAAATGGAAACTAGAATAGGATTTCTTTTTGGAGGGTTTATTAAATACATATTGAAGAATAGAAAAAAAATTTTTATTAAAAATTTTATAACAAAATGGCGGCGGTAAATTTCATAGTAAAAATCGACTATTTTTTTACGGCCGGAAAGGTTTCTTGAACAGTTTAAGTCCTGAAACACAAAACAAAGAAATTTTATAATCTATATAATATAAACTTGAAAAGTACATAGGATTTTTTTAATTGGATGTAAACTTTAATTTTTATAAACAATTTACTTTTTATTTTTTGTCGAAAAATTGATTATTTTACTAAAAAAGAGCACCATTTCTACAAAAATTGATATAAAAAAAACTCCTATGTACTTTTCAAGTTTATATTATATAGATTATAAAATTTCTTTGCTTTCTGTTCCAGGACTTAAACTTTTCAAGCAACCTTTCCGGCCGTTTTGGTAAAAAAAATAGTCGATTTTTTCTATGCAATTTACCGCCGCCATTTTGTTATAAAATTTTTAATAAAAATTTTTTTTCTACTCTTCAATATGTATTTAATAAACCCTCCAAAAAGAAATCCTATTCTAGTTTCCATTTTCTCAAAACAAATCATCAAAGATATAGGTCTCTCTTTCTGACT
This sequence comes from Leptopilina heterotoma, assembly GCF_015476425.1. NCBI lineage: Eukaryota > Metazoa > Arthropoda > Insecta > Hymenoptera > Figitidae > Leptopilina > Leptopilina heterotoma. Next base: position 716,497 of record NW_025111000.1, read on the forward strand.
CTAGGGTAGTGTTACCCCTTAGTTTAAAAATTTTTTTAAACAAATAAGCATATTTTCAAAACGGTGTATTTCTTTATAAATCTGAGCTGTCAAGTTATAGAGAACCATTTTCTGAAGAAAATAAGCCATCATTGACTTAAATCGAATTAGTTTTGAAAAAGTTTAACCTTTTAATATGAAGAAAACTTTGATCATATGCAAAATGAGTAAATAAAAATTTTTTTTAAGTTTGAAATTTTTTTTTCGAAATTTGATTTTTTTTCCAGAAGATACGAATAACAATTAATAATATTAAAAAATTCTTTAATGTCAATTCAATATTTTTTCTGTAGGTCTGCATACCTGTAAACAACCTCCTAGTTAAGTAATTTACACAGAAGAAAATTGGACTTATTTTTGTTGCAACTCAGAATGAGTCTATGTTAAATGACATAGAACGTGGCGCCACTTACATCATTAAACTGTTATTTATTATTAATAATGTAACTTATTTGTTCAGCAAATATTTAAAACTATTATTAATATAATAAAGAAATAGAAAATTCTGTCTGAGATGGTCTTTGCTAGGTTCTAAAATGGACCCATAAACTGGTCCTAACTAGGCTCCCAAGTTAGGACCAGGCTAAAATCACATCACCAGCCATTGTAGATCTAACCTACACTGCCCACCTAAAAGCAAGCTAATAACAGGGCAAAATAGAAAGGACCAATCTATGACCAGTTTTCATTTTTCACACGGGCAATAATGGTTGCCAACTATTGGCATCGGCGTGGGCATCTCACGATTTTACCAGTAGTGATCCATTATTGGAAGCCAATAATAATCCAAGAGAAAACCATTGGCTCCTAATATTAGGACATTAATATGACAATGGGGAAGTAATGGCTGTTTCCCATTGGGAAGTAAAAGCAACGTTGCCTTTCTTTTTCCTTTGTTATTTAAAAAATTTAACAGATCATACTTTTTGCTATTTTCTAAAATTTGTTAACATATTTCCGGAAACATAGTATAATTTTTATTGAAAACGATTTGTAATATCTCCATGCACTTATTTTTTAGAAAACATGAATTCATTTGTATCTCTTTCAACATTTTTTTTTAATTAAAAGGATAAATTTCCAATATCTCCATAAGAATTAATGTTAAAAGTTCGTAATTTAAAATTCGTATTATTCAATAAATCTGCAGTAAACCGACTCCAAACTTTGCAAGAAATTTTTTTTTACCTAAAACTTTTGATGTATTTAAAAAAGTGTGTTTTTTAATTTCCAAAAAACGTGCACATACATCCTTAAGGGGAAGGTACACCAATATTTTAACTGTATTAAGAAAATAATTCAAATATTCTAAAAAATAATTTTTAAAGTAATTTTTCGGGAGGAATTCAACGGTCATAAAATGAAATATAATCATATAAATTATAAAAAATAAATATATAATATATATAATATAGTCTAAAAAATGCTAAAAAATACAATTGTTATTTATTTCCTTTTATTTGAAAATTAATTTATTTATTTTTCTACCTAATTTTAGATCATAATTTTTATACACAGAAAATAAGAAATGTTAAATATATTATAATGTCATTATAATATTTTTTTGTAAAAATATGTTTAAATGTAAAAGAATAACAATTGTATTTTTTATCATTCTCAGCTAGAAACCAATGTTTTTTTAATGCTTCAAAAAGTTTAAAAATCAATTTTTTTATTTAGCAATTTTTTGTGGATTCAAAAACATATTTAAGGGAGCGTTCATAAATGATGTCACGCAATTTTTCGGGGTTTTAGACCCCCCCTCCCCTGTAAAGTAATTTCACATGTAAAAATACATTGTGTTACGTTTAGTAGAGACTTCCCCTACCCCAAAAAACGTGACATCATTTGTGAACGCTCCCTGAAAAAAATAACGTCCAAAAATGAATTTTTCAAAAACTGTATTAGAAGTTGACTTTTTCTGATTGGTGGAGAAGCCATCTGCTGTCCAAAGTAAAAACCTAGTAACTACATTTTCTCGGATCGATATTAATTCGGTGTTTAAATTTAAGATTTATCATTAGTTTCTACACTCACGGATATGGACCAATATATATAGGTATTGAAAATTGGTCCAATGATTAGGCAATCGTTAGCCTCTGATAATTTCCCAATCGATACAATTCATTATTATATTGTCATTGTGTTACGCAAACTGTAAATCAATATAACGCACGTTGGAGGATCACGTGCCAGACACACGCTCGAATTACGACGAATCCAATCCGTAAATTTTCGAGGCGATCGGAAAATACGTAAATTCGCAATAAATGCCGCGGATCCTCTCTCTCTCAATGCCCTACTACTTCATTCACAAAAATTAACGCTTAAGCTTTCCAACCGGATAAAATAGCAGTAAATGATCACTGATCCCAATAAGCTTTTCCGGCACGCATACGCCCTCTGGCTACCAATTTCGCGCCTATCGTACCGTATACGTATTGCTTTTGCAAGAACATAGATTCTCGTTTGCCAAAACAATATTTTAGTTAGGTGAGTTAACAGAAACGCATTCATGAACCCCTCAGAGCGACGAAAACACAGTGTTTGTGTGTAGGTGCTAGGACGACGCGACTCCACCATCAGATACTAAAGAAAATCAGATTATATTTCAGAAAGACCTAAATGAGATTTGACCGTTCTTATTTATTACTTAAGTTGAACTTTTATTTATATACCCCGTTTCGGAAAGTTTGCAATTCAAAAAATTCTTTAGAAAAACACCTAAAACAACTGTGTGTTTAAACCAAGTAATGTGTCGAAACGCGCTATTTATATTGAACTCAAGCATAAATTGGCACAAATTAGAATTTATTTTAAAAAGTAATTTTTCATCCATTATGGTTGTCCCGACGGTTCTATGTTTTAAATATATTTATTTTTGTCTAATTCCATGTAAAGGTAGCGTTAGGTTAAGGATTCGATCACAGTGAGCGTTATATACTTTCAAAACTCTATGTAGGCGATTATGTTATTAATTATTATTATAATATTAAAGGTGAAAGTTAACAATTTTTTCGAATCAATCTCACAAATAAATCCCTTGAATTAGCTCTTGAATTTCATATGTATCGACAGCACAGCTGCCCTAATATAGAAACCTGCTTATTATTATAATAATTAATAATAATTTATTTATTTAAGTTTCTTACACGGGTTCAGCCCTTAATACAAAAAAACGATTATAAAACTAAATCAATAATGTTATCGTTTTGTTCAAAGACATCGATTGTACGTTACAATAGTTATTCACCTCAGCAGCCATTCTTGAAATAGCTGAATTTTTACCATAGTTAGTTCTATGGGATAGTACACGAATTAGATTGTAAGAACGAAGATTTACAGGTGGAGCAAATAAGTGCACCCTCGAAACTAATTCTGAGCAATTGACAGAACTTTGAATTATTTTATAAAAAAATAATAATTCTGTATATAGAAAACGTGCAAAAAATTTAGGAACACTCAAGGCCGTTCTGATATTAGTGTAATCATGATTATTTTGGTCGTAGAAAATGCTCAAACAATAAATATAATTCATAAATGTATTACCAAGAACTACATTTATATTATGAAAATTAAACATTAGTAAAATGCATAAAGTTCAGAAAAATGAAATCGACGGGTTAGTGGAAAACAGTATCATTTCAAAAAATAGGTGAAAAAGGTACCATTTCGTGTAATAATTATTAAAGGTGAAAGAATTATATAAGAGGTATACCTCTATATATCTATGAGATGCTATAGCATCTCGGAAGATATTAATATGTAAAAATCATTAAAATAGATAAAAATAATCATTGATTTAAATTTAGAATTGATTTTGACGTCAAATTCATTTTTCTTAATTCACGGGGGAGAAGAGAAAAATTCTTTTCACACCTGCCCAGGAAGTTCCCACTTTGCTGGGGTATGTTGGGCTCAGCACAAAATGCAAGGAAAATAAAATAAAGAAACCTTGGTTTAGGCACCTACGGAACTACCTACCGGCCTTAGACTTCGGAGATGAATGGTTCCTTTTTGTCGCTTGCGTGACCCTGCCGTTCCGCTCTTGTTATGGCTCTATTTTCTCCGTGTCCTTGACAAAGTCTTCTTCGTTTCCTCTCGAGCGTTTCTAAAGACCTTGCAGCTTCCTGACCCAGCGACAAGGTTAGTTTTCTCCTTCCCGTCGAATTTATTTTCGCATAAGAAGCAGCAGGGGCTCTTCTGACAGTCTGCTATCTTGTGGTTTGCATCTCCGCACTTGAAGCATGCCACTGACCTATTTACCGATTTACACTCTTTGCCTATATGGCTGTAGTCAAGGCACCTATGACCATAACTCTTTTCCTCACTGGATAGGATAAAAGGCCATCCCTTATGTGGCCGAGATGTACCAGCTTCTCTGCATCTTGCTGTGCACAGTGGGCCATGAACCACGTTTTCGTGGCCAAAATTCATAACTTCTAGAAAAATGAAAATTTAAAATAACTCATAACTGTTCTTATAGTTTTTGGGGTCATTGATTTCAAATCTGAAGTCTGTTTTCAAAAATTCAAAATAGCGGATTGATTCGATTGGCTTAAAACTTGATATTCGGGGGTTTTTAGGGTCACTGATTACGAATATGATGATAGTTTAAAAAAAATTTAATTTTGAATCTCTTCTCGGACAGCAAAATTGAAAAACTCATCTAATTGGTTTCCGGTGTTGTTTATGCACATAATTAGAAAGATATCAAGTGTATATCTGGTAGGCGATACGTATATCCACATTCTGCAATTGCCATTGGTGGACCACGGCAAATGTAAGTCCATTACTAAAAAGAAGGTATACTTTGTATACAGTATACTTAGTAGAAAGTTTACTTTGGCAAAATGTGTATATATACGTATCGCCTACAAGATATACACTTGATATCTTTCTAAATATGTGCATAAACAACACTGGACTCCAATTAGATAAGTTTTTCAATTTTGCTGTCCGACAAGAGATTCAAAATTAAATTTTTTAAAAAACTATCATCGGATTTAAAATCAGCGACCCCAAAAACCGCCGAGTAGCAAGTTTCAAGTGATTTTGATCAATTTAAAAAACTTCGTCCGCCATATTAAATCCGCCATTTTGAATTTTTTGAAATAAAGTTCATATTCGTAATCAGCGAACCCAAAAACCCCCGAGTTACAAGATTTAAGCCAATAAAATGAAATTTGAAGTTTCTTGTCCGCCATATTAGATCCGCCATTTTGAATTTTTGAAAATAAAGTTCATATTCGTAATCAGCGAACCCAAAAACCCCCGAGTTACAAGATTTAAGCCAATAGAATGAAATTTGAAGTTTCTTGTCCGCTATATTTGTCCGCCATCTTGAAATTTTAAATTCTACTTTAGAACCACTGCGAACGTCGAACCTTCAGCCACTTTAACAATAATTGATAATCTCTTCTGCGGCCTTCCTTCTTTCTGTGTTTAGTCATTCGGCCTTTTTGGAGGTCCTTCATTTTTCTTCTTCTTTGAGTTGTTAGCCAACTTAGGACTACTTCTCTTCCGCTTCTGACGTTTCAAGACATTTCTTAACACTTTATCTTCAAGGCGTTCGCGTCTAACTCTTCGATCTTGTCTTGATTCTTCTGACCTTACCAATTGTTGGTAGAACCTCTCATCTACTTTTTTGCAGATGCGTGATTCTCCTTTATCTCCTGTATGAACGTTGTTATGCTTTTCAGTCCGTCCTTAATCGTCATATTGACGTTTTTCTGAACATCAGAGGACTTCAGCATCTTGCTGGCGTCTTCCTCTATTTTTTGAATGCAAGCTGCTTCCTGCTCCCGCAGCCTTATAGCTTTATCTCGATCTTTATTGCACCAAGCAATGACATTAGCCAAAGCATTACTAAAGACAAAACTGCAACTTGCTTGACTTGTAACGCTGCTCGTATTCCTCGTCTCTCCACCTTGTCCAGCATGATCTGTGGTACTCCCAACGCGTTGTTGCCCTTCTGCATCCTTGGGCTACTGACCACCGTCCGCACGCCAGGTGCTTGACGATCGGAACCAGTGAGGGATTTAGCAGAAGCAGTACCCCGCAGGTACTCTTCAATGTTTTCACAATCGCTCATACTTGATGTTTGTCCCGTATCAAGGGACTATCGGGCCTTAACAGGGTACTAGCATCTGATCAACATGAGCCCTAAACCGCCTCCGTTAGTTACATAGACGTTAGAACATTGTCGAAGCATTGATGCGACTTCTATATGCAAGGGAACGTGAACGTTGTTCGTTCGGGCGTGGAGATCGATGTATCGCTCCAAGATAGCAGGAAGTTTCCGCGGAGGGAATGCATCCTGGTAACTCTTCACAGAGTTTACCCTCGCCAAATTCATTTTGAAGTCAATTCTCTAATTCAATATCAAAATAAATTTGGGACAAAAATTAATCAAAATTCTATATTACAATGAATTTGACTTCAAAGTCAATTCGAATTTTAAATCGAAGTGAAATCGGATTACATAATCGATCCCCAGAATTATATTGTGATCAATCTTATCAAAAATTTACAAAGTGAGAACGCGTCATTTGAGTACTATTTCAAAGAGTTTGAATTACCGAATAGTGAGTATAAAAGTCTTTCACATCATAACACACACACTACTATTTCATTCACACGTACAAAAGTACTCTTTTTACACACATAAAATTAGAATTATTTGTATTAGGGACTTTTGGGTGAAATACATATTTTATTGTTACTATCTTAATTTTGCATTTTAATTTCAACATCCTTTAAATTTTCCTGATCTTTTCTTTTTTCACGCAAGAGTAGGGTTCTCAGCCTCTTAGTTGAATCAATAACTAAGTAGAGGGGGAATCCACTACCTTAACAATTTCTTTTGTCTGAAAGACACGTGAGTTAAAGTTTTAAAAAATGAATCTTTTAAAATTTAAATTTCTAAATCCTACTTTACCAACGACATTATACCAGCATTAGACAGAATTGTGGTCTGCGTTTCTGGGAATATTTATTTTTTAAAAACAATCATTTTCGCCAGCAGTCAAAGAAACATTATAACCTCAAAAACTCATGTTTCATGAGTGTTCATTTACAATACCTAAATTCTAAGGTGCCATTCACATGTCGTCGAAACTTAAAGTTCTATTCACATTACACCGAAGTCAAAAATTCTATATATTTATAACAAAAAACTTTTTTATAAGAACTTTACTAACTTAAAAACAATTGTAAGGTCATATCGGATATTAGATTAAAATATAAATCACTAAGGTTATTTACGTCGGTTCGTTTGTTTACAGAATTACTAAATTTGACAATATAAAACATTTCCTTAAAAAGTCGTTTTCTGAGAATAGTCTCGTTTTACAAATAATGTTGGTGTTATTAAAATTGAAAATGTAGTCATATTCAAGGGAATGTGCAACTAAAGAAGAAGCCCTTTTATCATGTTTACAATCTCTCTTATGGGTACTGACCCTGTCCTTTATATAGTTCATAGTCTGACCAATATATACCATGCCGCATTCGCATGGAATCTGGTATAAAACATGACTTTTTAAATCGAAAGGGGTAATATCCTTATTCTTCGAGAAACACCCAAACGGATCCTTTTTATAATAAAATACAACATTAAACTTCTTAAAAAATTTTAAAAAGAAAATGTGAAGTTCGTCAATGAAAGGTAGAGATACACATCTTCTGAGGTCAATAGTTTTAGATTTGTTGACCACACTCGTATAAGAATCAAGAAGATACGCAATTTTTTTAAACTTCAAACCAATATACTTTTTTATAAAGAATGATGGATAATCGTTTGATATTAAAATGTTTAGTACAGTATCTAAATTATCATTGATGAATTCAGTCTCAGAAAGTTTAACCGCTCCATCAACAAGAGAGTAAGTGATTGAGATTTTATCTTTCATAAAAATGCTTGAATTGAAATTTACATATCTACCAGAAAAAGTTTCTTTTCTAAACCAATTTGTTTTTAATTTTTTATTATCTCTCATTATTAGGGCATCTAAAACACTAATACAATTATTTTCCTCAATCTTAGCAGTAAATTAGATTTTAGGATGATAGTTATTGAACATATATATATATATATAACAATTCGGGAATTTTATCATGCGGAATACATGTCAGAATGTCGTCAACATATCTGCGATAAAAAACATACTGAAACCAATATTCTTTTTAAAACTTCAAACTCTAATTTTTCCATAACGAGGTCAGCTATGGCACCCGATAAGGGAGATCCCATAGGTGTTCCAAAGATCTTCCCATAGTTTTTGCCTTGGAAAATACAGTATGCATTATCCAAATAAAACTCAAGCAGTTCCAAAAAATATGTATCATCAATGCCAGTGTGTTTTCTAATTTCCTTACATTTTAGCTTTACACATTTTAGTACCAAATCTTTAGGGATATTTGTAAAAAGGGATTTTGCATCTAAAAAAATTAAAATAAAACCATCTGGTATATAAAAATCCTTCATCTCAGAAACTAAGTCAAAACTATTTTTAACAAAATGTTCAGTTTTTCTAATGACCTTCTAAATTGGTTTACTTAAAAACTTTGAAAGATTATATAAGGGGGATCCGCAGAATGAAGTGATAGGCCTCATAGGAACATTTTCTTTATGGATTTTTGGTAAAGTGTAAAATTTTGGAGTCACAGAGTTGTAACTCAATCATATCTCGGAAATAAAAGGAGATGCAAAAAAAACTTAAATACGGTTAGAAAGCTGATTAAATTTTGCGTAAAATAATCCGTCAATGAAGTAATTTCGATAACTTTTTTTTGAATTGTAGAGTGAGAAAAAAATATAAAAAATTATCAAATTTTCTTATTTTTGTCTCTTGACTTCAACTTTTTTAAAAATCTAGAAAAATTTAGATAAAATTTTTCTAAAAACACAGAAATCTTCGTTAGAATTTCAGCTTTAAAATAAACCTTCGAAAATTAAAAAAGGTTAATCCGTCTTCGATATATCATTAAAAATGTGAAACTGGGTTTCGACCGATTGGTGCATTGAAATTCAACTGTGACGACTCGATTCTGGCTTCGCACGGCAGCGAATGAAAGAAAACAGGAACGAATTCATGCGGGGAACGATGAACTTTTGAGTTTCTTTATATTACTCGTGAAACATCATTATTTATTATTCTCCAGCAAAAATTAGTCCCTGTTTTCTTTCATTCGCTGCCGTGCGAAGCCAGAATCGAGTCGTCACAGTTGAATTTCAATGCACCAATCGGTCGAAACCCAGTTTCACATTTTTAATGATATATCGAAGACGGATTAACCTTTTTTAATTTTCGAAGGTTTATTTTAAAGCTGAAATTCTAACGAAGATTTCTGTGTTTTTAGAAAAATTTTATCTAAATTTTTCTAGATTTTTAAAAAAGTTGAAGTCAAGAGACAAAAATAAGAAAATTTGATAATTTTTTATATTTTTTTCTCACTCTACAATTCAAAAAAAAGTTATCGAAATTACTTCATTGACGGATTATTTTACGCAAAATTTAATCAGCTTTCTAACCGTATTTAAGTTTTTTTTGCACCTCCTTTTATTTCCGAGATATGATTGAAAAAGTGATGGCATGTTTTTTCACAGAGTGAAATTATATGCTAATTATATGCTATTATATGCTAATAGTGTCCTGATTTTAAAAAAATAGAAGAATATTTCCATCAGTATCTAAGTTAACAAGATTATTTTTGATGACTTAACTCTTAGACGACCAAAAATTCGCACCTGAATTATCGTTATCCCAATTTAAAGTTCCTAGACTTGTTCCAGAAACAAAAAGTAGAAGTACTTCTTCTTCTTTTCTAATATGCTTTCACCTTATTTCTTGTCCGAGTTCTTACGCTCTCTGATATTGAAGAGAAAAAGTAAAATTCTCTCATCCAAGATTATGTAGGAACTTTAATTATAAGCACTTGCTAGCCAACATTGTTGAAGAAAGAGAGAAGTAGGAGAAGCTCAATACATTATTGATGTAAAAGGAAATGATATATGAAACAGATAAACTTTATGAAAAATAATTACGTGCTGAGTTCATTATAATACAATACTTTTTATTACGTTAGTTAATGAATACCAAGATCGAACTGTCGATAATGTAACAAAAAGTCGATTATGATTTAAAAACGCACCGAAAAAAAATGTTTTAAATTTTAGACGATTCCTTTTCTTTTGCAGCATTTTTTCCTCTTACATATGGGCACTAAATTTTTCCTTTCTAATTAAGAGGATATTCCTCTTTTATATTTTTTATTAAATGTCACTTTTCAAACAGTTTGAAGCTGCATTCAAAAAACAAAAAAAAAAATCTTAAAAATCTTCTTTCAAGTATAAATTTGTTTCAATTTAAGAGGAATAATTTCAATCAAAGAAGAAAGATTAAAATTCATCTTTTAGTTAAAAAACTTTCAAATAGAGTCATTCCATTAAATTTCAACTGAAGTCGTTGCCGACTAATTTTAAAAAATTATAATATTTTGCAGGTATGATTTTAAAGATATTAGGATCACCGAACAAAAATAATTTTTTTAATATTTTTTATATTTATTGTAAAATAAGCATCTAAAGTATATGATGTCGTAAAAACTGTCACATTTTCATCTATTAGAAAATATTAAAGAAAACCCATAATTTACTATAAACAAATTCAGATGTTCATTACATGAACATTTTGCTTCCTCTTTACGATCAGCAAAAAAATTAACGATAAATATATTTCATTTTTAAATCATTTTTAATACAATTTAACATTTATAAAATAAAGTTTATTCGTCTTAATAGAAAGAATAAAACTTTCTTATACAGTAATATGAATCTAAATAAACAAAAATTTTTTAGTAAAAAAGTGAATTTTTCAAATTTGATTGTAATTATTTCTATAATTTTCAATAGAATATATACTTTACATACATCAATCGATTCGTCTTGATGCAATGAATAAGATTTTTGATTTATTTTTTAATAAATAATAACATTTTATTGTAAAGCATCATGATTTTTAAGAAAAATGAATTTTTATTAAAAGTGCAAATTTGTTGTCTATAATTGGTTTTAATTCTATAAATTTAAATACAATATATACTTTATATATACCAATCGATCCGTCTTGGTGCAAAGAATAAGATTTTAGAAACAAATGAATAAGATTTTCTTATATGGCAATTTTTCTTATAATTTTGCGGAAAGAACTCATTTTTTGATAAAAACGCGAATTTTTCAGCTTTAATTGTGATTAACTCTGTAAATTCTCATACAATTTATACTTTTCATACACCAATCGATTCGTCTTGATGCAAAGAATAAGATTTTATTATATATTAACTTCAATAACCAACTTGAAAAAAATTTTAAAAAAAAATTTTTTTTTAGAAAAAAGTCAAAAAAAAATTTTTTCTGAGAATTTTTTAAAGTTTATCAATCCATTTCGAGATATTTTTATGATAAATATACCTGGTAAATTTTAGCCAAATTCGTTAAAACCTCTTCGAGTTATCGTGTTCACAAAAATCGGGATCTACACACACACACACACACACACATACACACATCCATACATACATCCGGACAATTGTTCAGGGTCTTATATATCATAGTCCTATATAGAAGAAAATTTGTTAAAAGGATTTTTAAAAATTTTGTAAATTAAACGACTACAAAAGCTTCCTCACGAGGAAGCAAAACGTAAAAAAATGATTAGAATTTATTAAGAATGAATTATTTTATTATTATAAATTGATAGAAACAATTATTAATAAGAAATATTAAATAAAAAATGATTTTAAAGTCCACCTGGAAAATAACCTATTTTTGCAAATTTCATTCACTAAATGTGAGAAAGAGAAATCATTAAATTGAATAAAACCTTATGAAATATAAAGTACCTGTGATTAACTTTTAGTTTTTCTGATCACTTTCTTCCTCTTTTCTTCACAAGTGTTAAAACATAAGCAATTAAAACTGGCACTTTGATTATTTTCACGATTTTAAAATGTAAATAACTTCTGCCCAGAGAAATGAAAAATTACGAAAATTGGGCAATAATTAATTGATCACTAATAGATACACTCACTAGAAAAAGAATTTCTTTGGTCCCGAAGCTATTATTTGAAATAATTAATTTTAAACTTTTCAATATTTCTTTCATGTTAATACATGTGTTTTTAAAGGACGAAGTTAGCTCTTCTTGTTTAATCGTTTTAAAATTCATTATTTCGAAAAATAGCTTTGGGGCCAAAGAAAATCTTTTTCCAGTGAGTGTATTTAGTGATCAATTAATTATAGACCAATTTTCCTAATTTTTCATTTTTCTGGGCAGAAGTTATTTACTTTTTAAAATCGTAAAAATAAGCAAAGTGCCAGTTTTAATTGCTTATTTTTTAACATTTGTAAAGAAAAAAGGAAGAAAGTTATAGGTAAAACTAAAAGTTAATCACAGGTACTTTATATTTCATAAGGTTTTATTCAATTTAATGATTTCTCTTTCTCACATTTAGTGAATGAAATTTGCAAAAATAGGTTATTTGCCAGGTGAACTTTAAAAACATTTTTTATTTAATATTTCTTATTAATAATTGTTTCTATCAATTTAAAATAATAAAATAATTCATTCTTAATAAATTCTAATCATTTTTTTACGTTTTTATATAGTAAATATTTAATATTTTCTAATAGTTGAAAATGTGACTGTTTTTACGACTTCATATACTTTCTATGCTTATTTTACAATAAAATATATAAAATATTTAAAAATTCTTTTTGTTCGGTGATCGTAATATCTTTAAAACCATTCGTGCAAAATATTATAACTTTTTAATATTAGTCGGCAACGACTTTAGTCGAAATAAAATGGAATGACTCAATATAAACAAAAATTCCTCTTTATATTGTAGATGAAAATTCGTATATTGAAAATAAAATGTAAAAATAATTGTTAAGCTGAATTTTCTTCTCATTTTTTTATTTTATTTTTTTCTGTGCGTCTCGCCTAAATTATGCATATTTATAGATGATATTTCAATTCCGAAGCTTTATAGTCGTGTACCACGCTGTAAATGCAATAAGTCTTGTTTTTACCCTGATTTTAACTAAAAAGTCCAAATATTGACTTTACTGATTAGAACATTGATTTCTATAATTGTATTATTTTTATTAAAAAAAAATTAATTGAATTTAAGAAAAAACACCTTTGAATTACAAGAATTTATTAATTGTTAAAGACTATTTTAGTCATTGTTAAACTATATGGTAAAGTCCAATATAAGCAGGAAGCATAAAATGAAATTTCGGCCATTCACTATTGTTCACCATCTTTCGTCTTTCTTTAGTCAAGCAGAAACAATTTTATTAACGTTTCGTTATATTTTTTATATTTTCAATTAAGAAACAGAAGTAGAAAAATGATTCAGAAAACATTCTGTATAAAATAAGAGCAATTTAACATAATTATTAATTGATTTTCTTCTATGTTAATTTTCTATTAATATATGGGTGATTCTCCAAAAACCGGTCACTTTTAAGTTGATAAAATTTTTTTTTTTTAATGTTTAAAAATTGAACTTTCTTTTATTAATTACTATTCATTGGTATTTAAATAGACTATATTTGAAGTAGGTACGCTACAAAACTATTTAAAGTTTAAAAATATTAAAATTATTTAAATTTCACCAGGATCATTTTGAATTTTTTCACGTCGCTCTTTTTCGACATTTGCTTTTTTCTGTTTGTTTAATTATTCTTTTATGTTAGACAATCCATATCAACTATATTTATTTTAAATTACATTTATTAATAAACATTAGTTTTCGTGTAATTAGCACTTTTCGCGTAATTGAAATGAGATGTGAAAAGTAAACAGGAAAACTAACCTCATCAGAGGCGTAACATCGAGGGGCACTGAAATTCATATTTCTTCTATATAGGTATTATTAATTGAATTAAATGATTTATTTTTATTATTTTTAAAATTATATTTAAAAATATATGAACAGATTCAAAAAATTTCAACTTTATTACCTATTTTAAAAAAAGTTTTAGGCACGGGCACACTTTTTACTTGTTTCGCACCTACCACGTGCAAATGTTTTGACACGACAAAGGACTCCACGACAATGGAAATTTGTACGAAATGCATTAATACATATTTTAAACAAAAGTAAATAAAAAAATGGCTAGGTATACACTTTTGTCCTACCAAACTGTAAGTTTTCATCCGTTTTTTATTGATATTTATATTGAAATATTAAAGTTATGACAGCGCACGACAAAGGAATGAATAAAAATACGCAGTGTTTTTCTAGTGCTTTTTCTTAAAAATATGAAAAATATAATTTATTTTCCAATTTCTCTTGAAGATTTGAAAAGTGACATGTTTTTTCTTTAATTTCCAATTAATTTTGATATAAAAAGTGCACGTCTTATAGTTTATTTATACACGTTTATCCTTTGTCATGCCAGCATGGAGATTTTTAAAGACACTTATATTTTAATAATTATCAATAACTATATTGATGTATTAAAAAATTTCATCGATAAAAATTGAAGCTTTTGAGTTAATCTTTCATAATATTTATTGAATATTTAAAGATAGTTCTTTTTTTATAAGTAATAGTACTTTAAAGTTTGGTACTCAGAGGTAAAGACATATTAAATTGCTGTTTTCCAGCTGTTAAATGTTGTTTTCCACTAAATTTGTGTTAAAAAATTATCGTTTTTTATAAAGGGTATAATAAGTGATGTTTAAATAATATGTTTGTCCAATGTTAATATTTAAATGTTAAGTTGTTTAGAAGATATAATTCAAAGACATGAAATTGCCCACTTTCAGGAGAATCACCCATATAGTAAAATAATACTAAAAAGGAATTTAAACATATTTATTAAGCTACCAAGTAAAGTGCATTTTTTAAAACACTATTTGCTTTTCCTGTATTACGACCGATATCTATATCTGATTCATTTCCATGATAATTTTTTCTTTGAAGTTAAGAATTCATTATAAAAATGTAGTAAAACCATATTTCCCGAACTAAACTCGTTTCCATGTTAAAGTTTCGCGAAAAGTAAACTGATTTCAAGTTTACACAGTTATGGCATAATTGAGTTCAGCACAGGGTAAAAAGATTAAATAACTATTTTACCTCTTATTAAATCGAAAGTTCGAACTCTATTAGGTAAATGTAATTACAAAAAAAGTATGATCAATAAAGGGGAATAAGGGAAAATTTTTTGAAGAGTTTGGTTACATGGATTATACTTTTGTGATGTAATAAAGAAAGATTACTGGTTCATCTCTTTCATCATATCGCTCCTTACTCGACCAGATTTTCATGAAAAGAGGCCTCAACTTAAAGTACTAGAGGTAAAAAACCGTGTACATGAAATCTAATAAGTATTTTTATTTAATAATTTCTTTTCCATTTTCATCTAAACTCTTTTGAAAAATTATGTCATTCTTGCGGAAAATTAAGTTTACTCACAAACATAAATTATATATAATACCTACAAATTTTGAATTCTTCTTTTTCTTCTTTTTTCACGGATCCTAAAGCCAATTAATTTAATATTAAATATTAATAAAAAATTCAATTAATTAAAATTTTTTTCATTTATGCATTTTTACGTATACCTACATGTGAAGCAGTTTTATCTTTTTTCATTTTTTCTAATCTAAAAAAAATTTTTTAAAATACCAATTTCGGAATAGCTGAATTTGTCCAGGTGAGTGTAGAGATACAGTATTGCTTTATGATCAGAAATTGACAAATAAAAGCTAAATACCATATAATAAATTCTATACTGTAGTTTATAAAAAAAGCATTTTTTGCTGAGATGATTTTTATTTTTTGACGAGATGTAGGCGACAACTGACTGGAGCATTATACTCGAGGAACATTGAAACGTGTTACTAGAACCTAAAACAATTATACTTTCAGGTCACTGGACCTCTAATTGTTACAATTTTTTAAAGAAATGTAAGTTTAAGGGATTATACTACCCAGGCGCACTAAAAAATGAACTTTTTTTTGGGAATATTTTTTTTTAAACTATTTTATGGATCAAAATAAAATTTTGAGGCTTTATTATACACGTTTTAAAGTATAGAAAAAAAATTATATTTATAATTTTTTATACAAAATAGGGCCTTGACTGATGATAAACGGAAAACGAGTTTTTTTCGAGAAGCGAATCTGTGTAGGGGAGACTAGGTGCGGTTGTTACGCTGCACTGAAAAAAAAATTTATTTGAATCAAATAAAAATTATTTGATTCAAATAAATCATTTATTTGGTTATAATCCAATAAATGTGTATTTGAACCAAATACATATTTATTTGGGTAGGGGGTCAAAATGTCCAAACCAAAATGGCCAATCCAAAAGGTCCAAAGAATTAAAATGTCCAAGTGACAAAATGTCCATGTAATTAAATGTCCGTAGACAAATTATCCGAGTAATTAATTGTCCAATGACAATATGTCCGCTGTATTAAAAGTCCAAAATTGTACATGCAAATAACATTTAAAATTATTTTTTAATTATATTTCTATTATTTATTATTTCAGTTTTGTAAATTTCTATCTAACATCGAAAATTGAAATACTTATTATAATAGAATGACGTGATAATTATACTAATTGATAATTTTGAATGAAGGAAAGAAAACAATAGCTGTGAATCATAGTAGTTTGAAACATTAGTCCATTATTAAAACTGTATTTTGAATTTAGTACTGAATGAGATAAAGACTCGCTCGGTCTTTACTTGTGCCTTCAAAAATTTACTTTTCTGAAAAATTTAAATTTTTATTAAAATGATGGATACTGCTTGTGAAAATATTAATTGTGAAATTATAACAAAAGGTAAAACTCGTTACCTGCACGTAAATGGATTTTTATTTACGAAGCATTCTACTGGTGTTAATTCAAAAGTGTATTGGCGGTGCAGGAAGAGACAACAGTGTGGATGCCATTTGCATTTTTGAATTTATTTAATCTTTTTTAAACTACATGTACTTAAATCTTTAAAATGAATATGAATTTTTATACAATTAATTGATTTCATTATTTGGACTTTTTTATATTTGGAATTTTGGTCTTTGGACACGGAGAAAAAAATGCTGTTGAATCAATGACATATGGGTTTGATTCATTGAATAGTGTCATAACGGGCTGCCTAACGTATATGCTGTTGTTTTGAAAGCACCGATTCTAATGATTCGATAGTATCACTTTCTTTGAAACAAAAGCATATTTCTCAAATTGACAGCATACTATGTTAATTCGAAGGTGAATCCTTTTGAATCAATAAACAAAATTTTTTAATTTAACAGTATATGCTTTTGAGTCAATGACTATAACTTTTAAATTTAAAAGCATCATTAATCATACTGTTAATTCAATTCTTTTATGTGGTTAAATATATACCAACGATAAATTGAAAAAAGGGAATTTTTGTTCACATGTTTTTTATATACTATAATTAATTCTCACACCTTTAACACAACACTTTTTATACACATCTTTTTTTCAATTTTTCACACTAACATATACATCTTTATTATTATTTTCATTTTTTGCAACGGCTAAACACACACACACACATACACATTCAAACACACTTATCTTTTTTAGTCAGAAAAATACGGCTATTCCCAAGCGGTCACCCATCCATTTAGTAACCGCGACCAACGACGCTTAACTTCCGTGATAGACGAGAACCGCCGCGGTGCAATGTAATACATCCGCTTCTCAACGTTGGGCACTTACTTTGTGGTTAAATACCGTGCTCGAGATTTTTCGCGTATATAAGGGAATTTATATAGGGAATTTATATTTAACTAGTCATTAATTAATTAAAAGAATTTAAATAATACTTTTTTATATTGGAATCTCAAAAACGACAGGTTTAATAAACATATAAATATATGTGGGTAAGTATTTCAATAAATTTAGTACCTGTCAATGTCTCAAAACATAGTGTTCTTATTTTTATAGCATATGCTATAGGCAGTCCGCAATAGCACCACTCATTGAAACGAAAGCATATGCTTTCGTTTTCAGAGCGCGCTTCTTTAGAGCAAACAATTTTTCATTTGATTTAAATTTACACGCATTTTCTTCAAATTCATCCATTAGATGCTTCAAATGAATAATGTCAAAGAAGCAAAAAAATAATTCTGTTGCTATATATAGATGAACTATAGAAACAATTTGCACAATATCATTAATTCTACAGTACCGTACTTTTAATTTAAACAGTTTAATTTTTTCATTTTAAGCAATATACTTTTCGATTAATAAATGTGTCATTGAATCAATGACGGGGAATTCAATAGCATGGAGATATTTGATTCAACAGCACTTTTTTTTCAGTGGACATGTTGACTTTTGGATTTTTGGTCTTTGGACATGTTGACTTTTGGATTTTTAGTTCTTTGGACATATTGACTTTTAGACCTTTTAGTTTGGATATTTTGTCTTGGCCATTTTGGTTTGGACATTTTGTACCCCAATCATTTATTTGACCTAAATATTTTATTTTATCGCATCAAATAACTATTTATTTGAATCAAATACAAATTATTCAAATCAAATAAATGGAATATTTCAAACTAATAAACAATTATTTGAATCAATTATATAAATTATTCAACTCAAATAAATATTTACTAAACCTACACGGAAAAAAATTAATCTCTAAATTAGAGATTAAATCTGAGATTTAGGCATAAACTATCACTGGAATCGAACGTAAGATGTAAGCAGATCACTAAAACTGAAATTTGGTATTATATCTAATCCGAATATTAGTATTGTGAAGAACACGTATTTCTTATGCCTAAAAATGATATTAGGAATCTCAAATTTTATGACTTGGAACATATGTTCTAAACTATCAACTTATTTGAATAAACAATATTAAAAATTTTAGTCGTATATTTATATAATTCTTATTTTTGTAATAACTCAATGTAATAAGAATTTATAATTTATCACAATTTAGAGTGAGAATTATTCACAAAATATTTATATTGTTTTCCCTGTATGAACTATATATTGACAAGTATAAAAAAGTAGTTGGATATTTTTAAAACACAATACGAATTTTATATTTTTATTTCATTTTTTTGTTTTAACAGCGTTGGAAGGTCTGTAAAATTTGTAGGTTACAATTATCGCCCGACAAAATACGACACTGACTGATTTAAATGACGTGAAATAGGTAAATAAACATTTTTCAACCACTTTTTCTCTAAACACAGCCACTTTTTACAAAATAGGCCAACATACAACCAGTAGGAATCTTCTTAATTACCTAAATTCAAAAGATGGTTTAAATTCATGCAGAAACGCGGTTGTAAAATGTAAAATTGGAAAGTGATGTAATGCTAAGAATATAACAGCTGGACCATTGTGCTCTCTGCATGCTTCTGCCCTCTTCTGGCGACTGGCAGTAATCCGCTTCTTGTTGTCTGTCATTACATTACTTTCCAATCATTTCCAATTTTACATTTTACAACCGCTTGACAACCGCGTTTCTGCATGAATTTAAACAATCTTTTGAATTTAGGTTATTAAGAAGATTCTTACCCATTGTATGTTGGCCTATTTTGTAAAAAGTGTCTGTGTTTAGAGAAAAAGTGGTTGAAAAATGTTTATTTACCTATTTCACGTCATTTAAATCAGTCAGTGCCGTATTTTGTCGAGCGACAATTGTAACCTTAAAATTTCACAGACCTTCCTTCACAGACCTTCTCTTTTATTTAGATATTTGAAAATAAAATTAATACTTAATTAATTAAAATGTTTTAAATCTTTTTTGTCACTGATTAACTTAAAACACAATGTACCTAATTCATATAAAAAAAGTTGTGAAATTAACAAATCTCTAAATCAGAGATGTGAATTTATGGCGTTTTCTGGTATAAAGTTTGAAAGAATCAAACACAACTTATCACAGTAATTGTGACTATAATGTTTAATTTAGATACACTTATATTTCATTGGACTTCAAATTAATATTATTTCAAGTTTAGAGATTAATTTTTTTCCGTGTAAGTATTTCGTTTTATCGTATCAAATAAATAGTTATTTGTATCAAATACAAATTATTCAAATCAAATAAATATAATATTTCAAGCTAGTAAATAATTATTTGAATCAATTATAAAAATTATTTCATTCTATATTTAATACAAAAATTTTTTTTAAAGTATTTAGTTTTTTTTTAATTTATTAATTTATTATTATATTATATTTATATATTATATTTATTAACTGATATTTTAACAGACTTTTAATATTATTTACAAACAAGTTCACACAGTTTTTATTCACAACACAACACACAATTTTATTATTTTATATAACGCTTAAAACGAAGAATGAAAAATATTCGCTCGCATGTGGGATCGAACTCACGTCCCCCCGCACCTATTTAAACCGCACGGCCACTGAGACTTGGTGAGAATTCGGGCTAATCTACTATATCAATGTCAGTGCCGTATATTCTGTATATCCAAATAACACATTTATTTGTCGAAATTTTTTTATTTGTATTAAATAAATGAAATATTTAAGTGAAATAAATAAATGAACAGTTTCAAGTAATTCATTATTTTCGTTTCAAATAATTATTTAATTGATTGAAATATTTTTTTATTTGTCTTGATAAAATAGTGTATTAGCTTAGAATAACGAATTATTCGGATTAAATAATTAAGTTTATTAGAATCAATAAAATAAATTTATTGTGTCAAATAATTTTTATTTGCATCAAATATACGAAGTATTTGAGTGAAATAAATAGAAGAATAGTTTCAACTAACTCATTATTTGTATTAAACAAATTCATTTATTTAATTCAATTTATTATTTAATTGAATCAAATACGATTTATTTGGTTCAAATAAGTGATTTCATTGTTCCAAATTCGTACACTGAGAAAACTGGAGAGTCAAATTCAGAGGTTCAAAAAGTGTATGTTTCCTTTGCTTATGAAGAGAGTTAAATAGTCCTTCTAAAATAAATTTTGAATTGATAATGGAAATCTACTTGTATATTCTCTCCCATTATATCTGAGGGTTAAAAGTTGCGCAGAAAATGTGTACGATCTGATGCGCGCGATATTATTTTTCTGACATTTTATGTATTTAGTTTAGGGGTTAGGTTGCCATATTTATTCATTTCGCGCCGGATAAGGAAGAGATTTCTCAAGATGGTTAATTTGTCCCTCTGTTATAAACTCATTTTCCCTCCAAGAGAAATGTCACGAATATCTGTCAATGGTGTATTTGAACATTTAGATTGTTATCCAATAGCTAACTCTCAAATATGAACGATTTGTCCCTCCAGATGTTTAGTCCAATACTCCAGTTTTCTCAGTGTAACATTTTTTATGTGCTTTTGTAATCCAAACTTTTAATTATTATTAATTTCTTTTAATTTACATTCCAATAAATTTTATAGTTTATCATAATATTTACCGATGACAATAAATGTACATATATATTAATTTCTCAAAATTTTAATTAATTCTAATTTTTATTAGTTTTAACTGTTATTACTTCAAATTTTAGACAATTTAATATTAAAATTTTTTGAGTTTGAATTTAATTTTGAAAATTTTTTTGCAATTTATTTATAATTTAAAATTAAGAATAAAATTATTTTTTAAAAATTGAAAAATTTTATAGAGATTTATAACCAATTATAATTAAAAAATGTTATTTTAAAAACTATAAAATATTTTGTATAACTTTTAAAAAAATGATTTTTTTAAAAATTAATATTCAGTATAATATGTATGCGTATTTCCGTTAAGTTAGTGTCAGAATAAAATAAGCCAATCCAAGCGAACCATTGCGTTGTAGAGTGCAGTCACATGTGTCGAACCAATCATCTATCTCCTATAGAAGTCGAGAAAAAATGGTCTTGAGAGCTCATTGGTACATTAAGAAATTCTTTTTTCTGCTTTATTCGTTTTTTTCTCCGTGAATATTTTTTTCCGTGGCGCATGAGCTTCAGGCTAAACATTTTACAAAACTCTTGAATTAGAACGTCCAACCGATCATTTGTGAATTCCATAGAATTTTTTTTGAGTTTTCGAGAAACGCAGTCATCATATATTACTATTGATTCTGTTTTATCTTATACTAAACTCCTCTCCGTATCCGCTATTCCAAAATTAGTTTCGTAAAATGTACTAAATTAATTTTTTCCGTGTATATCAAAGGATTTAAACGTTGTAAAAACGTTTTTTGTAGAGTATTTTCCAAACTTTCGAATAACATTACTAATTATTTATTTATAAAAATGTAGTTTTGTTAAAAAAAAATTTTTTCTTTTAAATTTCCTTCCCTCTTTCCCCTCTTCAAATTTTTATAAAAATACCCTAAAATATTCCTTATTCTATAAGCTTTCTTTCCATCCAAGTTTGGAGGGTTTTCGGGGTCGCTGATTACGAATGTAATCACAGATTTTTTTATTTTGTCATCATACCCAGTGAGAAATTTCTCACCGGTCCAATATCGGTCCAATATTGGGAGCCAAGAGACCGATCATCGGTCCAATAAAGGCTCCCAATATTGGACCAATATGGGCTGATGCTTGGGATGTAACGGCATCGCCAATCATCGGTTGTCAATATTGGTCCAATATTGGCAACCAAGAAAAAAAAATTTTTTTAAATAAATTTTTTTTAATTAAATAATAATAATAAAAAATTAATGTTTATAATTTTTGTTTAATATATTTATTTGTTTAATTATTTATTTTTAATAATTCATGTAAATAATAAATAATTTATTATTTATAAATTATAATTATTTAAAAATGCAGCAGCTATTAGAAAATAGCATTCTGCAAAAAAATTCTATCATTGAAAAATCAATGATAGGCGAGAGAAATCCGCGTCTTTAAATAGATTCGCAGATGATAGACAAGAGATATCCGCGTCATTAAACGGATTCGCAGATATACTCTGCCCAGGTGCGAAAAGTTGGTCGGGCCATGGTCGCGCCGACCAAGTGGATAGTCGTGCCGACCTTGGCAACCAAAGGTCGGCCGAACTAGCGAATTGTAACACCCGCCGTCCAGTGGCTGACATGGTCGGGCCGACTATGGCTGCCAAAGTCGGACCGACCAGGGGTGCCAAAGTTTTGCCAACCATGTGAAAGAATGTCGGCTTGACTTTGGCAACCATGGTCGTGCCGACCTTGGCAGCCAAAGGTCGGCCGAACTAGCGAATTGTAACACCCGCCGTCCAGTGGCTGACATGGTCGTGCCGACTATGGTTGCCAAAGTCGGGCCGACCAGGGGTGCCAAAGCTTTGCCGACCATGAGAAAGAAGGTCGGATTCACTTTGGCAACCTTGGTCGTGCCGACCTTGGCAGCCAAAAGTCGGCCGACCGATTGCAAAAAATTATTAATTATTTATTATTATTATTAATTATTATTATTCATTATTTATTTGTTTATTGTATACATCTTAACACTAAACGCAATCTTACACATAAATACAAATTAAAATTTCTAACGCTCGCAGGAATCGAACTCGCAACCTAACGCACCGAAGTCTAACACGCTAACCATTACGCTACGCTTACATGAAAGCCTAAGAACAAAAATGATTTTATAAGCTGCAACTTCAAACTGACCATCGGCCCGACTCTGGCCAAAGTCGGCCCGACCAAGTGAAATTAGGTTTTTTGCACTCTGGCTGCCATAGTTTTACCGACCGTCGGCCCGACTCAGGCCAGAGTCGGCCCGACCAAGTGAAATTAGGTTTTTTGCACTCTGGCTGCCATAGTTTTACCGACCGTCGGCCCGACTCAGGCCAGAGTCGGCCCGACCAACAGAAATTAACCTTTTTAAACTCTGGCTGCCATAGTTTTACCGACCATCGGCCCGACTCAGGCCAGAGTCGGCCCGACCAACTAAAATTAGGTTCTCTAAACTCTGGTTGCCATAGTTTTACCGACCATCGGCCCGACTCAGGCCAAAGTCGGCCCGACCAACAGAAATTAACCTTTTTAAACTCTGGCTGCCATACTTTAGCCGACCATCGGCCCGACTCAGGCCAGAGTCGGCCCGACCAACTAAAATTAGGTTCTCTAAACTCTGGCTGCCATAGTTTTACTGACCATCGGCCCGACTCAGGCCAGAGTCGGCCCGACCAAGTGAAATTAGGTTTTTTGCACTCTGGCTGCCATAGTTTTACCGACCGTCGGCCCGACTCAGGCCAGAGTCGGCCCGACCAACAGAAATTAACCTTTTTAAACTCTGGCTGCCATAGTTTTACCGACCATCGGCCCGACTCAGGCCAGAGTCGGCCCGACCAACTAAAATTAGGTTCTCTAAACTCTGGTTGCCATAGTTTTACCGACCATCGGCCCGACTCAGGCCAAAGTCGGCCCGACCAACAGAAATTAACCTTTTTAAACTCTGGCTGCCATACTTTAGCCGACCATCGGCCCGACTCAGGCCAGAGTCGGCCCGACCAACTAAAATTAGGTTCTCTAAACTCTGGCTGCCATAGTTTTACCGACCATCGGCCCGACTCAGGCCAGAGTCGGCCCGACCAAGTGAAATTAGGTTTTTTGCACTCTGGCTGCCATAGTTTTACCGACCGTCGGCCCGACTCAGGCCAGAGTCGGCCCGACCAACTAAAATTAGGTTCTCTAAACTTTGGCACCCATAGTCGGCCCAAACTTGGGTGGAAACAGTAACCAAAGTCGGCCCGACTTTGGCTGCCGACCTATTGGCAGCCATAGATGGGCCGACCTGCGCCCGACCTTCCAACTCTGGCGGCCGACCAAAATTCGCACCTGGGTGGTCTCGCGACGAATCTCTCGATACTTATATACACTGGAGTCGCCGTGTCAGTTGCGAGAACGGTTACAGCGTCCCTCTTGCGGCAGAGATAAGAATTGTCACGTAAACTGCGGGTATAATAAGGCGGTCGGTAAAGCGATTTAGCAGTTTACGTGACAATTCTTATCTCTGCCGCAAGAGGGACGCTGTAACCGTTCTCGCAACTGACACGGCGACTCCAGTGTATATAAGTATCGAGAGATTCGTCGCGAGACCAGAGTATATCTGCGAATCCGTTTAATGACGCGGATATCTCTTGTCTATCATCTGCGAATCTATTTAAAGACGCGGATTTCTCTCGCCTATCATTGATTTTTCAATGATAGAATTTTTTTGCAGAATGCTATTTTCTAATAGCTGCTGCATTTTTAAATAATTATAATTTATAAATAATAAATTATTTATTATTTACATGAATTATTAAAAATAAATAATTAAACAAATAAATATATTAAACAAAAATTATAAACATTAATTTTTTATTATTATTATTTAATTAAAAAAAATTTATTTAAAAAAATTTTTTTCTCTTGGTTGCCAATATTCGGCCAATATTGGACCAATATTGACAACCGATGATTGGCGATGCCGTTACATCCCAAGCATCAGCCCATATTGGTCCAATATTGGGAGTCAATCGGCGCCCAGCACGGCAACCAATATTGGACCGATATTGGACCGATTAAAGTCTATTGGCAATTTCTCACTGGGTATTTGTATTCAGTGACCTCGAAAAACATCAAGTAACAAATTCTAAGCGAATCCAATCTTTTTTATAATAGTTGTCTTCACGAACTGTGTGAGTTAATTTTTATTCTTGCCGACTTTTATAAAATCATGTTTGATGGCTATTAAGTTTGTTTGTTTTTATATTAAAAGTAAAATAAAGACGATTATGTTCTTCCTTACTTTTCTAAAAATAAATATTATTATTTAAATAATAATAATATGAAAAAAAAAAATCTGATATTTTTAGAAATACGTCAAATTAGAAATATGTATTTTACGTGTTTTATCTTGCTGACCCTCCTAGTTACTCATAAAATAAGAGAAATTAAAACTAAACAAACAGGTCTAGATTTTTAAATATGACAGAAGCCGCTTAACTGCATCATAGGGTGGTTCTTATTTTAAAAAAGTTTGAATTTCTTAGGTCGCTGGCCGGAATCTGAATTACAATGCGAAAAAAATGAGCTACCCACAAGAACATCCCATTTTTATAGATATTAACCCGTGCCGACGAAGGGTAAAATTTAAATGGGTTTGGTGCACTTCTGCAAACTTTGTATTACAACTATTCCATTTCTCAAAAATTTGACTTGGGTCTATGTATTCCCATAGTTTTTTGCATGCTGAACACGAATATGATGTCAAAAATAACTTTTGACATCAACCGGTTGTCAAAAAATCTGTCAAATTTAAAAAAAAACAGAATTTTCACGACTTTTACATTAAATTCTACGAATAAAAAGGTTTCTTGTGAAAATTTCAGTTTATATCTAGCAATTTAATACACTATGACAGTTGACAGCTGTCGAATGAGTTATCAACTTTTATAAACATCAGTTTTCAAAAGAGTTTTAAATGATTTAACACAAAAAACGGTTCTGTGGGTAAATTTAGTCGATATAGGGTGATGGAACCATTTGTCGAGGAAATAGTGAGGTTCAACATTTACACCTTTTTTAATCACAATCAAGGCCATCCATGTTAATTAAAAAATATGATTTAAGTAAGAGGAGTATATAAGCTTGTATACTTGATAAAATTTCGTTAAAAAAATTAATTATATATTAAATAATTAATATAAAAGAAATTGTTTGTAAAATACCATTTGTCGAGGCTCAGATACCAATTGCTCGATTTCTTGACCCAGTTGTCGTTTTTGTTTTGTCATATAATAGAAATTAATAGAAATTTATTATATTTCATAACAAATTATTTCCAAAATTAAATTTTTAATTTCAAATGATTTCTATCAAAAATTTAATTAAAAGAAAATTTATCACGTTATTAGATGATGTTTACATAAACCTAACCATATATTAACCTACGAAAATGACAGATAATATTTATGCTTACGTTTTTAATTGACAATCGAAAAATGGTGTCAAATTATGTCAAACCTATTTCTAGAGTCAACAAATCGACAATTGGAGAGCAATCAAAATTCAGTACCAGTTACCCGAGTATTAATTTGATTTAAACTAATAAATAGTCATATAGAGTAATTATCAACAGTTATATAATCTTTGTTTTCTTCTACATTTTATGGTATTAAAGAAGCTTTTTAAATATTAAAAAATATACTGTTTTTAGAAGTAAAATGACACTACAGTCAAATTACGAATGAAAATAGCAAATGGTGTCATTCCTCTGATTTCGTGAGTAATGCACATGAAATTATTTTTTTTAAGAAAAACAATTTAACATTACAATATAAAACATTTTTTTATAAATAACTTTATTAATTGGGAATATTATTTTATTTTATGCATTTAATATAATTTACTATTTATGGGCATAAATAGTCACCGCAGGACTCAAAAACTGGTGTCGACTCGACAACTAATAAAACCGTTTTTTGTGTTAATTAATTTGAAACTCTTTGAAAACTGATGTTTATAAAAGTTGACTACTCATTCGACAGCTGTCAACTATCAAAGTGTATTAAATTGCTAGATATAAACTGAAATTTTCACAAGAAACCTTTTTATTCGTAGAAGTTAATGTAAAAATCTTGAAAATTCTCTTTTTTTTAAATTTGACAGAATTTGGACAGCTTTTTTGACAACCGGTAGCTGTCAAAAGTTATTTTTGACATCATATTCGTGTTCAGCGTGCGAAAAAATATGGGAATACATAGACCTAAGTCAAATTTTTGAGAAATGGAAAAGTTGTAATACAAAGTTTGCAGAAGTGCACCAAACCCATGTTAAACCCTATTTAAACTTTAACACTTGGTCAGCACGGGTTAATATTTATCAAATGGGCTATTCTTGTAGGCAGTTCATTTTTTTCATATTTTAATTCAAATTCCGGCCGGTAACCTAAGAAATTCCAAATTTTCCAAAATAAGAACCACCCTACTGCATAATTACTATTTTTTAAATCATTAATTCAAAATAAAGCCGATAAAGTTCATTTTGAAAGTTTCTTACTAAAATTTAAAATTAGTGCAAGCGGGAATGTTTTTATTACTTGTCAAAATGAGTATTGTACGGGTATCATTTTGAACACAGGTTTTTTGTGTGTATAGAATATTCTGTATGTATATGTTAGGCTCAAAAGCCGAAAACGGCCAATGGCCGAAAAAAACAGCCAAACCTAGTTTTGGCAAGTGCAGTTTTGCCAAAACTAGGTTTGGACGTTTCACTTCGGCCATTGGCCGTTTTAAATTGACAAAACTAGTTTTGGCAAATCGACATTTGCCAAAACTAGTTTTGGCAATTTAAATTTGGCCATTGGACGTTTCTAATTGCCAAAACTAGTTTTGGCAATTTGACTTTTGCCAAAACTGGTTTTGTCAATTTGACTTTTGCCAAAACTGGTTTTGTCAATTTGACTTTTGCCAAAACTAGTTTTGTCAATTTGACATTTGGCAAAACTAGGTGAGGCATTTCAAATTGTGAGAAAGACCGCTTCGTTATACAATAGGAATATATTTATTTAAAAATGTGTCATTGATTAATATTATTTACAATAAGATGAAATTTCTCTAACAAAAATCCATTAATATTTTGCACATAAAAGTTAATTAAAATAACTTTTTTAACACTTATTTATTTTTACAAAGATTAATTTACCTTTATACAGACTAATTTACCTTGTTGACGATTTCTTATTTCATACACACAATCATTCAATACAGAAACAATATATAGACAGAAAAGAGTGAGAGACTACATGCTAATTCTAAACAAATTTCCTATTAATACGGCGGTCTTTCTTTTTCTATTCTTTCTTTCTTTCAATTTCTCACAATTTGAAATGCCTCACCTAGTTTTGCCAAATGTCAAATTGACAAAACTAGTTTTGTCAAAAGTCAAATTGACAAAACCAGTTTTGGCAAAAGTCAAATTGACAAAACCAGTTTTGGCAAAAGTCAAATTGCCAAAACTAGTTTTGACAAAAGTCAAATTGCCAAAACTAGTTTTGGCAATTGGAAACGTCCAATGGCCAAATTCAAATTGCCAAAACTAGTTTTGGCAAATGTCGATTTGCCAAAACTAGTTTTGTCAATTTAAAACGGCCAATGGCCGAAGTGAAACGTCCAAACCTAGTTTTGGCAAAACTGCACTTGCCAAAACTAGGTTTGGCTGTTTTTTCGGCCATTGGCCGTTTTCGGCTTTTGAGCCTAACATATATCACGGTGGTCCTAAGCACACTTTAACCCAAAAGTTCCTTCACTTTAAAATTTTTTTCATATCATGAATCTGGACACTTTTCTAAGTATTTTGAATAAAAATTCAAAATATTTCATCGAGCCGTTTTTGAGAAAATCGATTTTTAGATTAAAAAAATTGAATTTTTCTTTTTTATGAAAAACGTTGTGTAATATTAAGGTTAAAATATGTATAATTTAGTAAATTTATAATTAATTTAAAATATTTATTGAAAAACAAGTTTATTTTAATTTAAAACATTTTTTAAAAACATTTTTGAACAGAAGGAACAATAACACAAATCAATTGTTCGAAAAACATTAAATGTGCATACTGTTATATGTACATACGGCTTGTAAAAGTTTTTCTGAATAATTCGGGTGATTTTCAGAAACTTTAATTTTTTCCCACATACTTTGAAAATCGTGATGCACGGCTTCCATCGCTTGCTCACTAAAGCGTCCTAAACCAGCTTGATTAATTTTGCAAAATTCTTCTACATGAAAGATTACTGCATGAATTTTTGGAGTAACATTGATACCCAAATCTATGTAGCTTCTTTTAAATGCAGCAATGTAATTTGAAAAATTTGAATTTAAATCATTTCCGAAGCATGCATCGACAACATTTTTAAAATCTTCAAAAACTTTGACATACTTCAAAATTTCTAAATTTTTTGTTCTTCGCAGAAGATCTATTTTGCTTAAGAGTTTTCTACAGGAATTTCCTTTAAATGCTGATCCATTGCGTGTTATCTCACGTTGTACATAACATTCGTTTGCCCAAGTTAAAGCTTCTTCTTCATGTTTTTTTAACATACTCCCAAAAATTGTATTTACTGTGCCCAACATTAAATGCAATTCCGGCGGAGGAATAAGTTCCAGAAATGTTTTATCCACATTTGTGTTGAATAATGGAGGATTAATACAATTCTTGAAATGTTTTGCTTTTGATTTTAGTGAACCAGCTTTACACCATTTGTTATAATTTTCCAGTGTATTATATACTGTTCGGATAACTCCACATGTATTTAACTCATCTTTCTTTGCAAAGCACCAGGTGCAAGGATGATTACTGCTGTGACACATTATTCCAGCCAAAATATTCGACAGTTTCAAGTCTGTTGCAAGCGTGACTTGAAATTGACTAATCCTTAATTCAGTCCATATTTGTGAAACATTGTTATAATTTTCTTGCGTACGAGGGGCCACAGCCAGTAAAAGAACTTTTTTTACACCGGAATCTTTGAAGCGCTTGGGAGCTATACCGTCATCATACGTTGATCGTCTCGTTATTATTTCTTCATTTTCATTCGATTGGATTGATAAACATACTTTCAGGAATCCCCCCCCTCCATCAATTCCAATTTTTAAAT
The DNA here is from genome assembly GCF_015476425.1 of Leptopilina heterotoma. Taxonomy (NCBI): domain Eukaryota; kingdom Metazoa; phylum Arthropoda; class Insecta; order Hymenoptera; family Figitidae; genus Leptopilina; species Leptopilina heterotoma. The sequence continues at coordinate 747,187 of NW_025111000.1, forward strand.
GCGTATCTGATACTTGTCTTTCCTTTTTTATATGATTAATGAAAACTAACAGATCTTTGCAATAAATTATTGTTTTTACATCTTGAGAAATTGTGTTTCCTTTAATATGTACCAAATTTAATTCTTTCAAGCTAAAATATTTATCGGCGGCATGATTTGTAGTTACAAGATTTTCTTTCAATCCTGGTTCTATAGCATTCCTTCTTTTTGTTGCAACACGTATTGCTGAAGCTATTCCCTTTGTAACTCGATTAGTTAGATTAAAATTTGTTTTAATATTCAGCATGTCGTGTACACTGAGTAGTGAAGTTTTTACTGAATTTTCCTGCTTCTTTCCAATCGTTATACTTAAAGGTTTTCCGCCATGAGCTTGAGTAAATTTTAATTCTAAATTTTTTGTCGTTTCCTGTTTATCATAATTTTTCTTGATCACAGATGTAATCACCTGTTCCTGTATTTTTTGAGATGATTCCGACAGCAAATTACTTAAATTTTCCACTCGAGTAGATAAATTACATTTATGTTGTACGCCTTTTGCTATTAAAGAAAAACAAATGCTGCAACGCTTTTCCCCAATTGGAATATTTTCACTGCCTAAAATAAAAACATGAACACAGAATAGAAAATTTTAAGACTTAAAAAATACATTTAATTTATTGCAATAATTTTATTTAACTTCGTTCAGTATATAGGTATACTTACTTGCAGGCGATTTATTTGAAATATTAGCTAATTGTTCACTCCCTTCACTATTCCGCGGAAAGTATATAGATTGAGGTTTTCTGGCTAGTTCACAAAGCCGACAAATACATTTTGACGCATCTTGTGATCGCGTTTTTGGTGTAAGGAATTTCGATAAATCCGGAAATTTTAACTCTCTGCTCATTTCGTTTTTAAAATCGTACATATATCTTTTACACGAGCTGCATAAAGCTCCAGGTATTCGAATATCATCCACATACTCGGGAAACAATTTCTTAACTCGAAATTCTAGCACTTTTTTAATAGCAAACATTTGTTTCGTTCTTCCAAAACACAACAGGCACACTTTTAGACGATTTTCATCGTGCGTCGAAGCATGAGCTTTTGACATTTTCAAGCAATTTATTTTATTACATATAAGGGTTATAAACAACATAAACAAATGAATAATTATTATGTTCAAAAGACATCTGAGAGATCTCATATTGCAGGTAAAATAAAAAATTATGCCATTTTTACTTAAAAATCGATTTTCTCAAAAACGGCTCGATGAAATATTTTGAATTTTTATTCAAAATACTTAGAAAAGTGTCCAGATTCATGATATGAAAAAAATTTTAAAGTGAAGGAACTTTTGGGTTAAAGTGTGCTTAGGACCACCGTGATATAGTAGGGAAAAAATTCGACTTTTTCAGTAAGAAGTATCAAGTTTTATAAGTTGTTTAAATGTCTAAAGTATTAAAGAAACGACAAGCGGGTAACGTACCAGGATATCTAAATTCATTACTGTCTGAATTGCAAAGTTTAATTAAATAAGAAACACGGACTTAGGTCCTGTGTGGGTAATGAGTGAGCACAAGAAAGTAACAAGACATAGGAAAGTTGAACAGAAAAGGCGTAATAGGTGGCTGCGGGGGTAAATGTAAAGAGAAAATTCTGTGAGAGGAGAGATTAAGGGAAGGAAGTAAGGCAAGAAAAGGATGTAAGAGAAACAGAGTTCAATATAGCTTTATTGGAGCGACAGGAAAATAGGAGAAATGCGACAATGAGGATCGATGCTGCTGGCTTTGCCATCTCATAGTAAATAAACCTGCTCGTCAAACGCCTTGAAACGCACGAACCACCCTGTATATTGCATCCCGTAAACTGTCGATAAAAGGAAATTTATCCCCAGCGTGGTTTCTTAGCGGAGACCCCAAGTCGATTCCAAGTCAAATATACCTTAAGGTTGTCGTTCATTTACATTTAAACTTACAGCCAAAACAGGCAGCCAACGTCAGGTTAACTGAAATTTATTTATCAATTTTTCTATTAATTATACTGATTTATACATCGTTTTAATCACGACTTTCTTATTAGTCAAATAAGTCATGCATTCAAGCAAGAAATCATTGAAAAAGATTAAAACGTCGCGCCGCTTGGGTGGTAAAAGATACCATTTCATAAAAGTTTTTAAAATCATATCAGCTGATCTCTCCAGAAATCTCCATTCATTTTGTTTGATCGTATGAAAATGAACGCCATATTCATACAAGTCGAACAAGTGAATGACTTTTACTTCCTGTCATCTGCTATCTAAAATTGACACTTTGTGCATTAGGAATAAAAAATATCGTAAGTAACAAGGGGACAAAGACTGCCATTTGTTTACGGTGATTTTTGTGACACGAGTGGTGGTCGAGGGCGCCCTCGACCTTCATTCGTGTCACAAAAATCACCGTAAACAAATGGCTGTCTTTGTCCCCTTGTTGCTTAATATATATATCTACTATTTTTTTATATTTTCTGAACCACCAAATTTTCTGCAGATAAGAGAGTGGATTGAGAATTTATTGTTATTTTAATTTATTATATTTTATTAATTATATTATTATTAAACAAATTTTTTCAAATATGTACTCATTACCCAGATAGCACAACATTTTGCAGAAAGTTTGCAGCAAGTTTGCATTGCAAACTTCGCAAATTTGTGGCAAATTGGTAAATGTCCGCCTTGTGTAAAGTTTGCTGAGCAAACTTGCTACAAGTTTTCACAGAAAACTTGCAGAAAAGTTGTAACAAACTTACAGCAAACTTTCTGAAAACTTTAAAAATTTTCAAAAAAACCTTTTTGTATTCAATATGTATGTCTTTTGTGAAATGTTGTCTTCCCTCCCAGGGAAGGTGACAAAATGTAGTGCGCAGCTCTAATATGTCACAGAAAACTACTGCTCAGACATTTTAATTTACCTTGCTACGCAAGTTTTCTGCAAGTTTGCTCCGCAAACTTTACACAAGGCGGACATTTACCAATTTGCCACAAATTTGCAAAGTTTGCAATGCAAACTTGCTGCAAAATGTTGTGCTATCTGGGTAATTAATGCCAGTTATTTTATGTTGATAGTAGAATAATTAATTGCATTACAATAGTATATTAAGCAACAAGAGAACAAAGGCAGCCATTTGTTTACAGTGGGACCTGTCTGTTAGTTTTTTCTCTGTGAATTTCAAGGGGTCTGTAGGACTTCACATTAATTATTTTCCTACTTTTCAATATGATTTTTGCCTAATCAAATTACATAAAGTTTTGGCATCATCTAAGGAATAATAAATTACTGTGATAATTTCCTATTATTCCCCCAAATATTTTTTTGTATATTTTTGTCTATATGGTCTAATCTTGTTTTACTTTTCATTGCTATAATCGTTTAAACAATTCTTGAACTTTCAATATTGTTTTATTTTCGTAATCACCGTCTGTTGTTTTATTGTTTGTGGTATTATAATTAATGTTTTCAATAGATAATCAATCCTTTGATTTCGTTTGGTATCTTTAAAGGTTGATTGGAATAATTATAAACAGGTATGTTCATAATTCCGTTTTCTATTTTATAAAGTCCGATAGGAATATTCGGATGATTTTTTATTAAAATATCATCATCTTATTTACTATTATGAACTTACATATCTGCATTTTCTTGTGCTCTATCTCGTTTCGTCGTGAATTATCGAGATGAAATAAATGGTCCGTCTTGTCTTGGTCTTTTCAGCGATAGTTTATTCATCTCGGCTCGAAAAGTTTTGGTCTTAAGCAACACTGCTTAAAATAATTTATTTTAAAAAAGTTTAAATAGTTTATATCATATTATTTATAATAATAATTTAAGGGTTTACATGGGTCAAAACGATCTGAAAACGTATGTTTTTTTTATAATTTTTTTTTCATCAAATAAAAATAAATTTTTTTATTTAAACACTTTAGTATCTGAAAGTACACTAATAAATAAGTAAAATATAAAATAATATTGGGATCTTTACCTTATTATGTTCTAGGTAGAAGAAGTCGAGTTTCTTTTTTCTCACCGAGAGTCAACCGATCTTGACCAAGCTCCGTAAAGCCTGAACTTGGTGTCACTTCTCACATGTGTAGCCATCTGGCAGATAGTTGAAAGTGCCTCCTTTTACTCTCCAAATATTGCAGAGAATGTAAGTATCTATCTCTTGAACACACATTTCACAATTTTCATTTAGTTTAACTGACTATGAGAATTTTACAGAATTTGTAAAAAATATTACTTATTATGGGTTATTCTTAAACCTTTTGAGACTAATAAATAATAAATCTAAACAACAAATTGTTGAAAAATGATGAAAACCCAGTGGGCACAGGGACGTCTCTTTTTATATCTTTTTAAATATATTTCTTAATACTAAGTTTTGCGCCTACAGAACGTCTTGAAATTAGGAGTACTCGCATTTGCCTGGACTACTCGTCTAATGGGTTTTCTCACCAGTGGAGAGGGAAACTGTAGAAAACTTCTCCTGAGTACAACCGGTTTATCGACAGTCTAGTTCTAATGGTGTGTACCGGACAATAATCGACGGTGCACATCATTATACCTCGACGTCAAACCTCCAGCTTAGATTGTCTCACGTGCCGGAAAAATACCAAGCCAAATGGGCGCAAACCAAGGGTACTTATACCCTTGGTCCTTAAACGACCGCCAAGCGAGGCATCTATCCGACTGAGCTAATCTGTCGGTCAATATATGACTAATAACATACTACATTATTATAATTGTATTCCATTTCCTTCCAACAACAAAAATTCTTGAAAACTGGTTTTTTTTGGCGTTTACAGTGATCTTACCCCTTAAGCACCTCAGCCGTTCAAGACAGATATGAACCTCTACAAAGTTTACGATCTCACTTGTCAATGTAATGGATTTAACTGAGAAAAATCTCAATGAATTTTACATTCATGAATTTCTAAGTCCAAGTTGAACTTATGAAAATTTTTCAAAAGTTGAATGAAAAAGACGTCTTTTAGACATTTTAAAGACATCTAATGGCCAAGACATAGAACATTTATAGAACGTCTTTAAGACGTCCGCAAAATGACATCTATAGGACGTCTTTTGAACAACTGTGCCCACTGGGAATGTAAGCGTAATCCTTTTTCATTTTTTTTTGCATGGGTTTGAAACAATTTGACCAATTCAGATTTCATATTGTTATATTGTTATTTTTTAATATCATTTTTAATTTTATGTTTTATTGAGTAATACATAACCCACACTTTTATATAAACAAAAATTAAAGGAAAACTTATTTTATTTTTTATTTAATATTTTGATGTTTACTTTTAACATGTATTATTGGGTGAGATTGACATTAATGACTTTTGCTTCCTCATACAGGAAGGATTGTATCAGCAAAATTTTCGATTGTGATTTTTTGACATATTTATAAACTTTTTTTCATTATACCTAATTTTTTAGTACTTTATGCACGAATGGGCATTGCCCGTATAAATGTTATAAATAAATAAAAAATAATTTTTATGTAATTTTATCTCAGAAGTCCAAAAAACGTATTTTAAAAAATTGTCCCGATGCGCACGCGTGTGTGTGTGTGTATACTAACATTACATTTGCCTCAATATCTCAGAACGAGAAAGAGCTAAAGGCCTCATTTTTTTTTAAATTGTAGGTCTCCCCGGGGGACATAAAATGAGACTATTTTCAGCCCGATTCATAAAGTTTAACTATATTTTTTTTGCATTTTTCATTTTGTAAAAAAACGTTTTTTGGCCATATCTTAAAAAAAATGTTAGGACACCTATAAATGTTTTTTTAGTTTTGTAGAGTTTTTTCAGACGCATCTATTGAGCCTTCATTGAACATTTTTCGTCTATATTAGCCAGAGATATTAAAGTTTTAAAAATCTAAATTTTTCTAAAATAACACTTTTTTGAAAATTTTGTTGAAAAATATAAAAGTAACTTTAAAAGTATCATTACCAACTTGTAGAGCATTAAAATAACGCTTCGATTGACCTGTTTTTGAACCAGATTCGGTCAGAAATTATTAAATTGTTGGTATTTGAAAAATCAAAAATTGTGGAAAATATCGTTTTTTCAACTTTCTTGTTTATCAACTTATGTGTAATTATTAAACTATTATAACCATCTTATAGAATATATAAAAACATATTTTTTGGACCAAGATTTAATTATTTTTAACTCTTTTATAAAAATTAATTCTTATATTTCAATTATTATTATTTCTATGAGAAAGCAAAGTGTTCATGAAATGAACACCAAAATTATAAAAATGTACAACTTGTTATTTAGATTTTTTATGTTAATTTTAAATGCTTAAGAAATAATAAAAGCCAAAAATTATAAGTATTGGCTATCTGTCCCCCATACACGTGGCCATCTTTCCCGGACATTCCTGGAGAGATGACCAAATGCACTTTTTAAAAAATGTAAATTTTAAGGTTGTTTCTATAAAAATATTTTATTTTACTTCCCGTTATGTGCAACATCAGTTTAATATCACAGGCCGACAAAATTTTGGGCCATCTCAGAACTATTACTATTCCTCTCCTTCAAAATTAATTTCAAAACTTTAAAAAATCTATATCTTACTCTGAGTTATCGTCATTTGAAGTTTTTGAGGTTGATAAATTTGTCAATATTTATAACATTAAGAAAAATCTTATATACACTGAAAGAAATGATTTCGGTATATTAGAAATTTGGTTATGTTTAAGAATTTCTGTCAAGTTTTGAAAAACCAAATGTTGATTTTACCCCAATAGTTATGTTAAATAAGAAATTTAAAAATGAGGAATACTTAAATGGTTATACTACTCAGGAAAATTTTTTTTTCAATTTTTTTATTCGATTAAATGATGCATAAACTGTCCAAGAATGATATGTAAATACTATTTTGTCGGGGAAAATTCAATAAACTACTTTTAACATGATAACTTAAAATTTTAAACGTATTATAGTTTGTTGATCATTTTTATGGGTACAAATCAGTTATTATTTGGTGCTGGGATAGCACAGAAAAAGTAAAAAAATTGTTAAATTGATATTTTAAATATGTCATATAAAAAAAATGCGTTTAAAACTACATTTTTCAAAACTGCGTTCACTCTAACTCGCTCAATTTTTGACGGATTCATTTGGAATTTTAACATTTTTAACTGCAACTTCACAGATAAATTATCTAAAGAAGTACACACGCTTTTTAAGATTCATAAATAATTAAGACTGTTATCAACAATTTAAAGTCGATTTTTAGTTAAAAAATGAAAGAAAATTTTTTAAACTGACACCAATTTGCGAATTTTTTATAAAAATAAATAATCGTTTACTTTTGCCTAGCAAAAGTAATGTAGATTAATGACAAATTTTGTTTTTTGCTCTTGGTGCTCTTCGGAGAATGTTAGGTTGTACGCAGATTCGTTTCTCGAAAAAAACTTATTTTCATTTCATTTTTCAGTGCGCGTACGAAACTAAAGTGAAATCTGGTTTTTAAGAGGTTAGTGCGCTTTAGAAATTTCCGTCTAGTTCTAATGGTATGGTTGAAATACCCTAAGTATTGGTCTGTTTCTATTCCACCAATAGGGGAGACTAGGTGCAGTTGTTATAATTTTGATAAAATCATTTACAGTGATTAGAGTTTAACCCTTTGAGGACCAGTGTTGCTTTCAGGCAACATGAACATTTTTTTATTATCTCGGGCATAAATTTCTTAATTTTCAAATCTGAATATTGAAACAATAATTTTCACATAGTCTGGAAAATTTCGTATCACAAACTTTAAGTAAAAAACTTCAATAACTTTTCCTGAAAAGTTTGCTTAAAAATGAAAAATCGCGATTTTTTAAGAAAAAATTTGGTCCTCAAAGGGTTAACATCAATTTGTTTGGTCATACGATTAAATCAAAGGTACATTATCTAGTTTTAAAAGGCCATTATTGATTTAGCTCTATATCTATTACTTAATTAACTAGAAGCATTTGAGTGACAGTGTGTAAATTGTAACAACTGCACAAAGTGAATGTCGGTTGTTACAATACCAAGAATCATCTATAATATTTCTAAATTGAAGACAAATAATTTTTTATAACAATTTTTACTAATTATTCATAATTTTTGGCTTAAAGTGATAGTACGTGACAGTTCCATAGAGATGTCAGTATTAATATTGTTTCAAAATGAAAAAAGTTATTTTTTCATTAATTTTGAAGTCGAATTTAGAAAAAACATGAGAATTTCCACAAAAAATGAGTGTGATAACATTTTTGACAAACATTTTACATTTAAAACGAATCTTCTGAATTTTGGAAAAAATATCTGTTCTTTTCATCACTTGTAACAATTGCACAACAGGTACATTTTTTACAATAAATCACTTTATTAAAAAAGTGTACACTAATTATGGACAACCAAGGCAGTTTTTTGAAGTTTAATCCTCATAGAACAAACAAACAAAATTTTTAAAATTTATTTATTAATCATTTTTACTATTATGTAGGGGAGACTAGGGCGAAAGGTTAAATTTTGCATAAATGAATTTTTTTAGACAATATAATCTTCTTAGATGCAACTATTTATATATCAATATTGTAGGGCAACTTGTCCTCTACAACTTTCAATAAAAAAGTTTCTGATATTTTTGCATAAAATACAAGTTTTGTCCTTTTTTGAAAATTTTGTTTTTTTAACTTTTCGCCCCATGCTGAGGCGAAATGTTTTAAAATTTCGCCTCAGCATGGGGCGAAAAGCCTACTAAAACTATTTTCTGATGGGTGTTAAATAGTAGATAAGTTAATGTATACGTAAACAAGTAATTGAGTTAATAAAAGATCTGTGTTTATTTAACAAAAGCTTTAGAACAGTTATAAAGTTAATAAATTGAAATAACGTGTGGATAAAATAAAAATTTTAAATAGTTTCATTTTTTAAATAGAAATCTTCACTGATTGTTATAAGCAGAATGAACTTAAGAATTATTCAATTGACTGATATAAACCCGTGTAGAAATTTAACCATGGCCCAAATCAGGGCCAGATCTTTTGATCATTGTGTAGGCCATAACATGGCATGAAATACCTTACCAGATCGGGCCCAAGTCTGGCCAGACTTGGGCCCGATCTGGGAAGGTGTTTCATGCCATGTTATGGCTGAGATATGTCAATTTCTACACGGGAAAGTTAAAAGTAAAATTTAAAAGCTAAAATAAAAATTGTAAATTTGAACTTTCAAATAAAGCATAAAATTGATAAAAACAATGGGAAATTTTGTTGAGAACGTTCTACTTTCGCTTGTAAGAGTTTGTTGAAGCAGACGACAATAAACCTCTAAATAGAAATGAGTGCAGCTTGAAGTTGGTTTAACAGACGTTTTCAGTACAAAAACGGTGGTTAGAGAAGGCAAGGAAAGGCTGTCAGATAGAATATTGTATAGGAGGGTTGATGTATATGAGCCATATACCTATATGTAATACAGGTTTCACCTATATAGGCTTTGTAGGCAACAAACTCATACAATCATATCTAAAACGGAAGTTACTGTGCACATTGTTTCGCCAGCGACATTTGACGTCTCCGACGCGTCGTGGCGTCGACATTTCCTTCACGATTTAAATACGACGAGCATACAGTTCTGGACTTTGTTTAACTCTCAGTCTCTCCTACCGTAAACTAATCAACTAAATGCTTGACATCAATGCCATTTTCATCTGTTTATTATGTTACTGGAATATTAATTACTGTCTAAGAAATTTATTTTTATACACATTTAAAAATTAAAATTAGTTATTAGTTAAGGAGCGTTCACAAATTATGTCACGTTCTTTGGAGAGGGGGGTCTCTACTAAACGTGACCCAATATATTTTTACGTATGAAATTGCATTAAATTGCGTGACAGGGGAAAGGGGGGGTCTAAAATCCCGAAAAATTGCGTGACATCATTTGTGAACGCTCCCTTAATAGTTATTGAATGTTTAAATAAGTAGCAGAAAATAATAAAACGAATTAAATCAGATATGTGGTTCTTAACACTGTCAAAATAATACAATGAACAATTAAAAATTATCAAAAACATATAATATATAAATAATATAATTTAAATATTTCTTTTGTTGGTTTATACATTTGTATTATCAGATGAAATTTTAATAATTAGGCGATTATTACATGCAATGTTGTCAGAATATTACCTGAACATGGCAAGTCAATATTTGAAGTATAATTTTCGCTCAAGTTTGATACATTTTATTTCCTCACAGACAGGGATTTAAATTGAAAAAAAATATCTTTTTGCATAAATGGCGAGAAAAAAGTGGATGCAAAATTTTGTAACTTATTTTGCTCTAATTTTTTTATAATTAAAATTTATAAGTATTCGAGGTTCATCCGCATATAAAATTAACTACCTTTAATTTAAGATCTTAACGAAGTAAATCGGTTGAAAAATCGATGATCCATGAGTCCCGACAATTCAAAAAACATGTTTTCGAGAAAAACGCGTTTAACATTTGATTAAAAAAATTCGACTTGTAAATTTATTATTCCATTCCACCATAAATTGTTATTAAGTAGATAGGCTGCAGCTGAACCTCGAGACATTTTGCTGGCTGGATTATTTTCTCCCTTGATGTAATGCGAATGGTGAGCTGGAACTAGACTTTGGATTTCCAAAATCCCGATTTGACACAAATGATTTCCACTTTGACGCATTTCCTTAAATCATTCCTAATGTGATGATGGAATCGGTCCAACAATAAATACCTTCGATCTCGAATTTTAAAGAATTTTTCACATGACGCATTAATTTTGTCAATGTTAATGCTCTACATAGTTCTATTCTCGGCAATGAAATCTCCTTTATTGGTGCAGCTTTAGATTTTGAACAGAAGAATGCAGTAGATGACTGTCCAAATTTGATGATACTTTACACATAAATACAAGCTCCGTATGCCTGTGTGCAAGCGTCGCAATATCCATGTAAGAAAATTTGTACGTGATTATCAGAGATCACTCTTCTCGTAATTTAAATATTTGATCCGTCTCGTTTTCAGATAATCAGGAACAAGTAGAATGGGGTGTGGCAGCCAATTGCTTTTTATTTCTACATAATTTTTTCAAATCGTGCGCTATTGATAATGTAGACTGCTTATGGTACACTGAGAGAAAAAAAGCACAGATTCTGAAATGGAAAAGTTCAGCATCTGTACTCCAATTGAACGCAGCAGCAGTGCTACTGTGTGATAGGTGTCGTGCTAAAATGTGAAACGGATTTTGACTTTGGCTTGAGGTACACGGAGAGAAATTTGAACCGTAAAAGACAGTGTCTAATTCAGAAGGTTAAAAGAGGGGGAAAGTTCACGGTAAATCTGAGTGATTTCTCCGAGTTTTTCTATTCACGAATCGCAAGTGGCAGTGACAGTAACCGTCAGAGAGCGCTACATCTTGTAGAAAATTATGATGAGTTTCCATTCATCGCCTAAGACTCTGATCACACCGTGATTTTATGTTCAACCTTCTCTCCGTGTACAGATGTTGTACTTCAAATGCTACTGTTTAGAAGTACAGTATCTGTCGGTCGCTATGAAACAGATCCTGTACTAATTAGTTCGTACCGCCGCCGCGCTGCTTGAGCATAGTATCTGAACTATGAATGACACCAACTGAATAAAATTAAGAACGGGCACTGACACGCATTTTACACGGCCGGTGTTTGTCACATTACGGAATTTGTGCTTTTCTTCTCTCAGTGTAGTTTACTTTAGTTGATAACAGATGGGCATTATTACTGCATCAGTTTAGCAGTGACAGTATCATTTATGAAAACAGACTTTTTGGATGTAACTTTTCTAAGAGTTGTTTTTGTGATTTTAGTTAATTGAGTTACATGAGTGAAATTCTTGTAAAGTGATTTTCAATGCAGAATTTAGTGCTGAAGACGATGGTGTTAATGGAATTGCGATATTTTTAATATTACGGGTTTTGTGAATGTTTTCTTAAAAAAGTACTCGTGGGGTTAGGCAGCCAACCCTAAATTTTTCGTCTTTTTGTGTTGATTTTATTGGTTCTTCTAAATATTTTCTCTTTTTTTCCTACTCCAATACATTTTAAACTTAACATTGAATATTATAAACCATTTTTTAAGAATAACAAATTTATATTTCCTTGAAATGTTGAATTTAATTTAATTAACCCTTGGGCGGGCAAGCTAAAAAAATTACGTAAGCGGGCAAGCGGGGTCCATTGGACCCCGCTTTAAATACACTTTAGAGGTTATACCTGTTTGGCATTTTTTATTTTTCGATTTTTTCTTTCTTGGCTTAAAATATACTACATATAACATCCCTAGATGAATAATCTATAATGTCCTTGCATAAAAACAACTTGAAAATGTTTTTAAAATTTAATTTTTCTAGATCAATTCCGGAGTGTCAAAATAAAACATTTTAACTTTAAACGCGTCTTACTCGAAACAATGTTTTGCAAATCGGAGAGCAGTAGAACTCGAAAATTTTTCGTCCAATTGGCCTGAAAATTTAACTGTAGCTTCTTAGATTGATCATCTAGTGAAGTACACACAATTTTAAAAATTGATGAATAGGATCTTTATTTTAATAAATAATTAAAGTTGATTGTTTTAGGTGAAAAATGCGATTTTTTTTGCAAGTCTCATAATTCTTCAAAAAAAATTCTAAAATTATAATCATGTGTACTTCACTAGACAATCTTATGTAGTTTATGGAAAAAAAAATTTTTTTGATTCCAAAAGCTGATGTAGGGCACTTCTGCTGCTCGCCACGGAGGTCTACAAAAAAATTAAGCACTGTTTACAGAATCCTATAGCCGCCATGTTGTAAAAAAAAATTGAAAATAAAATTTTTTCTTACTCTTTAAAAGTTGCTTAATCAAATGGTATAGTAGTTGCCAACAATAATTTAAAATTGTAGGGGAGATTGGGGTATTGTGAGCCACACTTTTTCTTAGCTCAATATCTTACACACCAAATTTTTTAATTTCAAATTTTTCGTGTTAGTAGGAGGTCTAAACTATCATATATCATAGTCAGTTTACCAAAATTATCACTTATCTAAAAGAAATTTTAGTTTTACCAAAGAGTAAACTTTTATGATTTTTAAAAATGTTGGGAAATTGTGGGTCACTGCCTAAATTAAGTTCAAAATCAAAAATAACGATGAAATATATTTATTAAATGGTTAGAAATATTAAAAATGTTATGAATGTTTAATTATTAATTTAAAATTAGAAAACAAAAAGTAAGAAAATGAAATTAATCGGAATCACAATTAATTAATTACAAATTTTTAAGTAAACATCTTTATCGCATAAATCGCAATGAAACGAATTGTTTTTGTTAAATTACTATAACTGTTAGTGTTTTTAATAATGTTTGCAATTATATCGCCAAAAACAAGCAACAAATAGTTCCCCAAAAAAGTGGCCCACAATTCCCCAAATGCTTCATTTTACAAAAAGCTTTGTATTATTTCTTCATTTTAATTTAATGCAAAATTTCTTTTTGGAGTCAAAGTACCAATGACACACAATAATTAAAAAAATATTTTCCATAATTAATTCTTGAAAATCTTTGTAAAAAAATAAAAAAACATGAAGGCCCAAAATAAATATTTGAATGCAATTTTTCAGGTGATTTTCGTTAACTGTTTGTAGATAATTGTAAAACGTTGTAAAGTCATGACATGCTAATGAAAAATTTACTTTGGACGAACAAAAGAAAATAAAAGAAAATTGGATGATCAAACTTGTAAATATTATTAAATAATAGAGGTGGCCAACAATTCTTCAATCTCCCCTACTCTTAAATTTTTTTTGAAAAACACCCTTTTTTAAGCCTCCAAACAGGTATAACCTCTTAAAAAACGTAGATAACTCAATAACTCAACAAGTCATTGAAAATAAAGCGTCTGTGTTCAGGTAGGTTCCGTAGCATAGTGGCTAGGGCGTTAGTTTCCTAGTCTGCCTTTTCTAGTATTAAATTTTTATTAAGTAAATAATGTTATGCATTAAAAAATATTTCAACAAAATAAAATGTTGCTAATAAATCTTAATTTTAACAAAAAAAAGGAGAGTGTCGACGAGCTCTTTATATGGCTTTTGATAAGCCCGTCTTCAACTTACATTTATGTTGCTATTTTTTTATATGACTGTTTTGTTCGTTTTCGTCGTAATTCAAATGTATTTACTGTGTTGTTAAAATAAATGAAAAAAAATTAGTTTCTACTAACATTATTTATGAATTCGTTATTGGTCACGATTAAATTAAAAAAAAGTAAAAATCATTAAATAATAATGTAATTTATTAATAATTGAACTTATTATAAAAATTAGTTAAAAATGATCTCAAATATGCTATGAGCAGTTTTTCCAGGGTTTTGGGAGAGGGAAGAATTCTGTAAGTAAGGGTCAAGCAGTTTTTAATAAGGTTCTAGGAACACCTGCATTCCCCCTTTTACCATCTAAATTTGTCGCTAACCAGGGGTTTGCAGGAGGTAATCAGAGTTAACTTGCAATGCAAATAAACTCTGTTTTCATCCTATTTTTTTTTTATTTATTATTGTTTATACTCCTGCCCTATTGGCCTTACGCACTTCGACAAGAGTCCCCGAGAAATACTTTTTGGATTAAGCATAACCATTCTACTTATGAAATTTTCTATATATTAACCTAATTTGCGTCTACAGCCGACTTTTATTAGGAGTACTCGCATTCCGCCTGGACCACCCGTCACTGGGTTTTCTCGCCAGAGAAGAGGAAAACTGTAGAAAACCTCTCCTGAGTACAACCGGTTTATCGACAGTCGAGTTCTAATGGTGTGTACCGGACAATAATCGACGGTGCACATCATTATACCTTGACGTCAAACCCTCAGATTTTCTCACGTGCCGGAAAAACACCAAACCAAATGGGCGCGAACCAAGGGTACTTATACCCTTGGTCCTTAAACGACCGCCAAGCGAGGCATCTATCCGACTGCCCTACTGAAAAATTTGTTATCGTTTCCATCATCAAATAAGTAGTTCGAAACGATATAAATTTTTAAGTCAGAAAATACATCATTTATTACTGCATATCTTATATTGATGACAAAGTTTGATTTTGGGACTAGAACCTATATTATTTCTGATGTAATTTCTAACATCATTTCTGATATCGTTTCAAAATTTATTTACTGGATATGTGGTTAAAATTTTTTTAAGTAGTTATAATCAATTAAAACTTATTGTTTCTGTTAATTTTATTACATTTCTTTAGTTTAATTAAAAAAATATAATATTATATTTATTTATTTTTATGTGATAAATTATTTCAATTTAAATGGAAGAAGATAAATGTTGAGTTATATTTTATCGCTTGCAATAAATTAATGTGGAAAGAACTTAATAACCAATACTCATTAATTTAAATTTTTCTTTATTTATCAAACAAACTTTTTGCAACAATTTAATCATAACTTAAAAAACTGTAATTCAAATGTAATTATTTATTAATTTAATTGATGAATTTAATTGATTTAATTTAATTGATTTAATCATGAATTTAATTCATGATCTTAAATTTTGTTGAGAACGTCGGACAGTTTAAGACTCATGTATCTTGATAATTTGGACATTCTCATTTTCCGTGCGTAGCCCGTTACATCGGCCTGTGTAATTTTTTCATACAGTAGATCTGCAAAATATAGAGAATAATCATTTGAGCGGGATGGCGTCAAAATTAACATTGCACATTTTTTAGTTGCAAAACAATATGATATATTTATTATTTTACCTTTGATCAAAGCTCTCTTTTCCGGTTCCAAAGCTGTTCGGTCTCTAAACTTTCCTTTATTTGCTCTTTTTTCGTCAAGGCATTTAAGTTTAAGAGATTTTCTTCCCCATAGAATTTCCATTAATTCTCTAACAAATATTGAATCGCCTTTTCTTATAATCACTTCCCATGTATCGATGTGGACACCAATGTTTTCGCCAATGCTTTGACCAATATTAATCTGTTATTTAAAAAAATAAACAGAAATTAATATAACATATATTATTAATTTCTTTTTTATTAATTTTTTGATAAGTTTAATATTTCACTTGAAATATTCTCTTCTTAAAACGGTTTCAGAAATTTTATAGAACTAAAAAAAAATTACAAATGTAATTTGTAATTTTTGAAAGTTTCTAAAAAATTTCAGGAAAAGTTCTATAATTTATTGAAGCTTTCAAAATTTTTCTAATATAATACGAAATTTTTATAAAATCTTAAAAAACCTAGTGATTTTTTTTAAATTCCTAAAAAATGTCCTGCAATTTTTGTTTTTTTTTCATGAAAAAAGTATTTAAATTTTGAAAGAATTTGAAACTTGAAATTTTTTTAATAAAATGTTACAACTTGAGAAACTTGTAAAGATCTTAAATTTGAAAACGAGACATTTTTAAAAATCTGGTGGAAATAAATTCTAAAATACAGAAATAAAGTTTATTAATTAATTTAAATGAAAGTAGTACCATTTCATTATTGTCAGCATTTTCGCGCATTGTTGCAGACTGCCTAAAGAATAACTTGCTTAAGGGTCGTCTATTTTCTAGTTGTCTCAAATTCAAGGCAGCATTTCTAGCTGTAAAGACATCAATTAAATTTACAAGGTTGTAACAAATCGGATTTTCAAAATTTGAATTGTTATACATATATAATATATGTTACTGATATAAATATCATTATTGTCACGTTTAGAATTTTTACCGTTATCTCTTTGTGTATTCGCAGGTGGTTGCAAATTACGTTCATGAAGGGAATCTCTTTGATGATTAGCATTTGTAGGGCCAACGTCGTCCATTCGAGTGGAATTTCTTCTACGATCTGTAGATAAATAAATAAAATAAATAAAATAAATAAAATAAATAAAATAAATAAATAATAAAATAAATAAAATAAATAAATAAATAAATAAATAAATAAATAAATAAATAAATAATAAATAAATAAATAAATAAATAAATAAATAAAATAAAATAAATAAAATAAATAAAATAAATAAAATAAATAAATAAATAAATAAATAAAATAAATAAATAAATAAATAAATAAATAAATAAAATAAATAAAATAAATAAATAATAAATAAATAAAATAAATAAAATAAATAAAATAAATAAAATAAATAAAATAAATAAAATAAATAAAATAAATAAAATAAATAAAATAAATAAATAAATAAAATAAATAAAATAAATAAAATAAATATTAATAAATAATTATATAATAATAATAATAATAATAATTACATAATAATTATTTATAAATATTAATAAATATTCATACTGTTTCTGCCATTTGCCAATAAAGCTCGATTATCCCTTTCGGGTGGTACTGATTCTCGATCGTCTTCAAAGTCTGCTGATTCTTGATCGTCTCGAGAATCGTCTCTTTCTTCTTGAAGATCTTCTCTTCCGGTTCGAAAATCGTTTCTCTGGTTGCGAAGATTGTTTCTCTGTTCTTGAGAATCATCCCTTCCATTTCGAAGATCGTTTCTCCCTCCAGGTAATTATTGTCCAGCAACATTCCCGTTCAATAATGATTCTAGATCATCTTGAGAATCGTCTGAAAGTGGTACAGTATCAGCTGTTTCCATTCTTTGAAGGGATCGTGATTCCGCAGATGTTCCTAATTAAAGATATTCAAAGAATTATATGCTAAAAATTGGAAGGTTAAAATATTTTTTTGTTATTTAATGTTATTTACAAAATATATTATTAAAAAATTTACCAGAATTATTTGTGTCATCCTCGTCCGATGCTATTGTTTCTCTAGAATTCATTAATAATTCTGCATGATCATCAATAATATTTTGATTCTCTCGTTCTCTTGCAATTCGTTCTGATAAATTGGTTTGCTTTTGTTTCTGCAATTTTTGAAATGAAAATTATTATCAAAAAGATTTGATATTATTTTTTTTATTTATAAATTTTTATTTTAAATTAATATTATTTAATTATTTCTTAATTTAGAGGATGCTTTACAAATTTAACAATTAAATAAAGTAATTTTTAAAATGTGTATTTTTAACTTTTTCCCTTTTTGGGACACTTTTCTTGAACCACATCCAGAGTTTGAAGAAAAACTTAGATTTGCAGGATAGCGAAGACGTTTAACATCATTATTTTTGTTTGCGAATGTCATCTGCACTAGCTATTTAAAACAATATAATTCGTAAATTACTAAATAATTAGTATTTGAAATATTAAAAAAGGTTTTCTTACAAATCACTTTAATTATATTATGCAATTTTTTCAGTATTAAAAAACAAATATATATACTTACTTCCCAAAAGGAGAATATAT
This sequence comes from Leptopilina heterotoma, assembly GCF_015476425.1. Classification (NCBI taxonomy): domain Eukaryota; kingdom Metazoa; phylum Arthropoda; class Insecta; order Hymenoptera; family Figitidae; genus Leptopilina; species Leptopilina heterotoma. The sequence continues at coordinate 765,562 of NW_025111000.1, forward strand.
GCATTTAAAAGCATGTCACTTTTTTCCTTATGTCCGTAAAACCATACTTTACACTTCTTTATTTTTTTAGAGATGACTTCTTTATAATTTATAATGGACTTTATCGGCACGACTTTTTTAGTTCTATTTTTAAATAATACGTATGCCACTTTTATTTGAGCTGACATTTTTAACTTTTTATCGAAGAATTATTTAAGTTGCGTTAACCTTTTTTCCCGACAAATAAAATGAATTTATCTACTTCGTGTTAACAATTGAATCGCGTTGTCATAACGATTTAAAAAAGAGAATTTATCGAAAGTTTGATTTTTTAATTTGAGTGTAAATAGTTTTTTAAAAATATAGCCAATTCACGTAAGTATAAATAATATACAAAAAATAGAAATGCTTATATATACATAAAAACATACAGAAAGTGTCGTATAGGTTTTTTTATTAATAAAAATTAAACTGTAATCTAGGATGACTGCAGAAGAGCGCAGAACTTACAAAAGGTATTTACAACCCGAATCGCACAATCCTGTTCCTGTGTCATCGAAATATAGGTATCTGAAGCTTTTGAAAGAACATGTAAGTCACGATTATTATTTTAATAATTTTATTAGATTATAATCAAATAATTTTTTTAAAATTAAATTTATTTTATTCATAAATAAATATCTTTAAATTTTATAATATGGAAAATTAGTAACTAATAAGTTAAAAAATTCTTTTACAGGCAGAAAACTCTACTATGGAAGAAAAATTAATCCATCCGGAAGATGCCATCAGCAGTGAGAGAGAAACTACAGAAAATGACAACAAATACACCTACACTGAAATTCAAGTTGATGATTTAATGGAAGTTGATGATGAAGACATTTCTCAGTCGATGAATTCTACTAATGCTGCTGACGCTTATTTGGAAGATCACTTTCCTGTAAATTTCTGTTTTTCATAAGTGAACTAATTTTGCGAAGAAAATAAAATTTTATTTTTTTCACTTTTGAATAATCTTTAAAAAAAAATCTTTTTAATTTTTTTATCCTGAAAAAATAAAAAAACGTATAGAATCATTTTTAAAAAATACAATATATATAATTATTATTTATGTATAATTATATATATATATATATAATAAATCTTTTTTTCAACATTAAAGTTATTTATTTGATGATCTTTTTCATATTTTTTAGGAATTTCCCTTGGAGGTTACCAGTGATGTTAAACATATTCACTGTGTAGTAGATTCTCTGGCAGAAGATATAGACGAATGTTCAATTGAAAATAGTGAATCACAATATTTTGAGGTACCTTAAGGATTAATTTAAATTTAAAAAACTAATATCTTAAGGGGTTAAGAAATATTCAAATTTAAAAATTATTGTAATAATTTTTAGGGTTCCGTACACCATAGGTGTACTGACGGAACCCTTATGAAATCACTCGTGTGTCCGTCCCAGCTACGCAAAATGGGCTGTCCCCCCCCTTAACTTTTACAAATCTCAACCTAGTGAGCTGAAATTCGGTAGGGATCTTCAGTTTTAAGTGCAGATTACAGGAAAAATATAGCGAACCCAATTGGCGGACATATTTGCGAACTAGGAGGGAAAGAAATTGAATTTTTCAGAAAAAATTACAAAAAATGACCCTGTCCCCCCTCCTTAATTTTTACAAATCTCAACCTGGTGAGCTGAAATTCGGTAAGGATTTTCAGTTTTAAGTGCAGATTACAGGAAAAATATAGCGAACCCGATTGACAAACATATTTGCAAAATAGGAGGGAAAGAAATTCAATTTTTTCGAAAAAATTGCAAAAAATGACCCTGTCCCCCCCCCTTAACTTTTACAAATCTCAACCTTATGAGCTAAAATTCGGTAGGGATCTTCAGTTTTAAGTGTAGATTACAGGAAAAATATAGCGAACCTGATTGGTGGAGATATTTGGGAACTAGAAGGGAAAGAAATTGAATTTTTTTGAAAAAATTGCAAAAAATGACCCTGTCCCCCCCCCTTAACTTTTACAAATCTCAACCTTATGAGCTGAAATTCGGTAGGGATCTTCAGTTTTAAGTGTAGATTACAGGAAAAATATAGCGAACCTGATTGGTGGACATATTTGCGAACTAGGAGGGAAAGAAATTCAATTTTTTCGAAAAAATTGCAAAAAATAATCCTGTCCCCCCCTTAACTTTTACAAATCTCAACCTAGTGAGCTGAAATTCGGTAGAGATCTTTAGTTTCAAATGCAGATTACAGGAAAAATATAGCGAACTCGATTGACGGACATATTTGCGAACTAGGAGGGAAAGAAATTTAATTTTTACGAAAAAATTGCAAAAAATGACACTTTTCTCTCCCCCTTTTGAACTTTTAGGAATCTTAATCTATATGTAATAAAAATACATATATGTACCAAATTTAATCTCAATAGGTTTATATATGTTAATATTAATCAATTATATTTCTTATATATATTTTTTTTTATAAAAAATGAGTTTTATTTTGGTGTACGGAACCCTCGATCTTAATGCGAGTGCAACTCGCACTTGCCCGATTTTTTTTTAAATTAATAACTTTGGAGTGTTTTTCAAAAACTACAAAAGAGAACATTTTTTCAAGTTTTTAATAATTTACAAAAAAATTTAATTTATGCTAAAATAGTTTATTTTCAGAGAAAAACAATAAAAAGAAACTTTAAAAATATTTATTTATTTAAACTACTTTAAATCCTTTGACCTAAAAAACAAATTTTGTTTTAAAAAGCTCGCATTTGAACAAAAAAAAGTTTCAACAAGAGAACTACATCAGCCTGTTCGTAATTTATCATTCTTAAAAATAACCTTTGCTTACTTTTGTAGATAAACTCCAAAATATTTTTTTAATCATCTTGGATTTAAAAAAAATTGTTTAACCATTCTATTTTCGTGCGTCAAAAAGCGTAACTTTTGACAAAGGAATGTAACCCTGTGATCACAGTATGTTTACAGTTAACCTATTATTAAATTTTTTTTAATATTTCTAAATAAACCTAGTGCCATAATTATGCCAACTGAATAAAATCCTTTTCTTAACGTTTTGTATGAAGCAAACAGGGCTCGAACCAGTGAACGTATTTAAAAATACGGACTTTACGGACTAAAAATGAAAAATTACGGACCATTTACCGAACAATTGCTGACAAAAATATAACCAGTCTGAGTCAAATAAAAAAAAATTACTTAAAACTATAATTAAAAAAAAATCATTAAAAAAAACTATAAATTAAATTTTTCATAACTATAACACATGAAGATATCGATAACTCCGAGACTTTGACTCGGAGTGATCGATTTCTTCATGTTTTATAATATTTGAAGATGACGGAGTAATAAAATCATTATCAAATCAATTATTTTTTTAAAAATAAAAAATTCAAATAATATAAAAAAATCATCAATTAAACTTTCTCAAAAAAATAATTCCACAAAATTGTTAGTTAAAAGTATGAAAAATTCAAATTTTAAAAAAATGTTATGTTAAACTTTTTCAAAATTCAATTATTTTTAAAAATTTGTGCTCTTATGCTTTTAATATTCAATTATAACATACAATTTTAACTGAAATCAATTTTTATTAGCAAATTCTACGAGAATTTAATTATTTAAATACAAAAATAAATATTTTATTAAATAATTGAGTGTTACTTAAAATTGAATTTTCATAAAGAATTTTAGTAAGAAATTTCTAAATATTGGAATTCTTTTGACGAATTTTAATAAAATTTTCTAAAATAATTACATTTTTGCGAGAAATTCGATTAAAATTGTATTAAAAATAATTGAAATTCTGCAATGAGTTTTATTATTTTTCAAAATAATTGAATTCCTAATAAGAATTTTATATTCAAAATCATTGAATTCAGGAAAATTTTTGAAAATAATTGAAATTTTGACAAAAAGTTTATTAAAATTGTTGAAAATAATTGAATTTTGGTGAAGAATTTAAGTATTTCTAAAGATAATTTAAATTTTAACAAGAATTTTTAAAATTTTTTGAACATTATTTAATTTTTGGAAAGAATTTAATTACTTTTGAAAATAATTGAATTCCTACAATGATTTGAAATTTCTCTAAAATTATCCAAATTATATCGTACAATTTACGGACTTTACGGACCTTTTTTAATCAAATTACGGACCAGACGGATAAAAAGGAATTGTTATATCTACTAGCGGATTTTTAATGTAGAACTAGCAAATCTGATTTGTTGTTGCAACAATTTTTTTGTTCTCCAAACAAATTAATTGTTATCACAACAATTTTGATTTGTTAGGAGAACCAAAAACTGTTTTAACAACAAATTAGATTTGCTAGTTCTGTATTAACAATCCGCTAGTAGATATAACAATTCCTATTTCTCTGTGCAATGCTAATTTAGTAAAATTTAAACATAATTTTTCTCAAAAAGTTAATCAAATGTGAATTTGTGGCTATTACTTTAAATATATAAATAGTAATTTTATGACTAATTATTAGTAAATTAATTTATTGATTATTAAAAAAGAGATATAAAATAAAATTAAATTAAATTAATCACTCTCTAAATCTGAATCAGTGACTTTATTCTCGCGATTTGAATCAGTGCAACTTCTCTGAAAATCAGTGAAAAATAAATGAAAAAAAAATGAGTCATTTTTCACCGATTCGACAATTAAAAAACTACTGAAAATTTCAGTTATTTTTTTATTGATCAATCAATGAAAAATTACTGAAATTTCCATCATCTTTAACTGATCTTCAGTGAAATTTCACTGATTCAAATCGCGAGAATACAGTCACTGAAAATCAGTTAAATTTTACTGGTTCAGTTTAAGAGAGCATTATTTCAATTAATTACACATAATTAATACTACTTTTATTAATTGTCGAATATTTTATAGCCTGAAGCAGATGACGATTATTTCGAAGATGCGTTAGAAGAAAATGATTGGTAGGGTAAAGTGGGGTAAAAAAGCCATGGTGTAAAAAAGCCATTTGAGTTTTATTCAAAAACTATTAAGCCGATTTATCAGCTGTTTAGAATATAATTACTATTAGGTAATACGCAACTTTTGAATCTAATTTGAATGTTGTACCTAGATTAATATTGTTTTTATTGTAATTTTAATTTTTTGTTGCTTTTTTGAAAACATTTTGGTGAACTTTTTAAACATATTACAATCTGATTAAGTGAACGAATAATAAAAGTAAATGTTTGTACATAAGGAGAAAAGTATACTGAAAACGTATACAATGTTAATTTTTGGAAATTGAACTGAATTAACTATTTATTTTTGCTTTTTTTAATAACTGGTCTTAGGTGTAAAAAAGCCAGGGCAAAAAATCCATTGAATATTTTGTGAAATTCACTTGTTTTCTATTTAAACTAACCTTCTTATTTTACAAAGTTTCTCGTGTTTATTTAATAAAATAAATTAAACACGACGAAAAAGTAGTTCAAAGTGCATTTAAAAAATAAACAATGAATAAACGGTTGCAACGAAATATGTTATCTGTGGTGAAAGTTAAAGAGAACTTCTAAAAAAGGTACGAAAAATTGGCAGTGCAAATCGAAAACAGGTAAACTTAATATAATTTTCAATTTTGCTTGCTAAAAACTCTTTCATAATTATTAAAATATTTTTCAAATAAGACTATTTGTCATATAAATAAAGGAAAACTATAAAAATACCTAAATTGATAACATGTTTTGCTAAAATCGTAGGGTGGCTTTTTCACCCCACCAGGTGGTGCAAAAAAGCCACTTACAGTGCTTTCGTAAAACTCTTATAACTTAGTCCTTTCATGAGATAAAAAATATTTTCGTCAAGAATTATCAAGCTTAGTAACTAAACTTTCAATAACAATTGGAAATTTGAGAAAAAAATTTTAAATACAGATTTAAAAAAAAATTTTTTTTTGATTTTTTTTCATCATCAAAAGTAAAAATGTGGCTTTTTTACCCCACTCTACCCTACATTGAGGAAGATGTAGGTGAAAGAAAATTTAATTTCAAATCTTTAGAAGATTTTATGGATAACCCAGCTTTTAAAAATCCGATTAACGTAAAAATTCTTTTAAGTGTAGGCGAAGTATTGTTAATGATATTGAAATATGCTCTTGTCCACGCATTGTCTTTAACAGAAATCACCGATTTTTTAAAAATGTTAAATTGTATATTTGGCACAGTTATTTTACCAGAAACTAGGTATTTAATCGACAAATTATTTTTTCCGAAAAATTGTAGGCATTTTCACGCAGTCTGTCCAAAATGTAGCACATATGTAGGAGAATTTTCATCGAAAGATACAATTTTTAAGTGCTCACTTTGCAAGTTTGAAATCAATGTTAAAGACAGCTCATATAGTGACTTCTTTGTTATGCTCGATATTTCTACTCCTATATCTAAACTAATTGAATCGAATTACGAATACTACAATTATGTCGTAAACAATAGAATCCATGAAAAAGGAAAAATATGCGATGTTTATGATGGAAAGAAATATCGAGAATTTGTCAAAAATTTAAGTGATGAGGACCGAAAACAGTATGCATCTGTAATATTTAACACCGACGGAGCACCTTTATTTGAGTCATCAAAATATTCTATATGGCCCATTTTTTTAATGATTAATGAATTACCGTACCACATAAGAACGAAAGAACTAATTTTAGCAGGGTTATGGTTTGGAAAAAAAAACCAAATTTCAAAGTATTTTTGAAACCTTTTATTCGAAATATGAAGGATCTTTCAATAAATGGAGTCCAGTGCAATATTAATAAGACAAATATTTTTATTAAAATATTTGTCTTAATTTGTTGCGCTGATTCTGTTGCGCGCGCCCCTCTTCAAGGTTTCTCTGAATTTAATGGAATCTGTAGTTGTGGGCAATGCCTCCATCCTGGAGAATGGGTTAAAAATACGGGCAACTCCTATGGAACTATAAAATATCCTCTATTGAATGAAGTGCCAAAGTACAGGAACGCGAAAGATACTATAAAACAAATGAGAGAAATGGTCAAGTCGAAAAGTCCTATTCAGGGAAAAAAATCCATCACCTCTAATTAATTTAATTAACTTCGACATAATTTTTGGATGCGTACCAGAGAGTATGCATTGTGTTGCTGGTATTGCTAAACAATTTGCGACAATGTGGTTCGGCAATTCTAAAAAAAGTGGAATTTTCTCAAAGCAATTGATTTCTCAAATTGATGAACTCATGCTGAATATTAAAGTGCCCAATCAGTTGTGTCGATTATGTCGACCATTCTCTGAACGACAGTTTTGGAAAGCTAGAGAATGGGAGAACTGGGTTTTATATTATAGTCTCCCAGTTCTACAAAGTTTACTACCAAGTGATTTATTCATGCACTGGGCTCTATTCGTTGAGGCATAATTCCTTCTTTCAAAAGACACAATTCTAACTACTGAAGTAGATAGAGCTGATAAATTATTATACAAATTTGTTGCTGGGACGCAAAAACTCTATTCCAAAGTATCGATGACTTTTAACGTTCATTTACTTTTGCATTTAGCAAAGAGTGTTTACGATTGGGGACCAATTTGGTCACACAATACGTATTCTTTTGAATCAGGAAATGGAAAATTACTGAAAGTGATTCACGCTGCAAAAGGAATCCATCAGCAAGTATGTCGTTATATTAGTTTACAATATAGCAAAATAGTTTTAAAAGAAAATGTATATATGAATCTGCGAGTTTTGATGTAAAGCGATCAAATTGGTAACAAAATAGTTGCAAAGTCTAAAAAAATTGGTAGTCACAGATACTTTGGAATCATTTCAATTGTTGATAAATCGTGGTTAGAGAAATTGCAATTGCCAGTATTAAAAACGAATTTCTACAAGAAATTAGTAAAAAATTCGTGTTTGTATTTGTCTTCGTTAAAAAATAATAAGCGCTCAAATAACAGTTATGCACTACTAGAGGATGGTTCTTACGTAAAATTAAAATATTTTATTGTAAATTTTGATACTAAAGAGGAATATGCAATAATTCAGAGAATTGAATTAGAAAACGCTTTTGGAAGATCTTGTCCAATGTTAAAAGAAATTGTAGATACTGTAGAAGAAGAATCTTTTGTATCCACAAAAAGCATTGTTAAAGTTTGTGTGCACATGATCATTAAAGATAAACAATATTTATGCAGCGTTCCAAATTTACATTTTTATTGATATAGTTAAAAACTAAATATATCGACATATGTAATAAATAGAATCGAATGTAAAATGTTTAAAAAGTATGATTGGAAGAAAAAATGTGTGCGAGTCGACGTAGTTTTTTATGGTTCACGTCTTACAAGTTCAAAAATTGGAATAATACTTATAGGAACTCTGCTTAAGAGGTTAATTTGTTAAAAATCTTCAGAATATCAAGTTTTAATATTTTTCTTTCATTATTCTTTATACCTAGTTAACGTTGGAATATTCTTTGAGGTTAATTCTACGATTTCAGAATTTTTTATGAGGATTTGAATTTAATATTCAAATTTATCCAATTTCACTTTTAAAAATATATCTGCAATTTTTTGTACTTTGCAGAAAACAAACAATGTGTTAAATAATTTTAGTAACTTAGAAAATCGCAATTTCTTAAAAAATGTTAAATTAAAGTATAAAATAAATCAATTTTTACCATTTATCAAGTTTGTTTAATGGCATATTATTATTATTATTATTATTTTATTTTATTTTAAAAGTAAAAATGTAATGAAATTAATGATTTACTTAATTTGTATAATTTATTTTTATATTTAAATATCTATTTTTTTTAAATTATTATTTTTGTACATATATCGTATTTTCATTTATATCAAATTTTAATATAGATTTATAAAAAGAAGAGGAAATAAGTGCAATAAAATGTTTATAAATAATTCAAATTTTATATTGATTAAAAATTAAAATAATTAATTTCATAATATATTTTTAAACCACATAATCGAAAATAAAATAATACCTGACATCAGAAACGACGTTAGAAAAGATATCGGAAATAATATAGGTTTTAGTCTCAAAATCAAACATAATTTTCAATATGATATAAGTTGTAATTAATTATGTCGCTTCCAATGTCAAATTTTATATCGTTTCTAATTTCCTATTTGATATTAGAGACGATATCAATATTTTCAGTAGGGTGAGCTAATCTGTCGGTATGTTTTCATCCTATTACATCCATAAAAACACTCAGTTTTAAGGACGTAAGCAGGTCTAAAAGTTCGACTCAGGACACTTACGCAGATTGAAGAATTGTACAGGTCAACAAAAAAAGACTTACTTTTTTATGAGATAGGAGAATGGTTTCCGATGTATTTTTGGACGCTGAATACGATCATGACTTTCAAAATTGCCCATCACGGCAGGATTTTAAGAAAAGTGGGGGTAAAGACCCCAAAAACGCTTTTTTTAAGATTTTCAAAAAAATTTTTCTCTTTAACCTGACATGTTAGAAACTTCCACTAGGTCTTAATTTAAAGCTTGTAATGTGAACTACAAGACCCATATCCATAAAATAAAAAAAATTGCAATTTTTTTCAAAAAATGGGGTTGAAGACTCCAAAAATGTGTGTTTTTGAATTGCTTTAATAGACTTCTTGCAATTGCTTAGATTCGATTGAAAATAGTTACTCGGGGTTTTTGGGGTCGCTGATTACGAATCCGATATTAGTTTTCAATAATTCAAAATGTCGGATTCGTAATCAACGACCCCAAAAAACCCTGAAGTAACAATTTTCAAGCGAATCCAAGCAATTCTTAATTTTTACATCTGCCATCTTGGTTCCGCCATTTTCAATTTTTGAAAGCTAATATTAGATTCGTAATCAGCGACCCCAAAAAGCCCGAGCAACCATTTTCAAGCGAATCCAAGCAATTGCAAGAAGTCTATTAAAGCAATCCAAGAACACACATTTTTAGTGTCTTCAACCCAATTTTTTTTTAAAAATTGCAATTTTTTTTTATTTTATGGATATGGGTCTTGTAGTTCACATTACAAGCTTTAATTTAAGACCTTGTGGAAGTCTCTAAACGTCAGGTTAAAGAGAAATTTTTTTTGAAAATCCTCAAAAAAGCGTTTTTGGGGTCTTTACTCCCACTTTTTTCAAAATCCTGACGTGATTGGCAATTTTGAAAGTCATGATCGTGTTCAGCGTCCAAAAATACATCGGAAACCATTCCGCTATCTCATAAAAAAAGTAAGTCTTTTTTTGTTGAACTGTGTAATGGGTTGAATGTTTGTTTTAATAGTAGATATTGTTATTAATAATATTCATTCAAACTGCTGAACATTTTCTTCAAATAAAACATTTAAAAAGGTTGAATTACAACAACATCTATTACCTATGGAAATAATAGACATGAATTTATCTAAATGTTTTAATTTATTTTGTCTTTTAAAATAATGGATTTTTGACAAAAAAATGTTCCTTAAACTTTTTTTGATATAATTCTTTTATTAATTTTTCATATTTATCACGTGAAATCGACCAGTTCTAGAAAATTGCACATATGTATGTTTCTGAAATTCTTAACGTTAAAATAAATGAAATTTAATTATTTCTTCTTGAAATTAAAATGTTATTATAACATTACAGCACATATCAAAAAATAAATTATAAAACTTCCAAATATATAATTTTACATTTCAATTTTGATTAAATAAGTAGGGTGTTATGGGGTGATGTGCAACGTTTTTTTTCATTGGACGAAAAACATATCAAATAATCAAATGTTGAAATATTTCAAAACTGAATGACTTAGAGGCATTATAATAGAATATTTCTGCATTATTAGATTTTCAGAATTTTAAATTTTTCTTAAAAATTTTTCGCATTTAAAAACCGTCTATTTTTGCATTTTTCAAACAAGTTGGGGTGATGTGCAACACCCTTAAAATTCCGGTTGGTAATGCAAAAATATCGATAAAAATCTCTTTAATATATTAATTTTAGGCTTTTTCAATGCAAACTAATCAAAATCTGCTAAAAAAATTTACTAGGGTATAGTTGACCTCTAAAAAGTAGAGATTTTACCAAAGAGAAAAAGTTACATTAATACTACGTTTAATATTAAGACAAGATAGCATTAAAAAATTAATTACTTTAATGTCATATAAATTTTTGATATTATTCTAAAATTTCCACACACAAAAATTTGTAAGTAAATATTAAAAAATTTAATAGTATAATAAATTCTAAAAATAAACGAAAATCGGTGGTCTTCTACAAGGTTTATCCCGTGCTCTTATTCGTGTTACTTAGGACACTTTTATTCCCAAGGCACAAAAAGTGTCAATTTCTGATATTACACGATAAGGGGGAAAAGCATCTTAAAATTCATTGATCATTAAGATAGACGATCGAAAACTGAGATTAAATATCTTAAAACACAATGAAATGTGTTTTAACCCATTAACGCCCAACTCGTGAAAATTCTTTGGTCATTTTCAAGCTATGTAATTATAAATAAAACTGTTGACAATTTATACCAGAGGTACATTTTAGGTTTTGGATGTCATCTTTCCGATTCCGGTGTCAAAAATAAATTTCGTTCAAACCAAAATTAAATATGGTGGTTTTAATGTCAAAAAACACTAAAAAAAATTCATTTTTTCAAGTTTGACATTTTTTTCACGTCGAAAAAGTGTAAGAATAAAATTCTATTTTCAACCATCGGTGCATAAAAATTATACACTTTCGAGAAAAGTAAAGTAGAATTTAAAATTTCAAGATGGCGGACCAATATGGCGTCAAATCTAAAGTAAAATTTGAAAATTTTGGGCAATATTCTTCATATTGCCCAAAAGTCAATAAATTCGCCTGAACTTTATTTTGAAAAATTCAAAATGGCAGATCCAATATGGTGGACGAGTTTTAAAAAAATCATTGAATTCACTTGAAACTTGTCACTCGGGGGTTTTTGGGGTCGCTGATTGCGAATATGAAATTCATTTTTAAAAATTCAAAATGGCGGATTCAATATGGCGGCATTATTTTTTAAAATTGATCAAATTCACTTGAAACTTGTTACTCGGGGGTTTTTGGGGTCGCTGATTACGAATATCAACTTCATTTTCAAAAATTCAAAATGGCGGATCCAATATGGCGGACGAGTTTTATAAAAATTCATTGAATTCACTTGAAACTTGTCACTCGGGGGTTTTTGGGGTCGCTGATTGCAAATATGAAATTCATTTTTAAAAATTCAGAATAGTAGAATCAATATGGCGGACTTATTTTTTAAAATTGATCAAATTCACTTGAAACTTGTTACTCGAGGATTTTTTGGGTCGCTGATTACGAATATGAACTTTATTTCCAAAAATTCAAAATGGCAGATTTAATATGGCGGACGAGTTTTTTAAAATTGTTCAAATTCACTTGAAACTTGTTACTAGGGGGTTTTTGGGGTCGCTGATTACAAATCTAATGATAGTTTAAAAAAAATTTAATTACGAATCTCTTGGCGGACAGCAAAATTAAAAAACTTATCTAATTGGTTCCCGGTGTTATTTATGCACATAATTAGAAAGATATCAAGTGTATATCTTGTAGGCGATACGTATATAAACATTTTGATAAAGTAAACTCTCTACTATGTATACTGTATACAAAGTATATGCAATGGGATCTTACACATGCACTTCAATATGTATACATTTAGTAGTATGCTGAAAATAGGGACCTTCTTTTTAGCAATAGACTTCCCTTTGCCGTGGCCTGCCAATGGCAATTGCAGAATGTACATGTACGCATCGGCTTACTATACACTACCGTTCACGAGTATCAGGACGATTACAAGCGACTCTGTGAAAAAACATGCCTTCACTTTTTCAATCATATCTCGGAAATAAAAGGAGGTACAAAAAACTTAAATACGGATAGAAAGCTGATTAAATTTAAATCATGCGGGAGAACGATGAACTTTTGAGTTTCTTTATATTACTCGTGAAACATCATTATTTATTATTCTCCAGCATAAATTCGTCCCTGTTTTCTCTCTGCCGCGCGAAGCCAGAATCGAGTCGTCACAGTTGAATTTCAATGCACCAATCGGTCGAAACACAATTTCACATTTTTAATGATATATCGAAGACGGATTAACCTTTTTAAATTTTCGAAGGCTTATTTTAAAGCTGAAATTCTAACAAAGATTTGTGTGTTTTTAGAAAAATTTTATCTAAATTTTTTTCGATTTTTGAAAAAGTTGAAGTCAAGAGACAAAAATAAGAAAATTTGATAATTTTATTTATTACTTTCTTACTCTACAAATCAAAAAATAGTCAACGAAATTACTTCAATGACGGCTTATTTTACGCAAAATTTAATCAGCTTTCTAACAGTATTTAAGATATTTTTGTATCTCATTTTATTTACGAGATATGATTGAAAAAGTGATGGCATGTTTTTTTTATAAAGTCGCGTGTAATCGTCCTGATACTCGTGGACGGTAGTGTATGTATACACTTGATATCTTTCTAATTATGTGACAAACAACACCGGGAACCAATTAGATGAGTTTTTCAATTTTGCTGTCCGCCAAGAGATTTGAAATTACAATTTTTTTAAAACTATTATCAAATTCGTAATCAGCGACCCCAAAAACCCCCGAGTGAAACAATTTTCAAGTGAATTTGATCAATTTTAAAAAATTCGTCTGCCATATTGAATCTACTATTTTGAATTTTTAAAAATGAATTTCATATTCGTAATCAGCGACCCCAAAAACCCCCGAGTGACAAGTTTCAAGTGAATTCAATGATTTTTTTAAAACTCGTCCACCATATTGGATCTGCCATTTTGAATTTTTCAAAATAAAGTTCAGGCGAATTTATTGACTTTTGGGCAATATGAAGAATATTGCCCAAAATTTTCAAATTTTACTTTAGATTTGACGCCATATTGGTCCGCCATCTTGAAATTTTAAATTCTACTTTACTTTTCTCGAAAGTGTATAATTTTTATGCACCGATGGTTGAAAATAGAATTTTATTCTTACACTTTTTCGACGTGAAAAAAATGTCAAACTTGAAAAAATGAATTTTTTTAGTGTTTTTTGACATTAAAACCACCATATTTAATTTTGGTTTGAACGAAATTTATTTTTGACACCGGAATCGGAAAGATGACATCCAAAACCTAAAATGTACCTCTGGTATAAATTGTCAACCGTTTTGTTTATAATTTTGTAGCTTGAAAATGACCAAAAAATTTTCACGAGTTGGGCGTTAATGGGTTAAGATGCTTTTTTGTATAGTGTGGATGGAAAAGACACATGGGACCATGCGTTATTTTTACTTACCTATAGGAAAAAATTGTCGCCATTTTCATATGCTTGTCGAAAAAATGAATGGATATATTCCCGGCCTTCAGCTATCTAAAAGCGACATTTTTTTGCTTATGGGATACAAAATAATTTTTAAAAATAAAAAATATTTTTTTTCGCATTGTATGTAAAATTTTTAAATCAGTTCTTCGTTTTTTTTATATTCACCTTACTAAATTTAAATACTAAAATATAAAAATTGAAACTAGTTTTCTGTCTATGTTTTATTTACATCCCGCAAAAATAGTAAATCTGAAAGAGGATTTTACCCTAACAGAATACTTTGTCCCTCTCCCTTCCTCCTCAAACCCTTCTCAATCTCTGCCATGTACAAAATGCGTTCGACACCCTTCTGCCAGAAAAGGTAATTTTATTTCTCTGATTTTAAGCAACGCTGGGTACCTTAATTTCGTTAAATGAGTTGTTTACTAACTCGGTTAAAGTCGCGCGCACGAGCGTCCGTCCATCCATCGAGAGAGTCAACCATCCAGCCAACCATCCATCCACCCGAGCTAGGTCTCGTACGGGTAATGGTTTGACATGGTTATTGACGTTTTAGGCCGAAATCAAATTATTTGATATACGTGCTTGTCTGCATCGGAATACGGAAGCTTCGTTGTTCGATGAATTCCATGACGAGCTATACCGGCTAGAATCACTAATTGAAGCCTCGTCATCAACATAATTAGGGGACCATGGGGGGAGTTATGTAGCGAATATTATTTTTAGGATAAATAATAATTTTAGAAATAGGTAATTTTATGTCTTCTTATTAAAGTGATCCTTAAGAAAAAAGTTTTCGAATTTTGATCATTCCACTAACCCACCCTTTTTTAATGCAAACAGAAAATAAAATTCGTTTTTTTTTATTTTAATTAAGATTTAATGATCTCTGTAAGCTCATGAAGTTTACTCTTATTTTTGATGTCAAAAGTATCGCCTTAAACGCCAACTTATTGGTTATTAAAGTTCAATCTATTGCGATGAAAATAAGCGGTTGTTCAACGATACTTGAATTTTTAAAATAAATTTTATTAAAAAATAAACACATTAATTAAAATTTTCTTAAAATTAATACAAGTTTTAAATAATGTTATTTAAAATTCTGATAAAATTGTAAATTTTTATTCAATTGTTGAAAGATTTCAATTTTTTAAATACCTAATTTTATTAAAAAATAATGAAAAAGTTGTTCATTTAATGATCATTTAGCTTCCTCAATATAATATGTACCAATTGTTTAATTTTTTATTTTACAATAATTATTTTAAAGTGTTAAGATAAAATTTCAAAAAATTCAAAATTTCAATTTTTTGTGAAAAATAAAAATATCACACATATACATCCGGACATTTGTTCCTCTCGACGAATTATATATACACTACCGTCCGAAATTGTGCGAACGCTAACATCTCGAGCTATTAAAAAAACACTCGCACAGAAACAGTGATAACTCGGTTAAAAATGAAGCTAGATTCTTTTTTTAAATTGTATTAGAAAGCTTATTAAATTTCCAAATGAAATGCCACTATTTTAAGTTGTATTGCATAAATAGGAAGCGAGATATCATGTTATGACGACAAAAAAATAATTCTATTTTTTTCGGAATTTCTTACACTGATGACTTTCACTCCTGGCAAAATTTAGAAAAGTTGATGAAAAAAATTGTTACTTTTACAGACTATTCCTTGTAACCTAAGCTTTAAATAGAGACCAAGAACAGCAAAAAATATTTAAGGGTTCCCGAGATATTACAAAAAAAGTCGGACCGTGCAAAGCAGAATTTTCAATCATCGATTTCTCTAATTCGCCGTTGAGTCAATTGCGTGTCTGTGAAAAAAGTGTCGAAAATTAATTTTACCAAGTACATTCTTACTGGGATCCACTTTTACGCGTGTTAGAAAAAATAGTATGTGCACCACGGGAGGAAATCTTCTATT
This sequence comes from Leptopilina heterotoma, assembly GCF_015476425.1. Taxonomy (NCBI): domain Eukaryota; kingdom Metazoa; phylum Arthropoda; class Insecta; order Hymenoptera; family Figitidae; genus Leptopilina; species Leptopilina heterotoma. The sequence goes on from NW_025111000.1 coordinate 781,847, forward strand.
TTCCTCCCTAGATGCACAATATACTATTCCGCCCGCTTCCCCTACCTCCGAGCAGGCGGAAAAGTATTTTGCGCCCGCATGTTAATTATTCGATTTTCTTCATTAAAATGCGACATTTTTGACTTTCTTTTTATGTTGACTATAAAAATGCAAACATTTTCAACTTGTTTTATTTTATCTATAAAAATGTGCAATTTTTTTTCGATTTTCTCAAAAAAAAATTATGACACATTTGGTTTTGTTTCCATTTCGTTTGTAAAAATTGTCAATTTTAAACGTTCTTGTTTCAGTTTTATTTAATTATTAATTACTACGTTCTATATAAATAAATAGGGAGAGTGGGGCAAAATGGGGTACCTTTTTGAAATTGGCTGTTTACAGAGAACCAAACGAATAAATCGATTCAGCTAAACTTCAGAATTCTTCTTTGTACACTTAGCTTTGAGGAAATTATGATAATAGCGGAGAAAAAAATTTTTGAAAGAACTTATATCGTATTTTCTAAGAAAGTGCTAAAATCCCATTTTGCCCCACCCGTGGGGCAAAATGGGGTGGCATTTATAAATTGTATTATAAATACAAACAAAAAGTAGGATTCTTTATTACTATGACAAAACAAGTAATATTTATTGGAATTTAACAAAAAAAACATGGATATTGCAAAATATCGATATATCGATAATGAAACATCGATAGTATAAATGCCTCGAAGCAAAAATATCGATTCTTCTGCAGGAAACCTTTAAATATGCATAATATAATGTTTTTAAATAGTTTTAGTGAAACGGCGTATACCCCATTCTGCCCCACACTGCATATTAAAACAAAATGCAATGTTTACAAGTTATTGTAAACAATTAAACAATCTATTCTTTTGGAAATTACTCTAGAATAAGTACTGAAAAAGATCCCACACTTGCCAAATTAAATGCATTATCCCGAAAAGTTTGGAGAGCACTTTAATTTTGAAAAAAATTCATATTTTTTTTGCTTAAAACTTAAAAGTTGTATAACTTTCAAAAAAAAATTTTCTTTGGAGTGTCTTCATAATTAATAACAGTTTCTTATCAACATTAATGATATATGTCGAGGAAAAAAAAATTAAAAGTACCTATCATGGAGAAACAGAGGTACCCCATTTGACCCGCCTACCCCATTTTGCCCCACTCTCCCCTACTATGATTCCAGAATACATTGTTTTCTTATTTCTACAACAAATTAAGGGGCCCTAAACAAAAAAATTCGAGGGGCCCACAATCAATCTCTTTAGTATACTGCAATTTTATGCATGAATATGTTGTTCTTTTGTCATTTTTTATTATAATGATAACCAGCAACAATTCACGCGCTGAAACGCGTGGTTAACTATTTTGTGGAATATTTTCTGCTTCTTTTTAGAAAAAATGTCCAAATGCCTGAAACTTTTTTCACCATGAATATTTTTTTATATTTGTATTTAATTATTTCAATCAGTATTATTGAATCTTTCTTTGTAACAATTTTATTATTTTTTCTTGCTTATTATACTAAGACTAACTTTATGAAATATAATATTCAAGAATTCATTTATTGACAACTTTGAAAATAATCAATTGATTACAATTTTTGATTGTAAAGGTTTAACTGTAAGAAAAAAATTATTTTTATCCCACATGCACAAAAATGGCGCTTTTAGATAGCTGACGACAGGGAGTAAAGTCACTCATTTGTTCGACCATATGAAAATGGCGCCAATTTTCATATAAGTCGAACAAGTGACTGACTTTTATTCCCTGTCGTCTGCTATCTGAAATCGCCACTTTTGTGCATTAGGAATAAAAAATATCGTAAGTAACATGGGAATAAAGGCATCCCAATTTGTTTACGCTGATTTTTGTGACACGAGTAGAGGTCTCGGTACCCACATAGCACAATAGTCTGAGGTAAGGTTATGTTGAGTACTAATCGTAAGGCTCATAAGGTTACACGATATTGCTGTGGTAGACCTAACGTAAACTAAAAACTTCCGCCATGGAGGTAAGGTTATATGTTAGAGTGTGGTAAGTATATATGATAAGGCTATGGTAACCTTACACGTTAAGGTTGAGATAACTTTACACGTTAAGGTTGAGGTAACGTTACACGTTAAGGTTGAGGTAACATTACACGTTAAGGTTGAGTTAAGGTTATATGTCAAGGTTGAGGTAAGGTAATTAATAAGTTGTAAGGTTAAGGTAAGGTTGTGATAAGTTTACCAGTTATGGAAAATATTGATAAAATAATTAATAATATAATAAATAAATATTAAATTAGAAAGTTAAGTTTGTTGCTCTTCTCTATTTTGGAAACCTGACATGAAGCAGAAAATTTTGAAAACAAATTTGGGGGGACTGGGATTCGAACCCGGGATCGACGCGCATAAACCAATCATTCTAACTAACTGAGCTAAGTGCAGAACTGTCAGAAGGAAAATCAATTTTGCCTTTAAGGTGAAGCAAGAATATGATTAACTCCTTAAAGGCAAAATTAATTTTCTTGCTACCAGTTCTCCACTTAGCTCAGTTAGTTAGGATGTTAGGTTTATGCGCGTCAATCCCGGGTTCGAATCCCAGTCCCCCCAAATTTGTTTTCAAAATTTTCTGCTTCATGTCAGGTTTCCAAAATAGAGAAGAGCAACAAACTTAACTTTCTAATTTAATATTTATTTATTATATTATTAATTATTTTATCAATATTTTCCATAACTGGTAAACTTATCACAACCTTACCTTAACCTTACACACGGTGGTCCTAAGCACACTTTAACCCAAAAGTTCCTTCACTTTAAAATTTTTTTCATATCATGAATCTGGACACTTTTCTAAGTATTTTGAATAAAAATTCAAAATATTTCATCGAGCCGTTTTTGAGAAAATCGATTTTTAAGTAAAAATGGCATAATTTTTTATTTTACCTGCAATATGAGATCTCTCAGATGTCTTTTGAACATAATAATTATTCATTTGTTTATGTTGTTTATAACCCTTATATGTAATAAAATAAATTGCTTGAAAATGTCAAAAGCTCATGCTTCGACGCACGATGAAAATCGTCTAAAAGTGTGCCTGTTGTGTTTTGGAAGAACGAAACAAATGTTTGCTATTAAAAAAGTGCTAGAATTTCGAGTTAAGAAATTGTTTCCCGAGTATGTGGATGATATTCGAATACCTGGAGCTTTATGCAGCTCGTGTAAAAGATATATGTACGATTTTAAAAACGAAATGAGCAGAGAGTTAAAATTTCCGGATTTATCGAAATTCCTTACACCAAAAACGCGATCACAAGATGCGTCAAAATGTATTTGTCGGCTTTGTGAACTAGCCAGAAAACCTCAATCTATATACTTTCCGCGGAATAGTGAAGGGAGTGAACAATTAGCTAATATTTCAAATAAATCGCCTGCAAGTAAGTATACCTATATACTGAACGAAGTTAAATAAAATTATTGCAATAAATTAAATGTATTTTTTAAGTCTTAAAATTTTCTATTCTGTGTTCATGTTTTTATTTTAGGCAGTGAAAATATTCCAATTGGGGAAAAGCGTTGCAGCATTTGTTTTTCTTTAATAGCAAAAGGCGTACAACATAAATGTAATTTATCTACTCGAGTGGAAAATTTAAGTAATTTGCTGTCGGAATCATCTCAAAAAATACAGGAACAGGTGATTACATCTGTGATCAAGAAAAATTATGATAAACAGGAAACGACAAAAAATTTAGAATTAAAATTTACTCAAGCTCATGGCGGAAAACCTTTAAGTATAACGATTGGAAAGAAGCAGGAAAATTCAGTAAAAACTTCACTACTCAGTGTACACGACATGCTGAATATTAAAACAAATTTTAATCTAACTAATCGAGTTACAAAGGGAATAGCTTCAGCAATACGTGTTGCAACAAAAAGAAGGAATGCTATAGAACCAGGATTGAAAGAAAATCTTGTAACTACAAATCATGCCGCCGATAAATATTTTAGCTTGAAAGAATTAAATTTGGTACATATTAAAGGAAACACAATTTCTCAAGATGTAAAAACAATAATTTATTGCAAAGATCTGTTAGTTTTCATTAATCATATAAAAAAGGAAAGACAAGTATCAGATACGCATTTAAAAATTGGAATTGATGGAGGGGGGGGATTCCTGAAAGTATGTTTATCAATCCAATCGAATGAAAATGAAGAAATAATAACGAGACGATCAACGTATGATGACGGTATAGCTCCCAAGCGCTTCAAAGATTCCGGTGTAAAAAAAGTTCTTTTACTGGCTGTGGCCCCTCGTACGCAAGAAAATTATAACAATGTTTCACAAATATGGACTGAATTAAGGATTAGTCAATTTCAAGTCACGCTTGCAACAGACTTGAAACTGTCGAATATTTTGGCTGGAATAATGTGTCACAGCAGTAATCATCCTTGCACCTGGTGCTTTGCAAAGAAAGATGAGTTAAATACATGTGGAGTTATCCGAACAGTATATAATACACTGGAAAATTATAACAAATGGTGTAAAGCTGGTTCACTAAAATCAAAAGCAAAACATTTCAAGAATTGTATTAATCCTCCATTATTCAACACAAATGTGGATAAAACATTTCTGGAACTTATTCCTCCGCCGGAATTGCATTTAATGTTGGGCACAGTAAATACAATTTTTGGGAGTATGTTAAAAAAACATGAAGAAGAAGCTTTAACTTGGGCAAACGAATGTTATGTACAACGTGAGATAACACGCAATGGATCAGCATTTAAAGGAAATTCCTGTAGAAAACTCTTAAGCAAAATAGATCTTCTGCGAAGAACAAAAAATTTAGAAATTTTGAAGTATGTCAAAGTTTTTGAAGATTTTAAAAATGTTGTCGATGCATGCTTCGGAAATGATTTAAATTCAAATTTTTCAAATTACATTGCTGCATTTAAAAGAAGCTACATAGATTTGGGTATCAATGTTACTCCAAAAATTCATGCAGTAATCTTTCATGTAGAAGAATTTTGCAAAATTAATCAAGCTGGTTTAGGACGCTTTAGTGAGCAAGCGATGGAAGCCGTGCATCACGATTTTCAAAGTATGTGGGAAAAAATTAAAGTTTCTGAAAATCACCCGAATTATTCAGAAAAACTTTTACAAGCCGTATGTACATATAACAGTATGCACATTTAATGTTTTTCGAACAATTGATTTGTGTTATTGTTCCTTCTGTTCAAAAATGTTTTTAAAAAATGTTTTAAATTAAAATAAACTTGTTTTTCAATAAATATTTTAAATTAATTATAAATTTACTAAATTATACATATTTTAACCTTAATATTACACAACGTTTTTCATAAAAAAGAAAAATTCAATTTTTTTAATCTAAAAATCGATTTTCTCAAAAACGGCTCGATGAAATATTTTGAATTTTTATTCAAAATACTTAGAAAAGTGTCCAGATTCATGATATGAAAAAAATTTTAAAGTGAAGGAACTTTTGGGTTAAAGTGTGCTTAGGACCACCGTGTACAACTTATTAATTACCTTACCTCAACCTTGACATATAACCTTAACTCAACCTTAACGTGTAATGTTACCTCAACCTTAACGTGTAACGTTACCTCAACCTTAACGTGTAAAGTTATCTCAACCTTAACGTGTAAGGTTACCATAGCCTTATCATATATACTTACCACACCCTAACAAGTAACCTTACCTCCATGGCGGAAGTTTTTAATTCACCTTAGGTCTACCACAGCAATATCGTGTAACCTTATGAGCCTTACGATTAGTATTCAACATAACCTTACCTCATACTATTGTGCTATGTGGGTAGTAATGTGCCATTTCCGAAATTTATACTTTTCGAAACTTTCAGTTGAAAGTTTCAATGAAAAGTTTCAAATTAATTGAAATTTATGAAATTTTACCCTTAACCTCTAATTTTTTAAAACTATTAATTTAGAAATTATTTAGTTACGTTTCCAATTATTCCTTTTAACTGTAAAATACAAATACTATACTATTCTAAATGTTTTAATTCAAAATATTTATTTTTACAAAAATTTATTTCCTTAATTTTAATTTTTATAAATTTTTTTTAAATTTTCATTATTAAACTAAGATTCTTTTAAACACATGATTAATTAAGAACAAAAAACTTGTTTTAAATCCATTTACATCTTAAAGAACGTCTATTAATCATAGTAAATAAATTGCACCAATAATTAAATTATTTAAAATAATTTAGTCTTTTAAAAATAAGATTTCAAGGATCACATGAATGAATAGGTAAATATGTTTACAATAACAAGTTTGTGCAGGTTAAGAATTTAAAATAAGCACAAATTCTATCAACTTCTATTAAACATGATTGAAACTTGACATAACCAAAATACCATATTTACAAATTTTATAAATTTCATGAAAAATTTCAACGATCATAAATTTCATGATTTGAAACTTTCGAAACGAAAGTTTCCAATTGAAAGTTTTAACGGCACATTACTACACTGCAAAAACAAGTGTCTCATTTTGAGACGTTTTGTCCCATATTTGAAACATATAAGATGTCTTAGTCCACATATTTGAAACAGATATGTGTCTCATTTTAAGACGTTTCAAAGTGTCTTACACATTTAGCAATGCATTTTGAGACACGAAATGTGTTTCGAGTATCCGTCTCACACTAAGAAGACGTTTTACGTGTCTTATACGCATTGAGTTACCTTTAATGTCTTAAAATGAGACACGAGATGAAATTAAATGTCTCAATATAAAACAGATTTTGTATCTCAATGGTTTAAACACTTAAAGCAACTCATTCTAAGACACGAGTGAGATACCAGTTTTTGCAGTGTAGGTCTCGGGGCGCCCTCGACCTCCACTCGTGTCACAAAAATCACCGTAAACAAATGCCCATGTAGAAATTTATCGTGGAAGTATATGAGAAACTGACTAGTTGCGCTAGATTCTGTCTATGAACTCACAGAAAAAAACTCGACTCACTTTTGTTGCAACGCATTTGGAAGTCGGTCTCAAAATGAGTAATTGACAAGTTCAAGTGACTCGAAATGAGTAATCGGCAACTTCAAGTGACTCAAAATAGAAAAAATGTCAGGTTCTAGTTTTTGTGTGTGTGTTATGTTGGCAACAACTATAGAAAATGTCTGCTGCGCGTTGCGCCGTTACTTTTTTTGTGTTTCGCATGTTTCGTGTTATATGGTTGCCATCCCTGTCAGTCAATTCACAAGTGACTAACCTAAAAAATTGCTTTTAATTTCTCATAAATGCGATAAATCGACTTCAAGTATTAATGTTTTGACAAGTCCAACGTGTTTATTCATTATATACAATTATTTTAATTCATATTTTTATGAATTATTCCCAGTTATTCCAATGTTATTGTAATTTTATCATAAACCCAAAATGATACCGCTTTTTACTCATTTTGAGTATTTTCCCCAAAAACTTAGAATGAGTCGAAGGGGTATCATTTTTGTTGCACTTCAAAATGAGTATCATATGATACTCATTTTGAGTATAGTTTTTTTTTGTGCTTGAAGGGAAATCCGGGCAGAAGCGAACTAGGAATGTGACGCTAGAAACATCTAGAATATATACAGGCTGGTTGTCTAGTCTCTTTTTATTAAAATTGAACGTTTCTGGACAAATCCACGATATTAAAATATACCGTTCCTATGAAGGTTGAATATTTATATACGTTAATAATAATGAACATACATATTATGTATATTTGAAAAATCTTTATTAATACAAATAAATTATAAAACTATTTCTTACATATCACAATTTTTCATTCCGGTTAGATTATTATATTTCACGTACATGTTATTCTTGTCTAGTTGATCATCTAAATTTTCAGAGTTGATATCTGGATATCTAATGTAACAAAAATAACTTTTTCCTCATCTTTCTATTATCCTTCCAATCTTTGGAATTTGTTAATATACTATTCCTAGAGTTTAAGAAGAAGATTCATCAGTAAATTTCTTTAAAAATGACACTGATTAACAAACTTTCCTTAAGGGGCTTGTATACCTCCTCCGTTCTAAGTATATCAGAAACGTCCAGCGTTTTGATTGGCTATGCTCATAGAGAATTTCCAAAAAATTTAATGTTTTGGAAATTCTCTATGAGCATAGCCAATCAAAACGCTGGACGTTTCTGAATATACTCAGAACGGAGGAGGTATACAAGCCCCTTTAAACAATTTCTGCACCACACACGCTGACACGCACAGCTATCGCGATCAGCTGATCCATTGCTGCCAACTGTCGCATGCACAGTAACACTGTCGTCTGCTACTACCACTGCTACCAACTTATAATATTGTTCAAAAATAGTCATGTTTGTAAGAAAATGTCAAAAATAATAAAATTAATAAAAGCTTAGATTCTTTTTCGAATCTAAAAACAGGTAATCCATATAAACAATTAAATTTTTTTTACTATTATCTCAAAGTCTTGATCTCAATGAGAAAAAATATAATTTTTATAACATTTTTATAACCTATAATCTGTCTCTAAATTAAAGAATAAATTATCCAAATATAGTTCTAAAACCTTTACATTAAATGCAATTTTAATTTTTATTAGGATTTATATTTCTTAAAAGTTCGTTTCAAAACAGAAAGAATCTGTATTACATACGCAATAAAGGTAGAAGATTTGGTATGCTAGCTAGTTACTATAACAAATTTAGTGTCACCTACTAGACGGACTTGTTCTAATTCCTTATGTCGGTAACCTAGACAGCATCACGATAAATACTAATGTCCGCACAGAAAGTCTTTGCCCCTCAAAATTTGTTGACTTTGAAAGCTTATAATTCTATTAAAAAAAATTTTTCAATTTTGTAATAAACAGTAAATAAAGCCTAGTTTATCTGCGCAAATAAAGATATGCTATTCATAAACAGAAAAAATTTTCTTTCTTATTTGTAATCAAATATGTATAAAAATGTCCCTTAAAAATGACACTTTATAAAATATATGCACTTTCACTAGTCCCTGTGATGTTATTAACAATGGAAAAAATTTACAAAATGTATAGCAGATTTGTTAATATCTAACCTTTATAAAGAAGTTTAAAAAATCCTAAAATTATGTTAATTAACGTTGTAATGAGCAATTTTATGCTAATGTGCTATCTGGCTTTAGAATAAAGATACAGCTTCGCGATAAATTGTAAAATATCAAGTAAAATATTCAAAACTATTTAAGTTAACAAGTTGTTAATTAACAATTTAAATGTTCAAGAAAAAAAGCGTTTTTTGAATTGAATATTGAATAGAAAAAAAATGTCAAAAAAAATTTACTGCCACTTGCTGCTCGGAAACAGGGATCACCAGTACTACATCTGGGCTTTGGGGTCAGGGATGTATCATGGAATATTGCAGTAGGTGAAGGCCCCTTTAGCATAAAAATATTTAAGACTAAATGAAAACTGATAAATAATTAATTATTTATAATTAAGCATAATAATAAATAAATACTAATAATAAATTTAATTTAAATTATAGGTATAAAAAAGTAATTTAAAAAATTCAAATATTCATTATTGCACGGCTAAATAGCCAAGTAACACGTAATATATGTTACTGCAATATTAGTAATAATTCATTGTATAATTACTATGATATTACATGTAATATTACAATGTATTATTACAGTAATATTAAAATATCCACAAAGAGGTAATAATACAGGTAATATTACAGTTATATTTTACGGTAATTGTGAAAATTTCATAAAATTCTTCGTATGTAGAATTTTTTGTACATTTACTGTAATATTAATAATTAATTAATTAATAGTACAATTAATGTAATATTACGATAATATTGTTGTCAAATTACCTGCAGTATTACAGTAATATTACAATATATACCATGTAATATTACCAGTGATATTATCTTAAGGAGCAAATTTTAATATCGCTATAATATTAAATTGTAATATTTTAATATCGCATGTAAATATTATATTAATATTGCGTGTTACTTGAGATTTTTGCATAATTTATATACTCTCTAAAACTGAATCAGTGAAATTTGACTGAGAATCAATGACTATATTCTCGCGATTTGAATCAGTGAAATTTCACTGAAGATCAGTTTAAAATTAGGGACCGTCCATAAATTACGTAACACGTTTTTAGTGAAATTTTGAACCCCCCCCCCCTCCCCCTATGTAACAAGTTGTAACAAAATCGTTTTACACCCCCCCCTCCTTATCAATGTTACGTAATTTTTAAAAATATTTTTTTACTAACGTTTTTCGAAACAAATTTGTTTATTACTGTTATTTTTAGTATTTATATCGTACAATAGCAATACAAAATTAAGTTAAATATAAAAAACATTTAGAGGAATAATTTTATTAATCATACTGAACAACCAAAAATATAGCATTGATTTTTTAACAATAAAAATTGTATATTATTCCCAAGAATCGGTTCGCCAAATGATTCGATTTTTACTTATATTGAAGTGGCGGCAAGGGACAGCTTTTCAAAAATTTATCCATTATAAAGAGATTAAGTTCTTTATAAATATTACGTAACAATGATGATTGATCCCCCCTCCCATGTAACATATGATAACATTTTCTCGAACCCCCCCTCCCCCCTAAACGTGTTACGTAATTTATGGACAGCCCCTTATTGAAATTTCAGTCCTTTTTCACTGATTAGTCAATTAAAAAATAAGTGAAATTTTCAGTAGTTTTTAATTGTCGAATCAGTGGAAAATGACTGAAATTTCAGTTATTTTTAACTGATTTTCAATGAAATTCCACTGATTCAAATCGCGAGAATAGAGTCACTGATTCTCAGTCAAATTTCACTGATTCTATGTCAAATTTCACTGATTTTCAGTGGAATTTCACTGATTCAGATTTAGAGAGTAAAATCATTTTATTGCGAAACGTAAAACAAGTGTTTGCACAATTTTATATGCAATGGTTAGCCTGTAAGAAATATTTAATGATTATATGATGGTTGAAACTTTTAGGCCTAAGTGTATACTTCCTAATTAGATTTTAAGTAATTTCTAAGTAAAAAGTAATGGTTCAGTAACGGCAGGGTTTTACTTTTGGTTTCAAAGCAAGTCTAAATTTTCCAATTTAGTCTCTCTTTGCATACTCTGCTGTTATGACAAGGTGAATAGTTTTTGAGTGCATTTATTTTTCGTGTGTTCAAAATGGTTGAATCAATAATTGTGAATAATAAAGAGTTTGAAGTACGAGAAACCAATCGCAATGGGAACTGTTTTTTTCACGCTCTTTCTATTGCTTTAAATATTCGCAGTGCATATGAAATTCGCCAAAAAATAGTGTTGCATGTTATTAACAATTGGCCTGTTTACAAAGATGAAATAAAAAATGTTCTTGATTGCAGTACCTCTGCAAAGTATAGAGATCTTATGAACAAAAGTAATGTCTATGCTTCGTTATTAGAATGTCGGGCGGCTTCTGAATGTTATAACGTTAATGTGACTGTTATTCGGTTATTACAAAATAAGGATTTCTTTACTTTACCATTTGAAATAAATACAAACTCCCCAACAATATTCCTCCTTCTGTCAGGAATGCATACTGCTAACAGTAATACTGGACATTTTCAACTTTTAATTCCGAAAGTTGTAAATGAAATTATGGAAACATGTGAAGTTTCTGATGACAATTGCAACGTTATTGGAATAGAAGAAAGTGAAGTTATTGAAGTTCCTGTTGACTTATCAATGCCTGTGTTACAAAGTGAAATTTGTGATAGTACTATTGACTTGTCAGTATCTACAGAAGAAAGTGACATAAGCGATATTGAAAATATAGATCCAGCCGAATTAAGTTATTGTAAAAAAAATTTTCAACCCAGAGAAAAGCAAATAATAATCAATGTAAGGAAATACTTTCAAGCAGAAAAAGATGCTGGAAATTCAAATGATATAAATCAAGTAGTGTTACGGACTTCTCAGTGTACAAAAATTTCTGAAAGAACAGTGAAAATGATTAGTAAACAGTGGAAAAGTAGGCAGCTGTTTGAGCAAAAAGAAAAAAGTGGAAGACCTCCTATTGAATGTGATGAATTTTTACAGAATGCAATAAGAAGGAAAATTTATGAATTTTATGTTCAAAAGCAATATCCAACAGTGACAGACCTCCACACAAAATTAAGGGAAGATATTTTTGACCTACCAGAATTTAGCGACAGCACACTACGCAATTGGATGAAAAACTTAAAATTTTCGTTTACCAAACTTAGACATAAGCCAATTTGGATGGAGAGTAATAAAATACGTGCACAAAGGGCAGATTATCTTATGGAAATTGAAAAACATAGGGAGAATGATTTTAAAATTTATTATACCGATGAGACTTGGTGCGGAAAAAACCATACACGTCAATTTGGTTGGATAGAAAAAATCTCAGAGAAAGATTTTTCAAATTTTGATCAATATCGAGGATCAGTTCAAGAAATTGACGGATTTCGTGGTGGATTTGTGAAACCGTCAGGAGCAGGAAAAAGAATTATAATTCTTCATATTGGAAGTTCTGATGGCTTTTTACCGAACGGTATGAATTGTTTCATTGCAAAAAAAGACTCAGCAGACTATCATAATGAAATGAATTCACAACATTATGAACAATGGTTTCGTACAATTTTAAATTTAATCCCTTCAAAGTCAGTGATAGTTTTGGACCAAGCAACCTATCACACAACAATCGATCCTGAATTTCGGAACCCAACAACAGCATGGAGAAAAGATGATATAATAGAATGGGCTGAGAATCGCAAAGTTCCTCTGCCAGAAGGAAGATTAACGTATTATTCCCTTACAAAACCACAATTAATTGAGCGATGTCGTCCGTACCATTTCCCGAAAATATATAAATTAGACACTATTACAAAAGAAATTCGTGGTGATGAAGTTAAGCTACTTTGGTTACCAGTTGCACACTGCGAATTCAATCCGATAGAGCTAATTTGGGCATTTGTTAAGAATTATGTAGCGAAGCACAATACAACTTTTAAATTGCAAGATGTCTATAACTTGTGTGTGCATGCAATGGAGAATGTTCCTGAAGATTTGTGGTCAAAGTGTTGTAATCATTCCTTAAAAGAAGAAAATAAATACAGAGAATCAGAATCAATAGTACAGCACAATGTTGATAATATCATAATTCAAGTAAGAGCAAACGATAGTGACACAGATAGCTACAATAGTAGCGAAAATGAGGATTTAGAAGAATATTAAAATGTTTCTACTGGTGAGAATTTGTAATTATTATTAATATTATTATTCCATGACAGTACATAATCTTGAGGCAAAATTTCTGCAATGTTTATGCGAGCTAAATATGTCTTACCTCGCAACCTTGAAATGCAACGTTGCCACAAAATTGAACAGTAATCATGCCGTGTAAAGTTGCTGCAAAGTTATTGTGCAATGTAGTCACAAAGTATACCTTACTGCAACATTGCTTACACTACGTGGGAACATTGCGACAATGTTGCCGCAAGGTTATGTGCTGTCTGGGTTATTATATTTATTATTATTATCTTTACTATTATTATTTCTGCGCAGGTAATGGTACAGCAGCATTGGAAACCTATAATGCACGAGCACATTTTATTTAACATAATACGTTCAATGGCTGTTCAGTAATTTTATTTTAAAGTAAAAACATTTACAAAAATTTGAAAAATAAAATATGTACAAATAGTATAAAAAAATTAATTATAATAATTTCATGACGCCTATTTATTATCCTAAGTAGCAAGTAATATTATAGGTAATGATACAACAATGTTGCACAATAATAATAGAGTATAAAAAATTCTTCTTATACAAAATTTTGCGTTCTTTCTTTTACTGTAACATCACAGTAATATTACCATGTAATATTACCATGTAATATTCACATGTAATATTACCATGTAATATTACCATTTAATATTACCATGTAATATTACCATTTTAAAATTACCATTTAATATTACCATGTAATATTAGCATTGAATATTACCATGTAATATTACCATTTAATATTACCATGTAATATTACCATTTAATATTACCATTTTAAAATTACCATTTAATATTACCATGTAATATTAGCATGTAATATTACCATGTAATATTACCATGTAATATTACCATTTAATATTACCATGTAATATTATCATGTAATATTACCATGTTAATATTACCATGTTAATATTACATGGTATTATTACATGACAATATTAACATTTGGCACAGCATTGAAGGGTTTTCAGCTATTCTGATTTCGTCGGTTGAGTGCAGAAAGGTGTCAATTCAGACTAGTCGTGAAAAACGTGCCGTTTCAAAAAACACATGAGAAACTTGCCATTTCAACTGAGATTTGAAAAACATGCCAACTCAGAATTGACGTTCATTTTTTTATTTTAGGTTGACACTTGTCAGTACAGAAAAAATTTGAAGAAAAGGTTATAAAGTTATACAAAAATGATTTTTCTAGTTGCATTTTGCATAATTGTTATTTTTTTTAAAGGAATATTTTGGACTAATTTATTAAATTAATTTGTTGATTATTTATTATTTGATGAACAACCTCTTTCTTGTATGTACTTCAAATTAAAAAAATGAACGTCAATTCTGAGTTAGCAATTTAGCATGTTTTCCAAATCTCAGCTCAAATGGTAGATTTCTCACGTGTTTTTCACGACTAGTCTGAATTGGCACCATTCTGTACCCAGCCGACGATTTTCCATGACACATCCCTGACTTTAAAGGCCTACAAGGGATTGGCCTTGAAATTGACCGTAAGAAACTCTCCGGTCGGCAAGTTGCACTTGTCTATGCGACCCTTTTTTTCTACGTTTTTTTTGCTAAAAGTGAAATCGACACCTCATTAAAAATTGAAAACTTTCTAAAGGGATAGAGAGCAAAATTTAAATTGCATTCAGATACAAGTCTTCAAATTTTGTTTAATTTTCCAAAATATACATTTTACAATTTATCGCGAAGCTGTATCTTTATTCTAAAGCCAGATAGCACATTAGCATAAAATTGCTCATTACAACGTTAATTAACATAATTTTAGGATTTTTTAAACTTCTTTATAAAGGTTAGATATTAACAAATCTGCTATACATTTTGTAAATTTTTTCCATTGTTAATAACATCACAGGGACTAGTGAAAGTGCATATATTTTATAAAGTGTCATTTTTAAGGGACATTTTTATACATATTTGATTACAAATAAGAAAGAAAATTTTTTCTGTTTATGAATAGCATATCTTTATTTGCGCAGATAAACTAGGCTTTATTTACTGTTTATTACAAAATTGAAAAATTTTTTTTAATAGAATTATAAGCTTTCAAAGTCAACAAATTTTGAGGGGCAAAGACTTTCTGTGCGGACATTAGTCAGTCTCCATATCGAGAGAAATGAAGGGAAAACTGTATAGAAACTGTACATTAAGGGCATGTCCAAGTTGTGAAATGTAAACAAACCAAAAGGTAAACAAACCAAACACAAAAATCGCACTTATGTAACAGACGTTTCTCTTACAAAAATTAACATTTTTACACTTTCTCTACAAAAATGGAAAATTAGAGTTTCAAAGTGTCCAAAAAAATCATTTTTGGCTATGAGCTATAAAAAGCTATTAGTAAAATAATAACTAATTAAAATGAAAATAGCATTTTTGACGCGTCGCGAAAAATAAACTGCTTGAGTATATCAACCGCACTGACGATGAAGAAGTCTCATGTCAGCGATTGGACCTTCAACATGTGGAAAGGGAAATTTTTCCCTTTCCTCCTTGAAATTTCAAGAGAAAGGGTAAAAGCTTCTTCATCGTCCGTGCGATTGATATAGTCAAACACTTTATTTTTTCGCGAACTGAGACTTTGTTGCTCTCTGCGCAAGCGCAGACCATACTAAGAATGCATTGACAGCACCATGCAGAAGTGCACATTTTGTTTTGAATGAAACTTAGTTGTTTTCTTATTTTTTTCAGCTATGCAAGGCGTAGTTACAAAATTCAATACTTTAGTTTACCATTTCCATAAAAAAAGGTAAATTTATGTTTATTTATGCAAATGAGATGGTCGAAAAAATGCTTCATTATAGACCGAATAGTGAAGCATTTTTTCGACCATCTCATTTGCATAAATAAATATAAATTCACATTTTCTTTATGGAAATGGTAAACTAAAGTATTGAATTGGGTAACTATACCTAGCAGAGCTGAAAGCATGAGAAAACAACAAAGTTATAGTCGAAAACAAAATGTGCATTTTCGCATGGTGATATCATTGCGACCTTGGTACGGCCTACGCACGCGCAGAGAGCAAAAGAGTTCACGTCGCGAAAAATTAAAGTGTTTGGCTATATCAACCGCACGGACGATGAAGAAGTTTTTACCCTTTCTCTTGTAATTTCAAGGAGGAAAGGGAAAAATTTACCCTTCCACATGTTGAAGGTCTAATCGCTGATATGGAACTTCTTCATCATCCGTGTGGTTGATATACTCAAACAGTTTATTTTTCGCGACGCGTCAAAAATTCTATTTTACAGGTAATTTTAATTAGTTATTTTACGAATTGCTTTTTATTGCTTATAGTCAAAAATGATTTTATTGGACACTTTGACACTCTAATTTTCCATTTTTGTAAAGAATGTGAAAAAATATTAATTTTTGTGGGAGAAATGGCTGTTACAAAAGTGCGATTTTTGTGTTTAGTTTGTTTACCTTTTGGTTTGTTTACATTTCACAACTTGGACATGCCCTCAGGACCAGGACAGCTATTTGAGAATAAAATTCCACGACAAAAACTGTCTAGCTGTAGGCTAACACTAGGAAGGCCACGACAAATTTCTACACGGGCATGGCTGTCTTTATACCCTTGTTGCTTAATATACTATTTTTAATTAATTTTGAAGACGAATTTAGAAAAACCATGAGATTTTTTATAAAAAATAAGTGTGATTACTTTTTTGACAAATATTTTACATTTCAAACGAATCTGCTTAATTTTGGAAAAAATATACGTTCTCATTATCACTTGTAACAACTGCACAACAGGTACATTTTTTACAATAAATCACTTTATTAAAAAAGTAAACACTAAATATGGACAACCAAGGCAGTTTTTTTAAGCTTAATCCTCATAGAATTGATATTAAAAAAATTTACTTTGTTAAGTATATAAAGGTCTATTAATTATTTGAAAAATATCAGGCAGAGAAATATTTACTTTTGGCCTCTAAAAACCAATGTGTCTATTTTTTTACTTGTGAAGCTTGCATATAATTTTTAAACATATTGCAGCAAGTTGGTACATAAAAACTTAATATTTTCCTCTTTGGAACCCCAGCTCTATAAGTAACTGTTTCTGAGATATTCCATTCGTAACAACTGCACAGCGTAACAACCGCGCCTAGTCTCCCCTATTCAAAAAATCTTTATCATTACAAATAAAATACAAAATTATTTCTTATTACATATCACAATTTTTCATTCCAGTTAGATTATTATATTTCACATGTTCTTGTTGTATAGTTGGTCATCAAAATTTTCAGAGTTGATATCTGGAACTAATGTATCAAAAATAACTTTTTCCTTATCTTTTTATGACCCTTCTAAGAAAATTCATGAGTAAATTTCTTTACAAATGACACTGATTAACAAACTTTTCTTTAACATTTTCTGCACCACACACGCTGACGCACGCACAGCTATCGTGATCAGATGATTCATTGCTGCCAACTGCGCATGCACAGTAACACTGTCGTCTGCTACTACCACTGCTACCAACTTATAATATAGTTCAAAAATATTTATGTTTGTAAGAAAATGTCAAAAATAATAAAATTAATAAAAGCTTAGATTCTTCTTCGAATCTTAAAGCAGGTAATCAATATAAACAATTAAAATTTCTTTACTATTCCCTCGAAGTCTTGATCTCAATGAGAAAAAATATCACTTCTATAACATTTTTATAACCTATAATCTGTCTCTAAATTAAAGAATAAATTATTCAAATTTAGTTCTAAAACCTTTACATTAAATGCAACTATTATTATTTTAACAATTTAATTTTTTTATTTTAAATAAAATTCAAACAATGTTAGTTTTAATTTATTACAATTTACAGAAAATTAGTTAGACCGGGAATCGACAAGAAAATGTGTTACAAAGATTTATATTTCTTAAAAGTTCGTTTCAAAATAAAAAGAATCAGTAGTACATACACAATAAAGGTAGAAGATTTGGTCTGCTAGCTAGTTACAATAACGAATTTAGTGACGCCTACTAGACAGACTTGATCTATTTCTTATGTCGGTAATCTAGACAGTATCACGATAAATACTAGACAGTCTCCATATCGAGAGAAATGGAGGGAAAACTGTATAAAAACTGTACATTAACTTTACGGGACCAGGACAGCTATTTGAGAATAAAATTTCACGACAAAAACTGTCTAGCTATAGGCTAACACTAGGAAGGCCACGACAAATTTCTACACGTGATATCTCAAAGGAGATTCCGTCGGGAAATATTAAATTAAAAAAGGAAAACTTAATTCATGAGACACAACTCTCGTCATAAGAAAAAATACACTTACCAAATTGTCGTTTGAATCGGAATCACTTATTGATATTTCTCTAACCAGTACAATCATTAGTGCAAAACAAAGAAAAGGCAATATTTTCTAAATTAACTTTTATTCACTTCTCAAACAATCTTACAAGTTTTCTGTAATATAAATAGTTTATAGGGAAAGAAAATATCTGATAAAAATATAATCAAACAATAATCAAGACTAGTAATTATGTTTTGATAGATCACAAATCAGATGATTAGAAAACTTGTGATAAATATCCTGCATATAGATAATTTTGTTTAAAAATATACGTTTTCTATTGATTCTTCTAGCGTCAAAGATAAGAAAACTAGAATTCGTTTGTCACTGCGTCTTTGACGTTCTCTTTAAATTTCCTTTTATCCTGTTTTTTAACTTTACTTTTGTCTACTTCTTTTTCTTGTGCTTCATTTTTTTTTTGAAATACAACAGTCATTTTTTGCTTTTGTTTGTTTTCTCTTTTTACTTTTTTTAAACTTTAATTTTGTTCAACTTTGCTGCTTTCTTTACCTTAATTTTTAACTTATTTATTTTAAATTTACAATTAGTTTTAGACATTGTATTCATATTTTGTTATATATTTGATTATGTTGATTCATCTTTTGAAATCTTTTTTTAATTTTTTACTCTTTTTAATCGTGTTTTAATTGTTCTTCTTAGCTATTCTCTCTCCTGTTTGTTTTATTTTCATCTTTTTAAAGTATAAAATAAACATAAAAATTTTCGTTTATTTCTTCGTTTTTATCTTTTGTCCTTTTACATTTATTTTTCTACCTTCTCATCTTCTTATCTTATAAATTCATCTACTTTGATTTTCATTCCTTTGTATTTTTAGAAAGCTTTGCATTTTTATTATTTACCAATTTTAATATATTTCTATTAATTATTCTATAGAAATAATGATGAACACGCACCTCATTATTACGTAATATGGAAACGAATCGAACACTAAACGACAGTTTAAAGCGATAGAGAATAATGCATTTTGTTAATACTGCAATAAGTATAATCTATTCTAATCGTTATAATGTATTAGAGTTACATAATAGAGAATAAAGCCGGTGTTTCAGTCAGTAAAGCCAAAGTGCGTATGCACGAATA
Source organism: Leptopilina heterotoma (assembly GCF_015476425.1). Lineage (NCBI taxonomy): Eukaryota > Metazoa > Arthropoda > Insecta > Hymenoptera > Figitidae > Leptopilina > Leptopilina heterotoma. The sequence goes on from NW_025111000.1 coordinate 801,602, forward strand.
TTTAGTGCTTGAGTGCGCCAGGTATGCGCACACATTGAAATCCTCTCACGTACCTGTCAATGCACACTCTGCTGGATATAGAAAAAGCTTGACGATAAAAAAAAGCCAGGGAAGAGCTTTGTAAAAAGCGCAATTGACGGGCCTTCCTATTTGTGGAAGAGAAAATATTGGAAAAATCCGTAGCGCCAACTTCGTCAAGTGTAAAGAGGATTTTTTGAAGGAATAGAGGGGAGAGTATATTACTTCACTCACTTATGTGTAGAAAGAGAGAGGCAAGAAAAAGCTCTGTACCTATGGGAGAAGAACTCTTTTTTGCATTAAAACCGACTACAACTTTTTCACGACGCTAAATATTCTCCAAAAAGCTATGTACATATATGTACCTCTATCACTTTGATCAACTCTCCTTTCAAAAAATACAACTCCCTTTACAACCTTCATTCATTGGGTATCACGTTCTTTTATCTGGAACGAAAAAATTTCTATACCTACATCACAGACGCAGCTAAAGTTTCTCATTAAATTGAATAATCCTGATTTTGAATTTCGATCAAAGGACATTTTTTCTGTAATCCATGTTTTTAGAACGATTTTTAATTGTTTTTCTTCTAACTTTTATCTATTGATTCTCATTATCACATGGACATTAAAAAATTAGTAAATAATTTTATATTTATAGTCGTACAAGCAGTGGCGGATCTAAGGGGAGCGTCGTGGGGTTCATGAGCTCCCCTGGGGCGAAAAATTTACATAAAGAAAAATCAGCTAATTATGGTCGTCGCTTGCCGTATCTAAAGATGACCCCCCCTGGAGTAAACTCTGGATCCGCCACTGCGTACAATGTCATTTTATATTTGTATTGCAATACCATAATTCGCTTGGAAAAACCAATTTTATAAGAAATATTAAATTTTATATTTATAATGTACAATAGAAATGGTATTTTAATTACAATCCAAAAGTAATTGCGTTTTCCTTAATTGCGCGTAAATGTTTCTACTCAATTCTACTCAATTTTCTTAACTGTTAAAAAATTATTAATGTAAATATAATTTACATTTACTAAAAATGTGTAAAACAGTATTTGTATTATAAGAAAATTAAACAAGCAAAAATTAATTAAGTAATTCGTTTTTTCACATTACTTACCTATAATTATAAGAAAAATTCTTAAAATTAATTAAGAAGGATTAAAACAATCTTAATTATTTTATAATGAAAAGTAGAATTTGAAACAAAATCTATTTGAAGAATTGTGGAAGAAAACAATACCTACAAAATAAGAAACAAAATAGGAATATTATAGAAAATAAAAACTAATAGGTACCTATAACGGAAAAATTGTAATAAAATAGTAAAACTATTTTTACTAAATTTTTTCTTAAATTTATGGTGTTGAAAACACATTGAAATTTTCATTATATTTAATTATGATGTATGATTAAGAATATATAAATAACAGCAATTCAGAAGATTACAAATTATGAAAATGAATGATTAGTAAAAAACAATATTAAATAATGGAAAGAAATGTTTTATGATAGCTAACTGTTCAGTCTTTGTTGTTTTGCTCCGCCATGCTAGCGTTAAAATGCAATACATAATATAAAATTTCAATAATAGTACATTTTGCAACAAGGGAGGTATGTCCGCGAGTTTATGTACCGAGCACAATATTAAAAAACGAGTCGTAGCACGAGCGAAGCGAGTAAGAAGACGAGTTTTTCAATATTGTGCGAGGTCATAAGCGAGGTTACCTCCCTTGTTCCATACTTTGCTTCACGGAGAAAACTGGAGTATTCAACTAACTATCTGGAGGGACAAACAGACTATATTTGAGGTTAAGTTTTTCGTAACCATCTCGGAGGGATAAATAGACACTCCGATGATTAATTTGACTAACTCGGAGGGAAAAGTTAACTATCCAGAGAATCAGGCTTAACACTCAAAACCTAACCCTCTAAGATAGACTATCCAGTTTTCTCAGTGTTTATACAACAAAGGCGTATTATGGTTACTCTATGCTACCTGTACCGGTGCACGCTAGGTTCTCCCATATAACCCAGCTGGTCAATAAAGTAACCATTATTGCCCTAGGGAGATAAAAGGTACTTTATTGACCTGTGAGCGGTCAATAATGTACCCTATATCTCCCTAGGGCTATAATAGTTTCTTTATTGACTGCTGGGTTATAAGGGGAAACTTAGTACGCGCCTGTACAGGTAGATAAAGTGACCATAATACGCCTGAGTTGTATACACTCTATTAGGTAGTGGTGTCTCCTTTTTCCTGCCAGACAACGCTCCCCAAGCAGTTATCGTATTTACACTATAACTTAAAATTTAATTAAAAAAAATAACAGCAAATTTACAAATTTCACGATTAATCCCCTACTAATATTAAAAACCACCTCTTTACATGCACTTTTATCAACCCTTATAAAAAAATACCCAGAAATCCGTAAACTGTCAATATATGATAATTTATAAAATAAAAATTAATCCTTTCAAACAAACAACGTTTACTACAACTGTCAGAATGCCATCACAGAAAAAAACTCGACTCACTTTTGTTGCAACGCATTTGGAAGTCGGTCTCGAAATGAGTAATCGACAACTTCAAGTGACTCAAAATAAGCAATCGGCAACTTCAAGTGACTCGAAATGAATAGTCGGCAATTTCAAGTGACTCAAAATGAGTAAAATGACATATGGTTGCCCATCCCTGTCAGTCAATTCGCAAATGTCTAACCTAAAAATTCGTTTTTCATTTCTCACAAATGCGATAAATCGACTTCAAGTATTAATGTTTTAACAAGTGCAAAGTGTTTATTCATTATAAACAATTATTTTAATTCATATTTTTACGAATTATTCCCAGTTATTCCAATGTTATTGTAATTTTATCATAAACCCAAAATGATACCGCTTTTTACTCATTTTGAGCCTTTTCCCCAGAAACTCAGAATTAGTCGAAGGGGTATAATTTTTGTTGCACTTCAAAATGAGTATCATATGATACTCATTTTGAGTATAGTTTTTTTCTGTGATCATCTTATAAAAATGTTAACAAAACTACCTCTAAATTAATCCAATCATAAAAAAATTCAAAATTTCTTGGATTAACTGGCCAATGATTTTCAATAAAGTGTTATACCCAGGTAGAAATTTAAACTCTGTAATGACCAGTCACTGGGAAGTTTTTCTAGATTCTGGCCAGTGATTGACCAGAAAATCTGGCAAGTGATTGATAAAAAATGTAACGCGCTGCTTTAGCAGTCACTGGTTAGATTATCTGACCAGTAACTGGCCAGTTTTCTGCTCAAAATCTAGAATAAAATATAAATTTTTCTTGGCTCTTTTTATTTTCTTTATAAATACATATTTATTTATATTTTTGTGTTTCTTTAAATATTTAAGACTAATGAACAATTACTCTACCAATAACATTCAAATCTTAGAATGAAAAATTCACAAGCATGAAGGATAGAACCCTAGACCCTGGAGACACAACGCATGCGCGTTACCACGCAGCCACTGACTAGATAGTAACTTATCATAACTGCAAGTTTAAAAACTGCAGTTCTATTCCGATTGTGACCAGAATTATATTCATTGCGATTCAAACGATAGAGCTGTTCACTTGAAATGTGTAATTAATTGAGCCTATTTTACTTGTCTCAATTGTGATTCCGATTAATTTTATTTTCTTACTTTTTGTTTTCTAACTTTAAACTAATAATTAAACTTAATAATACTTTAACAATTGGCATTTGTTTTAGGACATGAAATGTGTATACAACATTTAACGTTTCGAAACCGGTACCGGTCTTCTCATCAGAATTTATTTAAAAATCTATAAAATAATACATATTCTTAATATTACACATATATGGGACGTTCCACGTCAAACGGACCAAAGCTCTGCCCAAAATATTTTCCATTAAAAATCAACTTATTATAGATCAAAATACTCGTAAGCTCATACTACTTCGAATGAAAAGTGTCAAAATCGAAAATTCAAAATGGCGTCATTACTGCGACTCTTTTTGTAAACTTTATTACAAATTATGGCAACAAATTTACATAGCAGTTTGTAAAAATAGTTATAATTTGCTGAATAATGACTAACTCTTACATTTTAAGGGTCGCTGATTATGAATCCGATGTCAGATTTTCAAAATTCAAAATGGCGGATCCAATATGGAGGACAAATTTATAAAAAATTGCTCGGATTCGCTCGAAACTGATTACTCGGGGGTTTTAAGGGTCGCTGATCATAAATCCGATGTCAGATTTTCAAAATTCAAAATGTCGGATCCAATACGGCGGACAAATTTAAAAAATTTGCTTGGATTCACTGGAAACTGATCATTTAGACGTTTCTGATAAGGAATGGGTAGGGCAATAGCTATTTAATATTATTTATAAAATTTTTCAACACATATTTTTTTGCTAGAATAGCTCGGATTTGAATTTTATCAAAATATGATTTTTTTTTGAATTTTCACGTTTTTCACTTTTTTGATACGGGCGTGTGGGAACACTGGCTATTACAAGTTTATTAAAAAAATTCGCAATGGTCAAAATTTGAAAAGCAATAATCCCTCTTTAATTCCAGACAAAGAAAAAGAAATTGGTCAAAAATTGTTTCAGTTACGATTTTTTTTTACTTTTTCACATTTTTCGGTTTTCTGAAACGGGAGGATGAGAACGCTAACTATTAAAAGATTATAAAAAAAATTCGCAGTTGTCCCCATTTGAAGAGCAATAATTCCTCCTTAATTTCTGACATTGAAAAAAAAATTTGGTCAAAAATTGTTCGAGTTATGGATTTTTTTTTACTTATTCACATTTTTCGGTTTTTGATACGGGCGGGTGGGAACTCTGGATATTAAAATTATAATAAAAAATTCACAAAGGTCAAATTTTAAAAAGCAATTACCCTTCTTAAATTTCTGACAAAGAAAAAAAAAATTAGTAGAAAATTGTTTGTGTTATTTATTTATTTCTGTACATTTGAATACCCGCGGTCCTGCTGAAACACGGGTTTTGATTTTTTTTGACATTTTTAGAAACAAAATATTTGGAATCAAATTTTTTTTCGTGGTTAGAAATTAAACAGGGATCATTGCTCTTTAAATTGTGCCCATTACGAATTCTTTTTATAAATTTTTAATAGTCACTGTTCCCACTTCCGTTATCAGAAAAACAAAAATTCAAAAAAAGTAATAAAAATTCATAACTCTAACAATTTTTGACCACATTTTTTTTCTTGGTCAGAAATTCAAGACGGATTATTAAATTTCAAATTGTGTTCATTAGAAATTTTTTTATAAATTTTTATTGGCCTGCGTCCCCACCCGCCTTATCAAAAAATCGAAAAATGTGAAAAAGTAAAAAAAAATTCATAACTGGAACAATTTTTAAACAAATTTTTTTTCTTGATTTGAAATTAAAGAGGGATCATTGCTTTTCAAATTATGACCATTGCGAATTTTTTTTAATTAACTTTAAATTGCCAGCGTTCCCACCCGCTTGTATTAGAAAAACTAAAATAGTTGAAAAAGTACCAAAAAAAATTCATAACTCGAACAATTTTTGAACAAATTTTTTTTCAATGTCAGAAATTATGGAGGAATTACTGCTTTTTAAGCTGCCTAATGGGCAGTATGCCCAGGATAAAAGGGAGTGTCTAAACTACCTGATGGAAATAAACTTCCCGGACTTTAGAGAAGGTTCGGAGAACTGCCATGGCATATGACCAGGTAGGAACCGAGGATATCGGGAACACTGGAAACAAGCAGCCAGGGTCGTAACTCCGGAAGGGATTAATTGGGCAATAAGCACTTTAAAACCATTTAAGGCTTCAGGGGGGACGGTATATATCCGGTTTTTTTTTCAAAAGGGATTGGATTGTATTAGAGTACCCCTGTGTAAAATTATGAGAGCGTGTATAGCTCTTGGTTATACACCGGAGTCTTGGAAAAAGACAAGGGTTGTGTTTATTCCGAAGGCCGGTCGGTCAGGGTATACTGCGGCGAAGGACTTCAGGCCAATCAGCCTAACTTCCTTTATAGAGGGACAAATTACACAGTAAAAAGAAAATCTTATCTTAAGGCACGAAAGCTGCCTTAAATTAAGATGCAACATTTTTAAGACAGTCAATGTTGAATTTACGCACGTTTTTCGTATCCTTTAACATTATAGCAGACAGTGTTGAATTTGTAAAGATTGTCTGTAAATTATCGAAATAATATTCGCGACGAAAAAGATACAAAGTAAATTTACACGAGAAACACTGACCTCGAACGTGCGCGAAGAGGAACGAGTCGAGTATAGGCGCCGCGCAACACTCAAGGTCTCTCCCACCGCGTCGAGTCTCCGAGCGCCCCACCGCCTCGCGACCGACCAATCACGCGATACTGACTCTCGGACGAGAGTATAAAAGAAGCGCTCGCGGAGCGAGCATTCGCATTTCGCCGCAGAGTTTTACCCAGCTAAGGAGTTTGACTCCGTTAGGCGAAATAGCCCCATCGATTGAAGAGTGGTTTGACCCTCGCAAGAGTATGACTCATGTTCGTCACGTCAACGGTCGAAGAGTGGTATGACCCTCGCTAGAGTATGACTCTTGTTTCGACGCAGTCAACGACAAGGAAGCAACGAGCCTGAAGAAGACGTCCACGGCAAAAGAAGAGGAGAGAAATAATTCTTCTCTAAAAACTGTACAGAACAGTTTTAATAGTCGCGTCCGTGTCCGTAATATTTCATCGCATTATTTCGTCGTTTTAATCGTTTTATTTAGTATTTTTCGTGTATCGTATAACGTCGTCGCATTTATTATTTTTCGCTCGTATTTTACTTAATTTATATCGTTTATATTTCACTTATGTTATTTAATTAATTCGTTTTTGATATTAATAAACCGTTGTTTTGTTATCGTAAATTTGTAGTGTTTGTAAAACTTTTTCTTATTTACCACGAACCCTGATCCGGCGAGCAAATCCGCACTTAAATTTCCTTACATTCATTACAAATTTAAGGCAGCTCTTAAATTAAGATTTACTTTTTACTGTGTAGCAGTGGTGGCTATGCGTTTGTTACCTTTCTTGATATCGAAGGTGCCTTCCTTAACACCTCTAGCAAAGCTATCTGTAGGGCAGCCAGGATACGAGGTGTGCCTGAGCCGCTAGTTAAGTGGATCGACAGCAAGCTTCGCGAAAGGGCCCTGGAAGCGGAGTATGGTGAGGCTAAGGTAACAGGCCTTGTCTCAAAAGGGTGCCCACAGGGAGGAGTCCTCTCTCCTTTATTGTGGTGCTTAGTGGCAGATGAGTTAATTAGAAACCTCAATAGCCAGGGATATTATACGCAAAGTTATGCGGATAATTTCCTTATAATTATAAGAGGGCACGTAATCGAGACCCTCTTACAACTTACGGAACGTGCACTTAAGATTGTCAAGGATTGGTGCAATCTGACTGAACTTTCTGTAAACCCAGAGAAAACGAATATAGTAGTTTTCACAAGAAAATATAAAGTACTGAGTTTGAAGAAACCGATATTTTATGAAAAAGAAATTTCCTTTTCTAAATCGGCTAAGTATCTGGGAGTAATCCTGGATAAAAAGCTGATTTGGAAGGAACATTTTGAATATCAGTATAGAAGGTTCTGTACTGCGTTTTGCGCGTGTAGAAGGGCGATAGGGTCATCGTGGGGATTAAGGCCTAATATGGTCAACTGGCTGTATCAGATGATCTGAAAACCAAGGTTTCTTCACGCGGCGGTTGTTTGGTGGTCTAGGACTCAACTGATAACGGTTAAAGAGAAACTGGACCAACTGCAAGCAATGATTTTCAGAGGTATTACAGGGGCAATGAGGACCACGCCAACAGCTGCGTTGGGATTCATGCTAGCCGAGGTACCTCTGCATATTGTCGCGGTGAAGAAGGCGGCTCTTACTATGAGAAGGTTAACCGCGCAGGGAAGATGTAAGTTTGATGGTATACACACCAAGCTTCCACGCTCAATTCTATCAATCCTAGAATTAAGTTTGGTGCAACATAGAATGATCAAGAGGGTGAAATTTAAACCCCGCTTTAAGATCATTACACCTTCCAAAATGGACTGGAAGAAGGGTTTTCCACTTGGGGACGAAGTCTGGTATACAGACGGCTTCAAGATGGATTGCGGTGCAGGCTTCGGAATTTATCGAAAAACTGGCTGCATTAAAGTGGCTGAGTCATTAGGACAACATGCCACGGTCTGGCCGACAGAGGTCTGTGCGATTTTAACTTGCGCCCAAATATCCATTCGAAATGGAACAAAGGGCAAGAGGATAAGTATTTGTGTGGATAGTCAAGCAGCCTTAGGGGCTCTGAAAAATCCCACAATAGAATCAAAACTCGTCTGGGAAGGACGCAGCGTACTAGATGAGTTGGGTTCAGCAAATAAACTTTCATTGATTTGGGTACCGGGTCACTCGGGAATCAAGGGTAATGAAAGAGTAGACGTCTTGGCGAAAACCGGTTCCGAGACAAAATTTATAGGTCCTGAACCAGCAGTGGCAATAATGCCGTGCTTGGTTAAGAGAGCCATAGAAAGATAGGGTCAAAAGGAACATTTGAAGTATTGGGCGAACATTGGGGTGGGAAGGCAAGCGAAAACTCTGTTAGGGCTAGCACTCAACAAGAGGCGAGCGAGCGATCTCCTAAAACTCAATAAGATCAGAGTTAGAACCGTAGTTCGTCTACTTACGGGTCATGGACTATTGAATTACCATCAGCATAAAATAGGTAGACAAGTTTCACCTATGTGCAGACTGTGTGGGGAAAATAACGAAACTTCGACTCACATATTATCTGAATGCCCAGCGCTAGCTAGGATCAGACTATTTAGTTGGGGTCAAGCAATTATTGACCCTAAGCAGGTAAGCAACCTATCGATAGAAGAGATACTGGACTTCTGGAGAAGAACAGGACTCTAAGGGTTGCTATAAACGAGCAAGCTGGAGTCTGGTACAATGGGTTCCTTTAACCTAGGTGCTGACTTTCCCCTCTTTGGGAAAATCCAGCTCAATCTCGGTGTTAGATTAGTTTAGATTACTGCTATTTAAATTTTTGACCATTGCGAATTTTTTTTATAAACTTTTAATAGCCAGCGTTTCTACCCGCTTTATCAAAAAACCGAAAAATGTGAATAAGTAAACAAAAAATTCATAACTCGAAAAATTTTTTGACCAAATTTTTTTTTCAATGTCAGAAATTAAGAAGGAATTATTGCTCTTCAAATGGGGACCACTGCGAATTTTTTTTAAAATCTTTTAATAGTTAGCGTTCTCATCCTCCCGTTTCAGAAAAACGAAAAATGTAAAAAAGGAAAAAAAAATTCGTAACTGAAGCAATTTTTGACCAATTTTTTTTCTTTGTCTGGAATTAAAGAGGGATTATTGCTTTTCAAATTTTAACCATTGCGAATTTTTTTAATAAACTTTTAATAGCCAGTGTTTCCACACGCCCGTATCAGAAAACTGAAAAATTTGAAAAAGTACAAAAAAAATTCATAACTCGAAAAATTTTCGACCAAATTTTTTTTTCGATGCCAGAAATTAAAGAGGAATTATTGCTTTTCAAATGGGGACCACTGCGAATTTTTTTATAATCTTTTAATAGCCAGCGTTCTCATCCTCCAGTTTCAGAAAACCGAAAAATGTAAAAAAGTAAAAAAAAATTCGTAACTAAAGCAATTTTTGACCAAATTTTTATTTCTCTGTAATTAAAGAGGGATTATTGCTTCTCAAATTTTGACCATTGCGAATTTTTCTAATAACCTTTTAATATCCAGTGTTCCCACACGCCCGTATCAAAAAAGTGAAAATCGTGAAAATTAAAAAAAAAATCATATTTCGATAAAATTCAAATGCGAGCTAATCTAGCAAAAAAAATATGTGTTGAAAAATTTTATAAATAATATTAAATAGCTAGTGCCCCATCTATTCCTTATCAGAAACGTCTAAATGATCAGTTTCCAGTGAAGCCAAGCAAATTTTTCAAATTTGTCTGCCATATTGGATGCGCCATTTTTAATTTTGAAAATCTGACATCGGATTCATGATCAGCGACCCTTAAAACTCCCGAGTAATTAGTTTCAAGTGAATCTAAGCAAATTTTACAAATTTGTCCGCCATATTGGATCCGCTATTTTGAATTTTGAAAATCTGGCATCGGATTCGTGATCAGCGACCCCAAAAATGTAAGAGTTAGTCATTATTCAGAAAATTATAACTATTTTTGCAAACTACTATGTAAATTTGTTTCCATAATTTGTAATAAAGTTTACAAAAAGAGTCGCAGTAATGACGCCATTTTGAATTTTCGATTTTCTTACTTTTCATTCGAAGTAGAATGAGCTTACGAGTATTTTGATCTATAATAAGTTGATTTTCATTGGAAAACATTTTGGGTAGAGCTTTGGTCCGTTTGACGTGGAACGTCCCATATACATTAATTTTTAACATAACTATTTTAATTTTATAGTATTTTTAAAAAAAATTTAATATAATGACATACCATAAAATATAACATAATTTAAATTTGGGTATGGATGTGAATAAATCCAAATGCAAAAAATGCGACCTTATGGTTGTTATATGTATTGGTCATACTATAACCAGATGTTTTTTTGGTTAATTAAAAAAATTGCTAATATTTTTGCAAATATTTTGGCAACAGGGTAAGACTCCGTCAGAAAAATTACAATTTTTTTATGAGATTTTTTTTAAATGTGAATATTTCCGAAACAATTTAAGGAGGTTCTCCGGCTGTTACTCTTAAAAAAATCGATTTTCTTCCAATTTTATTTAAATTTTGAGGAAATGCTTCTTCAAGTGCCCTCTAAATGTTATAGAAATTTCAGAACCGTTTGCCATGCTAAATTTTGAAATATTCAATTTCAAACTTTAGCTTCTACATGCGATTATTTTGAAAATGAAAAATGCCAACTACGATATCTCGTTTTTTCACATGGCAAAGGGTTCTGAAATTTCTACCACATATAGAGTGCACTCGAAGAAACATTTCCTCAAAATTTAAATAAAATTGGAAGAAAATAGATTTTTTCAAGAGTAGCAGCCGGAGAACTTCCTTAACAGATTTTAATGAAATTTAAATATGTTATACTTAAAATCATGTCCTTTCAGAATTTTTCAAAAAAGAAATTTTCAAAAATACAGTAAAAAAATTTTTTGAATCGATTTATTAAGCACGGGACCGATTTTTGAGTATTTTTCGATATATAATAAAATATTCCTAATAATTTCACCTTTCATTTAAATAAAAGAAAACCATGGAGACTTTAATAGTCTTTGAGATATTGGAATTTTTGTGAAAGCGCGACCACGTTTCAGTGCCAGCGCAGTATCTTTTATAACCGGGACGCCTCACAGTGGGATTTTTTACACTTTACTCTTCAAAATTGTCTAGAGCCTACAAATTTTATTGGATTTTGATGTTCTTGGTCTTAAATCAAAGAGGATAAAATTTCTAAGAGATCCCTTTAAACCGATTTTTGAATTTTTAATTGTTTATTTACTTTTTTGTTACTCAAAGTTAACAATTTACAATATTTTTGTAAAAAATACTATTTATTTTTTATTTTTCCATTGCACAAGATCGAAATCAATTTAAATAAGTCTAGTATGACCACCCGACAAATAATAATGCATAATACAGTTTATTTAAATTGTTAAAAAAACAATTTTAATTAACAAATAGATAACTTTGGTCTTTTTTTTAAATGTTTTTTTTTGTAGACAAATTTATGTTTATTCAAGTAATTCATGTCTATTTTGTAAAAAAAAAATGATTTTAAAGTTCAGAATTTATTTATAACAAATGTAATTGTTTAAGCTAATAAATTTTTTAAGTTTATGAAATAATGTACATATGATATAAACATTTTGTTTAAAAAGTGCTGGAAACATTTGCTGTTTTCATCGAGTAAATCGAAACAGATAATTAAAATTAAGCTATTATATATTTGATAATTTAATTCGTTCAAACTTTATAGCTAACCTAAAAAGCCTGAAATTTCACACAAGTGGAATCAAAATTTTTTTAGTATTTTAATAACTGTGCTTAAGTGTTGTATCGTTATATATAATAATGCTTGCATTTTAATGTTATAATATATTGTATGTTAATTTTTTATTAATTACTAATGATATATAAATATCATAAATAAATAAAAATGAATTGTTCTTGACGAGGAAGTAAAATTGTGTATTTTCAAATAAATAAAATATCTGATTTAATATTACATTTTGACTGAATATTCTAATATCTGATAAAAAATTTACTACAACACGTGCGTGTGTAGTGTAGTGTTTAGCGTTCCGGGTTTTCAATGTGCGTATGCGTTAGTGTTAGGTGTTTGCGTCCCCCCTGTGTTAAATATTTATTTTATAAGTTCGTGTTAATTCTAAGACGTATTCATATAAGGTAAATTATGAATGTGTTCTAAACAATATTATTTTTTTTATTTAATCTTTACTTTTTGTTTTTATCGGATAATAGAAATTCGATTACGAATCCTAATTAATTTGACTATTTTTCTTATCCACAATAGCTAATTTTCTAGTCACTTTGACTATGCTTGACCTTAGTCTTTTAACTAGGTTAGCCGGGTAAAAGATACTGCGCTGGCACTAAAACGTTGTCGCGCTTCCACAAAAATTCAAATATCTCGAAAATTATTAAAGTCTCCATCGTTTTCTTTTTTTTAAGTGAAAGGTGAAATTATAAGGAATATTTTATTATATATCGAAAAATACTCAAAAATCGGTCCCGTGCTTAATAAATCGATTCAAAAATTTTTTTTTACTATATTTAAAATTTTTTTTTTGAAAAATTCTGAAAAGACATGATTTTAAGTATAACATATTTAAATTTCATTAAAATCCGTTAAATTGGTTCGAAAATATTCACATTTAAAAAAAATCTTATAAAAAAATTCAAAATGGCATAACTTTTACAATTTTGAAAATTTTTAAAAATCCTTTGGTACACTTATTTTTGCCATCAAATATAACAACTTCACCAAATTGCAGAATAATCCGAAGACCCCATGCAAATTGTAATTTTTCTGACGGAGTCTTACCCAACAAGGACCATCATGGCAACATTTTTGCATTGGATCACAATGCATACTTATCTTACTATGTATAAATTGCGTAGCACTAGAAAACAGTTTGAGTCGAAAATCAAACATTACATGTAAGAAACGTAGTAAACGCATAGAGCGCAAGACCATGTCCGGATATACTAAAATTTTTTCATTTTTAATACTTAATTTTTAATATAATTTAAAAAAAATTTTATATTAGTTTATTTTGAATATATAATTTTTAAAAAAACATTTTTTCGGAAACTATTATAGCAATTTTAAAAGTCTATTATAAGAAGAATCGAAATTTTCAAAATCAGTAATTTTATTTAAATTATTTTTTCCTTCTTTTTTATATAAAACATGTCTGAGATTTTCCTTTTTGTTAAATTTGTTTCTCTATGCAAAATCTTAACATTTTCCCAGTCAAAGTCATGATTCGGGATATTATCAAATTTTTGCAATTTGTGATTTGTAACCACAGAATGATATTTTTTATTTAAACGGTAATTCGTTTCTGAATAATGTAGTAAAATTATATTCATTTAATACTGTTTTAAATTTGTAGGAAACGTCACTATGTAACAGTATTGATAATGTCCTAAAATGATCAATTTGAAAATCTTTTTGAATAGCAATAGTATTTTTATTATTAACCCGTTGACTGTCGCTGACGCATATATGCGCAAAACTAAACTGGCCAAAAGTGGTTCATGACGCATATATGCGCAACTTAAAAAAGGTGATTAAAAACTTCTTAAATGTTCCTGAAAACGGTTACTCGGAGGTTTTCGAGGTCGCTGACTACGAATATGACATTCGTTTTCCAAAATTCAAAATGGTGGATCCAATATGGCGGACAACAAAATAAAAAATTAATCACATTGACTTGAAACTTGGTACCCTAAGGTTTCTGGGGTCGCTGATTACGAATCTGACATTAGTTTTTCGAAATTCAAAATGGCAAATCCAAGATGGCGGAATTTCTTTAAAATTCGTCGAATTTGCTTGAAACTTGTTTCTCGGGGGTTTTAAGGGTCGCTGATTACGAATCTAACATTAGTTTTCCAAAATTCAAAATGGCGGATCCAATATGGCGGACGACAAAATAAAAAATTAATTATAATGTCTTGAAACTGAATACTCGGGGGTTTTTAGGGTCGCTGATTACGAATCTGTCATTATTTTTTCAAGGTATTTATCGAAATTTTATTTCACCAAAAATTATCATACTGATGTCAGATTAACCAGTTTCAAACAAATTCAATAAATTTTAAAAAATTTTCTGCCATATTGAACCAGATATTTTGAATTTGGAAAAACTGATTTCAGATTTGTAATCAGCGACCCTTAAAACCCCCGAGTAACAAGTTTCAAGCAAATTCGACGAATTTTGAAAAAATCACCGTAAACAAATGGCTGCCTTTATTCCCATGTTACTAACGATATTTTTTATTCCTAATGCACAAAAGTGGCGATTTCAGATAGCAGATGACAGGGAATAAAAGTCAGTCACTTGTTCGACTTATATGAAAATGGACGCCATTTTAATATGGTCGAATAAATGAGTGACTTTACTCCCTGTCGTCAGCTATCTAAAAGCGCCATTTTTGTGCATGTGGGATAAAAAATATATTTCATCGTTTTTTTTAACTCAATTTAGGCAGTGGCCCACAATTCCCCAACATTTTTAAAAATCATAAAAGTGCACTCTTTGGTAAAACTGAAATTTCTTTTAGGTAAGTGATAATTTTGGTAAACTGACTAAGATATATGATAGTTTAGACCTCCTACTGACACAAAAAATTTTTAAAAAAAATTTTTGTGTAAGACATTGAGCTAAGAAAAAGTGTGGCCCACAATACCCCAATCTATTCACAAACTACGTCACGCTTTTTCAGACTGATTTTTACCCTCTCCCCTCCTTCGTCACATTTTTAACATCAAAAAATTTTTTTTTCATAACGCGGTGCTAAAAAGGGCACTTTTTTGCACCTTGTTATGAAAAATATCGTTCGTAACTTGTGCAAGCAGTTGCCAAATTTTGAACGAGCACTTTTTTGGGAATAAACTGTCGGCGAAGCTTCGCTTCGCCTACAGTTCGTTTCAAAAATTGCCAACTGCTCGCACTCCTTACGAAATATACTATTTCCACATTTCGTCACACACAGCTTGACACCCCCCCCACCCCTAGGAGTGTGACGTAGTTTGTGAACGACCCCTTAAGTAATTCTTCAAATCAGTGACTGGCCAGTGTCTGGAAAGAAATTCTTATCACGATTATGATCAGATTTTATGGTCAGTGACTTGACAGAAGTACTGTTCACAAAGGGGAATTGTTTTTATCCAGTGAAACTGGCCAGTCACTTAATCAGAACTCGCTCTCGACTCTACAGCTACTGGAAGGAGGTGTATTCCACGTCAGTTCAACACAAAAAATTTTATTATGTTTTGGGATTCGGTTGAAATTGGGTAGATTATATCCTCTGGTGGTAGTAAATAAAATCCCCAAGCGATTTTGAAAAATTTCAAAAATTGGCGGACATATTGGATTTTTAATTTTTTTGTACTTTTTTTTTGAAAAATATATATCTCTGCTTCTTCTTAACGGATTTTAGTTTATGACCTCTTAAATTGTTCGTATTGAAATATACTTTTATTTAAAAAATTAAAATTAAAAAAATTATTTAAATTTTTTGTTTAAAAAATTAATTTAATTTTTTGAAAAGCCATAGAAAAAATATGCTACCTTCAATTTTGATCATTTTTTTACCATTTGTAGCCATAAATGTGTTGAACTTGTCCTGAAATTTTCATCGTGGGACAGCCAGTAGTTTTTGAGAAAAAAAATAAAACGTAAATCCTCGCATAGCGCTGTAGCGCTCAGTTTTAATGCCGCACGATTGTAAATGGAATTTTAATGAAAGTACGAGTTTTTATTAACCCTAGAACTAAAATATGATTTTTTTATAGACTAACGAAAAACTGAGGTGGTTTGGTACCCCAGATTTGAAACAATTGTAAAAGGTTACCTTTTTTGTAATTTTTTTAATTTGTCAACAATGTGGCTAATTTGAAAAAATTAAACGGATTTTAAAAGGTAAATAGAGACAATTTTATTTTGATTAAGGCAACTTAAAAATTTAAATATTATTTACAATATATACAAATGTTAAATGATTTTAAAATAGAATAAAAATTATTTATTACAAAGGAGGTTTCTATTTTTTACGGGGGAGTTTCCGAGGTCTTACAGTTTTTCTTTATTTACCTTTTAAAATCCGTTTAATTTTTTCAAATTAGCTACATTGTTGACAAATTAAAAAAATTACAAAAAAGGTAACCTTTTACAATTGTTTCAAATCTGGGGTACCAAACCACCTCAGTTTTTCGTTAGTCTATAAAAAAATCATATTTTAGTTCTATGGTTAATAAAAACTCGTACTTTCATTAAAATTCCATTTACAATCGTGCGGCATTAAAACTGAGCGCTACAGCGCTATGCGAGGATTTACGTTTTATTTTTTTTCTCAAAAACTACTGGCTGTCCCACGATGAAAATTTCAGGACAAGTTCAACACATTTATGGCTACAAATGGTAAAAAAATGATCAAAATTGAAGGTAGCATATTTTTTCTATGGCTTTTCAAAAAATTAAATTAATTTTTTAAACAAAAAATTTAAATAATTTTTTTAATTTTAATTTTTTAAATAAAAGTATATTTCAATACGAACAATTTAAGAGGTCATAAACTAAAATCCGTTAAGAAGAAGCAGAGATATATATTTTTCAAAAAAAAAGTACAAAAAAATTAAAAATCCAATATGTCCGCCAATTTTTGAAATTTTTTAAAATCGCTTAGGGATTTTATTTACTACCACCAGAGGATATAATCTACCTAATTTCAACCGAATCCCAAAACCTAATAAAATTTTTTGTGTTGAACTGACGTGGAATACATCAGGAAACAAGTAGTACTTGACAAATTTCCACCTGGGTATTTTTTAATTACAAATAAGCAACATTTGTTTTTTACATTTGTCATTAACTGAATAATTCTGATTGTAATTAATAACCACCCCTATATCAACCCTAAAACATAAATGTCTTAGAATTTAAGAGCCTTTTATGCCAGACTTTTTTAAAGCTATAACACTTGGATAAAATTGGTTCTGAGCTTTTAGTAAAAATTCATATAAAATAGTAATAATTATATTAAAAATTACTATTCATTATAAAATGTACATCGCATGAAGTAAATATTACTATTTCTGGTAGTAAAAATTCCTAATAGTAATTATTACATATTGTGCTGTTATTTTGTATGGATTTGTAATTTTAATGTAATATTATAGTGTTTGATAAAAATCCATAATCTTAATTATTTAAGGCGTACTTGCGTTTGCGAAGGCAAAAAATAGGCTCTAGAGGGTGCACCGCAAACTCTTACAAATTTGAGATCGCCATTTTTGGGGCCCTCTACGAATCGTAAATAACTGTTAAAAAACGAAACAATTCTTTCTTTTTGTAGTTTTTATAATGTACTTTAAGGTGCAAAAATCGTTTATAATATTTCAAATAAAATTACTGTGAAAAAAAACATTAAAGTGGGGCCTATTTTTTGCCTACGCAAACGCAAGTACGCCTTAAAATATTTTTATACCGTATTTCTTCATATCTTCTAAGGCTTTTATGTTTTTAGGGTTAATATAAGAGTGGTTTTTCATTATGATGAAAGGTTGTTCAGTTAAAGACAGATGTAAAAAAAAGTTGCTTATTTGTAATTAAAAAATATAACACTTTATTAATAATCATTGCCTACTTAATCCAAGATATTTCGAATTTTTTTAAGTTTGGATTAATTTAGGGCTGCACAGTGGGCCAGGATCGTCGAATTTTGGCCAAAAATACAATTTTTCAACTTTCAAATATGCACAAAAGAATTTATCTACAGTATTTAATAGTAAATAAGGAATTTATTGCATAAAAGATTTGTTAAATAATAAAAAATTGTGTCTTCTAGAACTATTTAAAGTTTAACATTTGAGATAAAATAATAAAATGTTTTTGATTGAAATACTTAATATATCTAGAAATAAATAAATTATTTTTGTATAAGTACTTATTTTTTCTCATCAATAGATATATTGAAGTAAAAAAACCAATAGTTACTTTAAAAAAATAAAATTTATTAAAATGTAGCTCCATTGAAGTTAACAAATAGTGGATTTTTCAATAGAGTGCCGACTTTCAGTTAGTCGAGCTCCTCCGAGCCGCATAATATTTGGAAAAACAACTTATAGAACGATTACTTAGCATGTCTACTTTGACGCCAATATGTGCCATTTTGCGCCTTTTCATATTTTTTCAACATAACAAGAATATTGCAATAAACATATAAATATATGCAATAAATATATAAAGACAATTTTTAAAATTAATCAATTATGATGAACAGTGGTATTTAATGGTTTTTTGTGTCGCTGATTACGAATCTGATGTCAGATTTCAAAAATTCAAAATGGCGGATCCAATATGGCGGACATAAAAATTTTAAAATCAATAAATTTGAATTAAACATAGGTATCTATGGGTTTTTTGCATAGAGTTATTAGAATAGAGTGCGCGAGTTATACCTTTTACCGTAAGAGGCATTCTTAGGCGCATAGAAAGAGACAAAAGCATGAAAGTAGACCCCTTATCTTACCTTGTTTAATGGCGCATGTGCAAGAATAAAAGTTTTTGGTTAGGTTTTTGTCTAAAAAGATCGCATGAAAAATCGTTTTAAATATAATAAAATTAAATGTAAAATAAATATTTTACAATAAATAGGGTAGAGTTAGATTAAAAAATCATGTTGAAAAAAGCTATTTGGCTGTTATTTGAAGATAAGACGCAATTTTTAATTCTAGTTTGGATGTCGTATCGATAATATTATAGTAATTGGAATTTTTAATTTTGAGCTGCTTATTTCGATGAGTATAAATTGAAAGCAGGTAAACTTAACATAAAATACCATTTTTCCTGCTAAAAATGTTTTTAAATTATTTATTTGTCACGTAAATAAAAGAAAAATATAATTGCCAGCAAGCAAGCACTTTGTTTCTGAAATCAGATTTAGATATAAAATGGAGTGTTTATCTGATCCATGGAAATAAAAACAGATTCTCCAATAGGACTACATGCGCATCTGATATACCCACGCGATAAACTATATACCTGTAAGTAAACATCAGGTCTAAAAAAAACCAAAAAAATTTTAAAAATCTAAAAAAATACAAAATGGGATCTTTACCTGTAACCTCCTCGTGGTAGATCCTGGAAACTACAGTACTTTTTATTTTTGTAGACTAATAACAGGAAAAAAATTTTTATTTTCTGAATTGTATAGACACTATTTTTGTAATCACCAATCTTAAAAACTCCCAAGCAAAAAATTGTAGGACAATCTCAGCCAATCTAAAATCCACTTGAATTCTTACATCAGATTCGTAATCAGCGACCTAAAAAACCCCTAGATACAAAGTTTCATAAAAATCGATTAATTTTAAAAATTGTATGTCCGACATTTTGGATCCGCCATTTTGATTTTTTTAAATCTGACATCAGATTTGTAATCAGCGACCCAAAAAACCCATAGATACCTATGTTTAATTCAAATTTATTAATTTTAAAATTTTTATGTCCGCCATATTAGATCCGCCATTTTAAATTTTTGAAATCTGACTTCAGATTCGTAATCAGCGACCAAAAAACCTTTAGATACTTATGCTTGTGGGAACGAGCCTTTAGCTCTTCCTCGATTCTCCGCCGAGTGAGAACGCACCTTTAGACGAACTCATGTGCGCTCGAGAATGAATGCTTTCTGGAGTTTCAGATTCATCGTAGACCTTTGTAATGAGTAGACGTGTGTGGTCAGAAGGAGAGTTTGTGGTTATGTGAGGACGTGGAAATTAGGAGAAATAAATTGAGACAAAGAACATCAAGTCTTGTCATTCCGGATCCTGAACACCTTCTGCAGAGTCAGTGGACTCCCTCGCCACATGGCATTCGAAGAGGTTAACTCATCTGGAGGCATCACACTCATTCTCAATAAAAATTAAAAATTTACAAATACGTCAATGTTAAAAATCATTAACACAAACATCTCTACAAAAAGTTTTCTATAATCAATAATAACAGAAAACTTATATTATACATCACTATTGAATCCACACCGAAACTCATCATACAAAATAATTCTACTCACACGCAAAATTTAAAAAGATCTTCTGATAAAAAGAATTATCAAATAAATTAACATTTGAAAAATTCTGGAAACTACCATCTTGGTTCATAAAAATCATCGTCCAACATCAATTGAAATAATCTGACGAGAAGCAGCCGAGAAATTGGACCTGGAGCAGCAAATATTAGCAGTAACTACCAATCCAACACGAAGGAACATCTCAGCACTTCCAGTCCAAGGAACATCTACAAAGAAACATCTCAGTATTTCCAGTCCAAGGAATATCTACGAAGGACAACGGAAATCTCCAATGACATCAACATCAGCATTCACACGAAATTAAGTATCTCCAAAATTTAAATATATAATTTAATTAAAGTTTTATTTGACTTATGATATTTTTCTTTTTCTCTTTTATAAAATTAAAATATTAAATTTTTCAAAATCATAAAAATAAAACCTTTCTTTTTCGAAACAATTCAAGCTATGACTAATACACAATAATACATTGTATAGTGTCTGTGTGATAAACAGTGACCATTCAATATCTTCAAAATAATACTATGAATTTAATTTTCTCTTTCAAAATTTTAACCTTCAATAATAATAACTTATAATGAAATAAACACAACAAGTTAAACAACACGCGCCACTGATGATAAAGAAAAATAAATATAAAATAAATTCTAAATGAGGAAAATGTAAAAAAAAATTCTTTTTGTTTTTGAGATTTGAATAATTGATATACCATAAAAGTTGGGGTTTAAGAAATTTGAATAGTCGAATTGAATTTTCTGAAATTGGTTTGTTTAATTATTTAAAGAAATAGATTTGTGAAATTTATATTTCGCGTTTATAATTATCTTAATAGATCTACCCTTAACACTATGGTATGTCTAATTAGACAAAAATTATATTAATAAAATTATAATTCTTTGTAATTAAAATAGTAATTTATTATCACTGGCGTGTGATTGAATGGTGACTAAAACAAAAATAATAGAACAAAATAAAATTTAATGAATGATTGAAAAGTGAATTGCTGATCGTTGCAATATTTTTTTAATATAAATAAATAAATAAGATTTTTTAAAATTTTTTTTCTTCCAAACTCTCGACATCAAAAATAATAACTATTTGTCTTGACTTTCATTTTAAAATAAAAATAATTTTATAAAAACCACAATAATTTATAAACCGAAATAGTTGGTTACAATAGTTTCATTATTATCAATATATTTCAGAAAATTATAAAATGCCGATCACTCGTGCAGGTTCCCTTGAGGAACTTCGCCAACAAAATGCAGAATTAAAGCGACAACAAAATGATTTATTTAAACGCGAAGGAGAATTAACTAGGAGGTTAAACATCTGCACACAGCGTGAACGACAACTCGAGGCTCAAAACATACAACAACAACAAAAACAACAAGAACTAGAACAACAACAAACACAACTTGAGCAACTTCGAAGTCAACAACAAACTCAGCAGACAGCAAATCCACTTACTGCTGACAGAAATTCGCCTTTTGATGAACAGAATTTAAACAGCACACTTATTTCACATCTGATAAATATGACTGCTAATAATGTCGACAAATTAAAATCAATTAAATTACCTAAATTGTTACAAGATGAATCTGAATTATGGTTCATACAAGTAGAGTCAATTTTTAATAATCAAAACATTGTTAGCGAAGATGAACGAACTCGAGCTCTCGTAGCAAGCGCTGATGCAGAGGTTTTAAGTTGTGTTAAACACATTATTATGGCAAATCCGAGACCTCCTAATTCTTATACTCAAATTAAAGAAGCTATCATTTCTCACTTCTCCATGTCTGACGAATCGCGCATGTATCAGCTCATTAGAGGCGAGGTTTTGACAAGTGGCAAACCCTCGCAGATATTGAGCAGATTGCGAAGTTTAAATTCCGCGAATATGAGCGAGGAAGTTTTAAAAGCGATATTTTTAACAAAATTACCTAAACAACACCAATTAGTATTAACATCATCGTGTAACATGACACTAAACGAAATTGCTAAAAAGGCGGATCAAATGGCGGAAGTTGAATTGGGAAATAAATTTACTATAGCTTCGGTTTCAGAGGTAGGAGATAAAAATGATAAAGAAAATAAAATCAAGACATTAACATCAGAAGTAGCTTCTTTACAAGCAAAATTAGATCAAACTAATAAAAAAACACATAATTATAATCACCGAGGTTCGCGCGGTCATTATAATAGAGGTCGAAGTGGAACATATCGCGGTTCCAGAGGTTACTCGGGACGGTATAGAAATTATTCAAATCAAAGGGGTATTCATTATCACGGACACAACAATTTTTCAAATCATCGCGGTCGAGGTAATCGAGGTCACAATTCTTGGAATAATAGAGGTCGAAATGAAAATCATTGTTGTCATCATTATTCAAAACACGAAAATCAACATTCGGGAAATTCTCACAAAGAAGAATTCGGAACTTCGGGAAACGAATAAGCTTACAGCCATCTGAGGCGTGCACTGTAGGAGACGCTTCCTATCGCCTCCATACTACCGATAAAAAAAACGGATGGAAATTTTTGGTAGATACGGGTTCCGACTTATCAATATTGCCCGTGCACATTATTAAAAGAAACAATCCTAACAATCTGGTATTATACGCAGCAAATGATACTAGAATTAAAACATTCGGAAACAAAAGAGTAAAATTAGACCTCGGTTTAAGACGAAATTTGGAATGGAATTTTTGCGTTGCCGACGTACCGCGACCCATAATAGGCGCTGATTTAATTGCACACTTCGGTCTTATTGTAAATTTAAAAGAGCATAAACTAATAGATTCGTTGACAAAATCAAATTGTAGAGGAAATGTAGCTTATTCCAGTATAACCAACATAAGTTTGATAGATAAAAACGCGCGATACAGTGATATTCTGCATGAATACCTGTCGCTTTTTGACAATGGTACCCCAACAATTGTCAAAACACGCGACGTTCTTCATCGTATCGAAACTTACGGTTTGCCTGTCTTTCAAAGAGCGAGACGTCTCTCCCCGGAAAAATATCGTGCCGCAAAAGAAATATATCGAAAATTGGTCGAGGCCGGTATTTGTAGACCGTCAAATAGTTCCTGGGCTTCACCCTTGCTTATGAAATTGAAAAAGGATGGAACCTGGCGAGCATGCGGCGATTACAGACGCGTTAACGCACAGACGATACCAGACAGATACCCAGTCCCTCATATTCACGACGCATCCGCGAATCTGCACGGCAAGAAAATATTCTCAAAATTAGATTTATACTTAGCATACCACCAAATTCCAATAGACCCAAAAAATATACCGAAGACCGCAATTATCACGCCTTTTGGCCTTTTTGAATACGTAGTAACAACTTTTGGCTTAAGAAACTCAGGACAAACTTTTCAAAGATTTCTAAATAACGTTTTTAGAGAAATAGATTTCGTATACATATATATCGATGATATACTAATTTCGTCAAAAGATGAAACGGAACATAGAGAACACTTAAAAATAGTTTTGGAAAAATTGAAAGAAAACGGATTACGTCTAAATTTCGCAAAGTGTGAATTCGGAAAAAGCAAAGTCTAATTTCTAGGTTATATTATCAATGGAGACGGAATCAAACCAACTTCAGAAAGAGTTTCAGCCATAATTAATTATCCAAAACCCCGTAATGTGTCAGAACTGCGTAGGTTTCTTGGTATGAGCAATTTTTGTCGGCGCAGTATACATCATGCTGCACACCATCAAGCTCCTTTATTGCAATATCTAAGAAGCCCTCGTAAAAACGACAAAAGAATAATTGAATGGACTCCCGAGACTGAGAGAGCGTTGTAAAGTGTAAGACAAGATATTGTCAAAGCCACTTTGTTAGTACACCCAAAAGAAGACGCATTAACACGACTGGTGACTGACGCTTCAGACATTGGTATGGGAGCGGTTCTTGAGCAGCATATTGATGGCTGTTGGAGACCGCTCGCATATTATTCAAAGACACTTAACGAAGCACAGCGTAAGTACAGTACTTACGACCGTGAATTGCTCGCGATTTTTCAAGCCATCAAACATTTTAAATATTTTCTAAAACCACACTCATTTAAAATATTAACTGATCATAGACCCTTGATATTCATGTTTACTCAAAAATCAGATAAAATATCAGATAGAACACAGAGACAAATCGCGATTATATCTCAATATAGTACCTGGATCGAACATATCTCGGGAGAAAATAATAAGGTCGCCGACGCACTGTCGCGAATTGAAACAATCGATTTACCAACTGAATTTAATTTACACGATTTAGCTACCGCACAAAAAAACGACGAAGACGTTAAAAAACTAAAAAAATCGACTACGTCGGGATTAAAAATTCGCGATATAGTATTCGGAGAAGAAAAAATTAAAATCACATGCGATGTTTCAAATAATACTACTCGATATATTTTGCCAATGAATTTTCGTAGACGCATTTATGAAAGATACGATTCACAAGCACATCTGAGTGCAAAAGCTTTATACAGAACACTAAAAAAGAAATATATATGGCCGTTTATGCAACGCGATATCTCGAAATGGTCAAAGGGTTGCCTCGATTGTCAGGCCAGTAAAGTAGGTAGACATACAATAACAAACCCAAGTCATTTTGTCCCACCCACAGCTAGATTCTTGCATATCCATATGGATTTAATTGGCCCACTAGGCTTAAGTGACGGTTTTCTATATTGTCTTACAATCATAGATAGATTCACGAGATGGCCCGAGGCAATTCCTATTAAAGACAAATCGAGCGAATCTGTATGTCGTGGATTTTATGATAATTTGATCACCAGATTCGGTGTTCCAGAAACTGTCACTACTGATCAGGGAAAAGAATTCGAATCTAGAATGACGCAGAATTTAATGAAATTTACAGGCTGCCACAGAGTTCGGACCACCACATATCATCCCGCATCCAACGGTATGGTGGAAAGGTGGCACCGGACTCTGAAAGCAGCAATTATGTGTCACGCGGGTGAACAATGGACTCGATCATTGTCTTCGGTATTATTAGGACTTCGAACGAGCGTTTTGAAATGCTGTTATTCACCCGCCGAATACACCTACGGTACAACCTTACGCATTCCTGGGGAGTTTACGTTACCCCGAGATGACGTTCAGGATCGCAATACTTTCGTAACCGAATTCAAAGAATATATAAATCGCATAAAACCCATACCCGTGACTCATAATCATAATCGTCGCGTGTTTGTTCATAAAGAACTGAAAAACAGCACTCATGTTTTTCTGAAAGCACCACCAATTCGAAAATCATTAGAGAGACCCTACTCTGGTCCCCATCGTGTAATACAACATATTTTAGATCGCGTATACGAACTAGACGTAAATGGAACCACGAAAAGAGTCTCAATTGAAAACATCAAACCCGCTTTCTTTCTACCCGAAGAACAAATAACGACGGAAAATATACTCGAAGTTCCTACAATTAAAGAACAAAAGATTACCGAACAAAAAAAGAAGAGAGATAATGAGATAGAAAATGACATAATAAAAAATCGGGAAATAATAATAGATAATTTAAAAATAACTACACCATTCGCACATAATTCGAAAAACGACTCAAAGCAGCACAATATGCGCAATATTGTGTTAGTTTCGTTCCTTCGACATTACGCGAAAATAAACATAAAGAAAACCCGATTATAAAAATAAAAAATCAAAATGTAATAGTATCGAAAGCGATACCATGTCAAAATAATGAAAATCTCCATAAACGACAAAAATTCATCCCAGCAATACTTCGCAGGGGAAATAAAAGAAATTAAAGATATGGAGAGGTTGAAATGATTAGCTAGCTAATAATAATAACAATATTAAAAAAAAACAAACAAACAAATATATTGATATAATAATGAAAAATAAATACGCGTATATATACATAAATTATAATAAAAAAATAATAATAATAATAAGAAAAAAGATAATAACAAAATGAAAGTCGGAACAATTGATAAAACTCAATTTAACAAAAAAACATATATAAATGACAAAATCTTAATTGAATAAATGAAAAGAAACGTTGCAACGAATATTATTATAATATAATTATAATAACAAAATGTAAAAATAAATCGACAACACTCAAATGAGTATCAATGTAAATAATATTTAATAAGAAATTAAAAACATGCTGTGATAATTTTTCTTTGACGAAACAAATGTTGAACAAATTTAGTAAATTTAGAACAAATGAAAAATTATATTTATATAAAAATTCTTTACTTTTTATCCACGAAATAAAAAATATTTATGCTACGACTCAATATACATATTAAACACGTCAATATACGAAAGAGATAAACATTTTGTTTATGAATGTTATATCGTTATCACTCGGAGGGGAGTGTGTGGGAACGAGCCTTTAGCTCTTCCTCGATTCTCCGCCGAGTGAGAACGCACCTTTAGACGAACTCATGTGCGCTCGAGAATGAATGCTTTCCGGAGTTTCAGATTCACCGTAGACCTTTGTAATGAGTAGACGTGTGTGGTCAGAAGGAGAGTTTGTGGTTATGTGAGGACGTGGAAATTAGGAGAAATAAATTGAGACAAAGAACATCAAGTCTTGTCTTTCCGGATCCTGAACACCTTCTGCAGAGTCAGTGGACTTCCTGGTTGAGACCCATCCACATGCTTCATTAAAATTGATTCATATAAAAAAATTTATGTCCGCCATATTGGATCCGCCATTTTGAATTTTTGAAATCTAACTTCAGATTCGTAATCAGCGACCCCAAAAACTGTAGGTAGCCTACTTATTATTCGTAAATATCTTGTTCTCTTTTAAATAATGATTTTTGGCCAAAAATCGACGATCCTGGCCCACTGTGGCGGCTGGTATTGTTAACATATTTGAGGCATTATTCCTGAACTGCCCCAAAAATAAAAAAAAGTTCTTGGATTTCCTTTATACTTTCGAAATATGTTACCCTAGTAGGTACTTGTTAATACACAAAATTAATAGGTCTAACCTCCCACCCCAGTCAAGAGAGTGGGGGGTTGAAATTTCGGCTTAAACTCGAACATAGGTTTTTTAAACATTTGTAGTTTCTACTTAAATTATTCGATTAAAAAAAGGTTTCGAAAGGTTTGTTTGTGTAATTTTAAAATATTTTATTGACTTAAAAAAAATTGTATTTAACCCGAATATTCTTTAACCCTCAGGGTACGGACTGGGTTACCGTAACCCGAGCGAAATTTGAAAGATGCGCCATACGAAGAGAAGTCGGCGGTGGGGGGTCCGGACAAGGGGGGGGAGAAAACTTATAGGTACACACTATTAGAGGCCCAAACGACAAAGTCAGTCTCCGCTTTGTGTCCGAGCTAGACGCATACGAACATTGTGCTCGGGTGTGGTACACCCAGTCCGTACCCAACGTTACAAAATCCAAAATTTTCAAAAATATAAAGTTTTAATTTTCGTTTGTTTGCCGCTGAGAAATAAAAAGGTAAGTAAGAATACATACTCTTTACTTAATTTTTTAGATTCTAACCTCAAAATAACGCGTTGTACATGGTGTAAGCGAAGTATTGTAGTAGTTCTCAATCACTTGAACGTACGTCTTATATCGAAATCTTTGCTGCTCGTAGTGAATTATAACTCATTAAATTTTGTTTCTTGTAATTCTTTATTACAGAACACGCATTAAAAACATGGCAACGCGTCGAATTACTCGAAGCGTTGCTGCTTTGGAGGCGTTGTACAATGAAAACGAGGAGGACATCGTTGCCAGAAGAAATGGACATTCGCGATGAGTTTGTCGACAATAAACTTCCAAAGCAAAAGAGATGTAACTTATGTCCAAGTTCCCTTGACCGAAAAACGTTTTATAAGTGTCTTAAATGTCATAAGGCGATGTGTAAAGAGCACGTAGTGAAACTGTGCTGCGAGTGCGGCAATACTATGTAATATGACTTTTGTAATCTTTTGATAATAAATATTCGTCTTTAACAATTATTTTTGGTATTTATTTATATGATACTACTCAAAAATATCTAAGAAACAATTTTTTTACGCTCAAAGTAATTATTTTTAACTTTTATTATCATAAATCAACGAAACAACGTTTTTTCGCTAACTCGAAAAAAAGCGTATTTTCATTTTTCAAAAAAAATATAGTTTTTGGAATAAATCAAAAAACCGTTATGGACATTTAAAAGAACTACTTTTTACCTTTCAAACGCGGGCTATATAATGTTAATATCTTTTTTTTCAAAAAGTTACAGCACTTTGAATCAATTACTACAAAAAATGTCCGATCTTTACTTTGGTTGTTTTTTTATTAAGTAGAATGAAAACAAAAACTTATAAAAATATGCCAAAATACTAAACACCCAATAAATAAGCATCTTTTAAACAAAACGACACATTTTTTTTTAATTCTTGATAACTTATTAAATAAAAATTATAAAACTGTCTTAAAAATCTACAGAATCAACAAATTATTCAATATGGAAAGAATAAATGAGAAATTAAAAATAACATTGAACCAAAGATGTGAATTTTTACAATAAAATTTCAATTTCGTAAAATTATACGAAATATTGGTGAACTGAAATTAAAGTTACTTGGTGAAACTGAATTTCTGTTGAGCGAAAAGGCATACAGTATAGAGAAGTGGATGCGGTTCGTAATTATGTTAAGTGCAACATAGATGCATGCGAACTGTTTCTATCTAACTAAACTACCGCATAGGTGATAGAAGTGGTTCACTGCAAGAAAGGGAGTGTATTGCAACACGGCCTATAACACTGTTAACCAAATAGAGCAGCCGCCCTTGTGATCAGACGGTAACTATGTCTGCGAGGTATATGTATTTCATTCAATATTATATATGTGTATATATATGCATTTCTACCTAAGTCCTGAATATAATGGCATCATCCATACAAGTGTCACCTACATCGCATCCACCGATTGTGTGTCGAGTTATTGGAGAAGAAAATATGTCGTTACTCCAACAACATATATGCAATCGTCACTGTCAAAAACGGTAGAAGAAAATTATTTTTTAAAACTTTTGTACAACTCTTACTGTCTATAGAATTCATAGATTCAAATTACTTTGATTTAAATATATGTTTTGCTAAAGCATCATTTCTCCTACTTTTAAGTTTCGAGCATTTTAAAATACATTTTGTAAATCTGAATCAGTGAAATTTATTCAGTTCCGATTATACCTACTACGCTGTGAAGAAAAGAAGATTTTCCGTATTAGGATGCACCATTTGTCAACGGTCTGTCAGTATTGGTCAGAAATCATAGCGATGACGCTTGCTATTGGTTCATTTTCTGTGTTCAGGAGTTTCAATATACAGAAGATACGGAAGAATAAAAGTGAAGAACACGTGATTTTTCTTAAATATTTATAAATAAAATATGTGAGAGAAGTGACAAAACATAAAATATAAAATATTAAAGTGAAAAAGTTTTATGCGTAAAATAAGGATAAGGATATGGGTAAGTTTGTATTTATATTGTTATAATTTAAAAACTTAAAATAAGTAATGTGAAATTTATTAAAGCTGTTAAATTTACTGTTCATGTTTGATATAAATTAAATACTAAATTTAATGTTTATAATGTTTGTTTGATATAAATTAAATACTTAATTCGATGAATGATTTTTTATATCAAATTTCGCCCTGGCGCAATTTTTTCCATAAATTTAAAAAAAAAATTTACTGAAATAAACTTTTAAACAATATTATTAACAGAAAAATAATAATTTTTAGAATTCAAGCATATGTTTTTATGAAACTACGTTAAAAAATCTGCACTATATCATGTTTTATATATTTTCTAGAATAGTTTTGAGAACAAAAAAATTATTTAAAATTATTTGAATTTTTTTATCTAACTTTGACGACCTGCATTTAAGAAAAAAAATTACGCGGTAATGCCTAGAAGTGATTTTCATTCTGTAGAAAATCACTTTTAAAATAAGCATAAGATCATTAAAAAGCGTCCATTGTTTTAAAAGTAATTAAAGTAATTGGAAAACATTGAAAATAACGATTTTATTAAAATATCTAAATAAAATATTGGCTATAGAGGACAGTGGGCAGTGGCGGGACACGCTTTATTTTTTTAGTATATCACCCATATTTTCATGAATATTTAGTCAGCATCTATGAAGGCAGAAAAGTCAAACTATCTTTTGCAAATTTACATAATATAGATAACATATGTCTTCAAAAATAAATAGCTGTAACCGAAGTAGAATAATGTCCCGCGACTACCGACATTAAAAAGCGTCGGTAGTGGCGGGACATTACTTTAAATCGCAAATTTTTCAATTACAATGTCTTTTACGGCTTTCAATTTAAAAGCATTTAGGTTCCTTTGTGTCCCTTTTTAATTGTTTACGTTTTTTACCATCTAAAAAAAGAGTTAAGATTATTATTTTTATTATTACAAATTATTTGAAAATACATTCGCAACATTAAGATTAGGTTATTGTTATGAAAAATATTGCCGACAAAACTTAAAAAAAATAATACCGAAGTCATTTAGAAATGTATTATTTTATTAGATTTAAACAAGCAGTGTCCGGACACTGCCGACAATAAGTGTCCCGCCATTGCCGAAACAGTGATTTACGGCAATAACGATCTACAATTGAACCGCCGGATCGTAGAAGGGCATATAGCCCATTTGAATTACATTGGCTATATGCCCTTCTACGATCCGGCGGTTCAATTGTGTCTATCGCACTATTATGCATAATGTTCTAGGAATTTTGAAGGAATCTTACATAATAATAACTTAAAATATTCGCCGTTCACCAGATTTTGAAAAGTTTAATTTTGTAAAGACTTTTTCTTACGAAGAATAAAACTTTAAAACTTGCTTAAAACTATTGACAGCATTATAGTGACAGATTTTACATCCAGAAAGTGTGTATCATATAAAAAAGCTTTAACAGAATAAAACTTTACTTTTACACCAAAAAAAAGCAACACTGTCAACTCAGCTGTTTGAAATATCGCAGTGTCTCGCTATACCCGCTGTCCCGCCACTGCCGACAACGCCCTATGACTTTTGAAAGACCTTACAATTTTCAAAATTTTAACATCTTTCAAAAAGCCGAAAAAATTCTCGTGTTACTTACGATATTTTTTATTCCTAATGCACAAAAGTGGCGATTTCAGATAGCAGACGACAGGGAGTAAAAGTCATTTACTTGTTCGACTTGTATGAAAATGGCGGACGTTTTCTCCCGTGGGCAAGAAAAATGCATGTAAACAGCTAATTTTCTTGCCCTTGGGAGAACACGGCCGCCATTTTCATACGGTCGAAGAAATGAATGACTTTCCTCCCTGTCATCTGCTATCAGAAAGCGCAATTTTTGTGCATGTGGGATAAAAAGTATGTTATAAACATTGAAATAAAAAAATTTGTTTACAAAATACAAAAAGTAATGAATTTAATTTTCAATTAATTTGATATTTAAGTTGTTCAACACCTTTTAATAATTTTAATTTTTTACTGCTTATCAGTGATTTCTTTGTGTATATATATATATATATATATATATATATATATCCCAAATCGGAAATCATTTTCACAAAAAAATATGGCCAAGCATCTGACAGTACACTATTAAGTAAGTAAGGTATACAATATTTGATAAAAATATTAAAAATCTGGCTCGTAGCATAATTCTTTGGGCCCCTTTAAAAAAATTGCTTTTGCGGTGGACAAGGTATATTTTGACTGCTTCATCTAAAATTAAAAAACGAAAAATGTTCTGTTAGTGGGTGAATATATACATATATATCGTGATTGAACGAAGCATTTTTAAAGAAATTTGAATTTTTGAAACACGGAAAAAAATTAATCTTTAAACTTGAAATAACATTAATTTCAAATCCAATGAAATATAAGTGTATCTAAATTAGACAATTACTGTGATAAGTTGTGTTTGATTCTGTAAAACTTTATACCAGTAAGCTCCATAAATTCACATCTCTGATTTAGAGATTTGTTAATTTCACAACTTTTTTTATGTGAATTACATTGTGTTTTAAATTTATCAGTGACAAAAGAGATTTAAACCATTTTAATTAATTAAGTATTAATTTTATTTTCAAATATCCAAATAAAAACGATTTCATACGTTCCAAAGGTAATTTTAAATATTAGGGTGTTGTGGGGTGATGTGCAACGTTTTTTTCGTTGGATAAAAAACATATCAAATAATTAAGTTTTCAAATATTTTAAAATTGAATGACTTACATGCATTATAATAGAATATTTCTGCATTATTAAACTTTCAGAATTTTAAATTTTTCCTACAAATTTTTCGCTTTTTCAAAAACTTCTGTTTTTGCGTTTTCCAAAAAAGTTGGGGTGATGTGCAACACCAGTAAAATTCAGGTATGTAATGCATAAATATCGATGAAAATCTCTTTAATTATTAATTTTAGGCTTTTTCAATACAAACTAATCGAAATCTCAAAAAAAAAAATTTACTAAGGTATAGTTTATCTCT
This sequence comes from Leptopilina heterotoma, assembly GCF_015476425.1. NCBI lineage: Eukaryota > Metazoa > Arthropoda > Insecta > Hymenoptera > Figitidae > Leptopilina > Leptopilina heterotoma. The sequence goes on from NW_025111000.1 coordinate 834,566, forward strand.
AAAAAGTTGAGATTTCACCAAAGAAAAAAAAATTTTTTTGTTTAATTTTTTATTTATTCATAACTGAATAACAAATATAATTAAAGGAAAATAACTCAGAATTTTTATTAATTATGTAAATCGCAGTTATAGCACGTAAATTATAAAAAAGAAAAAAGTGTTGCACATCACCCCAAATGTGATATTTTGCGAAAAATGATTTGTACGCAATACAATGCAATGGAAACACAAAATATAAACAGATATTTAAAAACACTAAAAAAACCAACAATAAACACATTCTTATCTATAAAATAAATTAAAACCCTTCACGAAACGACTAGAAATGTACAGCGCGAGAAATCTAACTCAACTTACGTACAGCAAACCTGGCTGCGAGCTGTTTCGTGAGCTATATATCAAAAACAAGTTACTGAGGACACCATAGAGTTATTAGAATAGAGTGCGCGAGTTATACCTTTTACCGTGAGAGGCATTCTTAGGCGCATAGAAAGAGACAAAAGCATGAAAGTAGACCTTTTTTCTTACCTTGTTTATCGGCGCATGTGCAAGAATGAAAGTTTTTGGTTAGGTTTTTGTCTAAAAGATCGCATGAAAAATTGTTTTAAATATTATAAATGTTTTATTTTAATTTTAAATTTATTTTAAATTATTTATTTGTCATGTAAATAAAAGAAAAATATAATTGCAAGCAAGCAACAGTTGTTTCGATGCATCAGCTGTTTCACTATCGCGCATGCGTTATTAGAGAAAGAAAGGAAAGGGGTCTTCTTTTCGTATGGCTGTCTCCGTCTATGCGCCTAAGAAACATTTTGGTCGCTTGCGCACTCTATTCTAATAACTCTATGGAGGACACAAACAAATTGCAATATTTGGCTCTGTTCAATATCGAACTGTAGATCAGAAATCGGCGGTGTTGCACATCACCCCATGTTTCACATCATTCTAAGCACCCTACCCCTTTCCTGCAGTTTCTTTCAGTTTTCATTTTCCGTATTTTACGAATGTTTTTCGCGCCATCACGTGGGACATATATTTTTATTTATTAGACTTATGTATCTCAATGGCTGATGATTTTGTTAAATCTTTTTGATTAAGTGGAATGTAATAGAGTACTTCCCTGTATTTGTTAAACTTATAATAAATATATCATTTCGTCGCTTGGGGGCAGCAACATGCCGACTCAGGTAAACGCTGAAAAAGATGCCGTTTCAAAAAGAAAAGTAAAAAACATGCCATTTCACGAAACCTGTGGAAACTATGCCTCGCCACGAAAGCGCTGAGAAAGATACCTTCTCCAAACGAATTTGATTCAAACAAAACAAATGAAATAAAAATATAAAATTCATATTGTGTTTTAAAAATGTCCAACTACTTTTGTATGCTTGTCGTACAGGGAAAACAATATATATTTGGTGAATAATTCTCCCTCTAAATTGTGATAAATTATAAATTCTTATTACATCGAGTTATTACAAAAATACAAATTATATAAATATACGACTAAAATTTTTAATATTGTTTATTCAAATAATAAATTAGATCCCTATTAAAAGTAAAATCACAAAACGACAGAAATTTAGTCAGAATTTCTGATGATTATACACTGCTTTTTTACGATTGCAGTCACAGAACATCAGATTGAGTCATGTTTAGTCAGAAAACTTCAAAAGTATTCAGGTTTTTTATACAAAGTCGACACCCTCTTTTACCTGGAAAAAGGTCAACTGACTGTCATAAATTTGAAGGGAAATCTTTTTATTTGTTTATGTTCATATTTATTTAAACATTATACTTGTTTTTCATCGACTTAGAATTCATCTAACAATATTGTTCTTATTATGTATACAATATATCCTTTAGAACTTAAATTCAAAAATGATATCCTTTTTTAATTTTTAAAGATGTTTAACTTTTTTGGATTGTTCTAATATCGTAAAAGATGTTATTTGTTTTTTAAAAAATCAATCCACATTTATTCAAACGATTATTTATGTCAAATGTGAAGCTTTTCGTCCATCGACGATGGACCTCTTCAGACAATATATGGAAACTGCAAATTATTATTTAACATAAGTTAACGGTTTATAAAAACAAAAAAACAATACTGTTATTATATTCCATTATAGTAACATTACGTACATAACCTCAACTTACCAATGTGGATTTCTTTCATCACATATACAATTCTAATAGAATTTTACAAAACAATCATCATATAAAAAATCTGTTTTTTGCATCCAAAACGTTGAGATCTTTGAAAGGGTCATACTGGCCGGTATTTTGTCCCTTCAAGGTTTGCGCTTAATTAGGTTAAAGAACCAAAACAGATTTTTACTTCGTTGTAAATCAGGTGGGTTTCTTCCTTCACATATAATTAATTTGAATAACAATATTAAATTTTATAATAACTCGATGATTAAGAAAAGTAACAAAACAATTTTTAACTTTAAAATTAACCTTTTGAATTTTGAAATAACAGATATTAATTTGACTATTCGAAATTTAGTGTCCTATTTGAAAAAATTAAAGCTAGGTATTGATTTATGACCTTGTTTTTGATAGAGAGATCTGTGAGAGTTTTTTTGGTTTTCAAAATGCCATTTTTGACAAATATGAAAAACAAATCATAAGTAAATCTATATCAAAGTTTAACTGGCTTAAATGTAAATATTATATTTTCAAGTTTAATAGACATGTTAATAATAACTGGATAAAAAATTTATCTAGTAAGAACATTCCACAAGATATTTTATATTTTTTAAGTTTAGGTGATAAATTTTATGTTAACCCTTCAGGTATAAAAATAAGATAATTGAAAGGACTCTTGCAATCACTGAAGAGCGTATTTATTTTATCCCAAATAATGATAGAATTGATTTTAGAAGCAAACTCTCCGGTGGATTGCAAAATTATTTAAATAATAAGTATAATCTTTTTAGTAGTTTTAACGTTGAAGATTTCGGAAAAAGGACTCATCTTTTTCTTAAAGAAAATAAGGATATTCTTGTCTGTAAGGCTGACAAGGGCAACGTAACTGTTGTCATTGACAAAAAAGATTATTTGGAAAAGTGCCTTGTATTATTAAATGATAAAAAAGTATATACTAAACTTAAATCTGATCCTAAACAAACAATCCAAAGAGATTTAAATAAAAGGATGACAGAATTGTTAAATAATAATTTTATAAATTGTCCTACTTCTAGATATTTACATTCATATAATTCTGTAGCACCTAAATTTTATGGACTACCAAAAATACACAAGGATAACACTCCTATGCGTCCAGTTACATCATTTTGTGGGTCACCTACATATGATTTATCGAAATTTATTAGTTTACCTATAAAAAAAGTTATCAGAAAAAATGATTACCACGTAAAAAATAGTTTTGAATTTATTAAACAAATTAAAGAATTAGTTATTCCACATAATTTTATATGAGTATCGTTGGATGCAAAGTCACTTTTTACAAACATTTTTAAGGATTTGGTCTTGAAGTGTGTTAAGTTAAAATGGCGTGAGAGAGAACACACAAAGCTCACTGATAGTGTTTTTCTAGATATATTAGAATTTTGTATAGACAGCCCATATTGCTCTTTTGACGGTCAATTTTACAAACAGATCTTTGGTACCCTAATGGGATCGCCACTGTCGGGTGTTATAGCTGACCTTGTCATGGAAAAACTCGAATTTGATGTTTTAAAAAAATTAACTTTTTCTTACCTTTTTTATCGTAGATACCCGAGATGAAATTTTCAACTTACATTGGCCCATAAGAACCTAGTTTAAAACTGATTCAAACCTTTTAACGATTGTTTGACCCTTATGGCATTACTTTAACGTTTAACCAACCTTCGATTGTATATTTCCAACCCTAAAAGAAACCTTATGAACCTCAAAAGAACTTCTTAATTTTATGATTCTGAAATTGTCAACCTTACTAACCTTCCTTTAACCCTAACATGCATTATAATTAATTAAAGAATTTTTTAATATTATTGTTATTCGCATCTTCTGGAACAAAAAATGTCGAATTTCGAGAAAAAAATTTGCAACTCACAAAAATTGTTTATTTAGTCATTTTGCATATGATCAAAGTTTTCTTCATATTAAAAGGTTAAACTTTTTCAAAACTGATTTGATTTAAGTCAATGATGGCTTATTTTCTTCAGAAAATGGTTCTCTATAACTTGACCGCTCAGATTTATAAACAAATTCACCATTTTGAAAATATACTTATTTGTTTTAAAAAAGTGATTTAATTTAGAAAAATTTTTTTAAACAAATAAGCATATTTTCAAAACGGTGAATTTGATTATAAATCTGAGCGGTCAAGTTATAGAGAACCATTTTCTGAATAAAATAAGCCATCATTGACTTAAATCGAATCAGTTTTGAAAAAGTTTAACCTTTTAATATGAAGAAAACTTTGATCATATGCAAAATGACTAAATAAACAATTTCTGTAAGTTGCAAATTTTTTTCTCGAAATTCGAAATTTTTTCTTCCAGAAGATGCGAATAACAATAATATTAAAAAATTCTTTAATGTCAATTCAATATTTTTTCTGAAGGTCTGCATACCTGTAAACAACCTCCTTAATCCTGCTTGGCAATAAAATACGCCATAAATATGAAGACACTCCAGACGCTACCTTAAGGAATCTTAACCCTACATGTACGTGCTTCATTAACAGGTATAAATCGCACTGTCGAACCTTCTATCAAACTTTTGAGGCTGCAAAATAAACTACAAACCTTAGTGACAAAATTTAGCCTGATTGTAGCTTCGTTAGGAGCAAATATCTATTATAAGTCGGTTTCAAATGAATGTTATAAGATTTTTAAGGGGTAAAGAATTGTAGATTCAAAGCATGTTGAAAGTAGGCTGAAAATTTTGTCTCGGGTATGTTGACGATATTTTTGTCATTATTCATAAAAACAGCGTCAACAATTTCTTAGATTGGTTTAATAGTTATAATAGTAGTATTCAATTTACAATTGAGATTGAAAATTATAACCGTATAAGTTTTCTTGATACCATGGTCGTGAGGGAGGATGACCATATCGTGACCAATTGGTACCATAAAGGCACTTTCTCTGGTAGATATGTCAATTTCCATTCGACTGTATCAGTTAAAGATAAGGTCTCCATCATTTATGGCATGGTTGATAGAGGTATAAGATTCTCTGATGAAAAATTTCATAATAAAAATTTGGTTTTCATTTTTAATACTCTTCTAAAAAATAATTACCCTTCCTATTTTTTGTTAAAACCATAGAGTTATTAGAATAGAGTGCGCAAGCGACGAAAATGTTTCTTAGGCGCATAGACGGAGACAGCCATACGAAAAGAAGACCCCTTTCCTTTCTTTCTCTAATAACGCATGCGCGATAGTGAAACAGCTGATGCATCGAAACAACTGTTGCTTGCTTGCAATTATATTTTTCTTTTATTTACATGACAAATAAATAATTTAAAATAAATTTAAAATTAAAATAAAACATTTATAATATTTAAAACAATTTTTCATGCGATCTTTTAGACAAAAACCTAACCAAAAACTTTCATTCTTGCACATGCGCCAATAAACAAGGTAAGAAAAGGGGTCTACTTTCATGCTTTTGTCTCTTTCTATGCGCCTAAGAATGCCTCTCACGGTAAAAGGTATAACTCGCGCACTCTATTCTAATAACTCTATGGTTAAAACATATAAATGCTAGACTACAACACATTTGTTCGTCTAACGATATTTAAAATGTTCCTTTTGATCCTTCTAGAATTATAGTATTACCCTTTGTTAGTGAATTAAAAAATTTTTTTATTAACCTTTTCAAAAAATATAACATTAAGGTGATTTTCTCCTACGAGAAAGACCCTTTTAAGTTTTTTTTAAAATAAAGATATGATCCTTTTTCAATTTAAGAATCATGTAGTGTATAGTATTCCATGTCAATGTTGTGCTGTATACATTGGTGATACAGGCAGGTACATAAAGGATAGAATTTATTGACATAAACGAGATTGTAAGTTGGACAAAAGAAGCTCTGCTCTGGTGGAGCATTCTCATGGGCTTAACCACATTTTCGATTTTGACAACACTACTATGTGTTTCAAAAATGTTTGACCCTGGAGAAAAATTGATATTACTCAGTAGAAAAAAATCTCTATAAAACAAGACAAAATGCACGAAATAGATAATTTTATTCTTTATATAATTTCCATTCATAACATATGACTAAAAATTTTTTTTGCAAAGATATGAATAAAAAAAGCGTGAAAAACAGGGACTTTTGAGTGATTTTTATTAAAGGACACTTTGACTCTATAAATTTCATAGAAAAAATGGTAGGAGAAATCTGAAAAAATTCATCAACATTCCTTAATATCTACTTTCAACATATTTACAAATTGTTTTTTAAAAAAATTTAAACAATTGTTTACATATGTATTTTTAAGAAGAAGTGCAATTTTGGCTTGTAATTGTGATAGAAACTTCAAACAAAATTTAAAATTTTTTAAATAAATTTTTTATTCTAAATTTAATAAAAAAATTATTGTACAAATGTAAATTTCTTTTATATTAACAATTCTTTTTTTCAGAATTTTTTTTCCTTTGCATACAAAGAGGGCAATAAGTTTCAATAACAGCCTTGAACTTCTGAAAGAATTGCTATCCAGCGTAGCCTTTTTTTGCATGGCACTTGAAAATAGGAAAAATGACATAGCCATAAATGAGACAGTTCTACCTGAGTTTTCGGAGGGTATCAATTACTTTTCCCTATTAAGTGACTTTTAAAAAAAAGTTTTATAAAGAATTGTTAATATAAAAGAAATTTACGCTTGTAAAATAATTTTTTTACTAAATTTAGAATAAAAAATTTATTTAAAAAATTTTAAATTTTGTTTGAAGTTTCTATCACAATTACAAGCCAAAATTGCACTTCTTCTTAAAAATAAATATGTAAACAATTGTTTAAATTTTTTTAAAAAACAATTTGTAAATATGTTGAAAGTAGATATTAAGGAATGTTAATGAATTTTTTCAGATTTCTCCTACCATTTTTTCTATGAAATTTATAGAGTCAAAGTGTCCTTTAGTAAAAATCACTCAAAAGTCCCTGTTTTTCACGCTTTTTTTATTCATATCTTTGCAAAAAAAATTTTTAGTCATATGTTATGAATGGAAATTATATAAAGAATAAAATTATCTGTTTCGTGCATTTTGTCTTGTTTTATAGAGATTTTTTTCTACTGAGTAATATCAATTTTTCTCCAGGGACAAACATTTTTGAAACACATAGTAGGATCATATGTAATGAGGTTAATTATAGTAGAAGGAAATTTAGAGAAATGTTCCATATTTTAAGAAATAGTAACTCTATAAATAAAAACACTGATTTAACTTCCTTAAATCAGATATACCATACACTTATCATAAATACTAATTAATTTATTAAAAACTTTCTATATAAAGACATAAGAAGTTATTAGTTTGTTTTTCTTTTCTTTTTTTGTTTTTAATAGGAAAAATTTTTTATATAAAAAAAGTTTTTTGAATTAATTTTTATTATTTTCATTTTACTTTATTAAATTTTAATGTTTTTAAAAATAAAGTTGTTTTTCATTTTAAATTTGATTGATATAGTGGTTTTCTTTTTTACCATTTATGAATATAGTTATCGACTGAACCTTTTAAATGTATCAAATTCAGATTTTTTCTCTCCCCTACTTACTAACCGATATACATATCTGTCATATTAAGGCACGTGTTGTTCCCTGTTCAGAACCTTGAAGGGACAAAATACCGGCCAGTATGACCCTTTCAAAGATCTCAACGTTTTGGATGCAAAAAACAGATTTTCTATATGATGATTGTTTTGTAAAATTCTATTAGAATTGTATATGTGATGAAAGAAATCCAGATTGGTAAGTTGAGGTTATGTACGTAATGTTACTATAATGGAATATAATAAAAGTATTGTTTTTTGTTTTTATGAACCGTTAACTTATGTTAAATAATAATTTTCAGATTCCATATATTGTCTGAAGAGGTCCATCGTCGATGGACGAAAAGCTTCACATTTGACATAAATAATCGTTTGAATAAATGTGGATTGATTTTTTAAAAAACAAATAACATCTTTTACGATATCCTTTTTTTCTCAATTATAATTGATAAATAAAGAGGGAAAGCCGTATACGGTTTTCGAGATACGTTACAGTTTTCTTGAAAAAATGTTTTTTATGATAAATTTTAGATATTGCTTCCTCATAAAGGAAGCTTTGTATTAGCAAAATTTTGGATTGCCATTTTTTGACATATTTATAAATTTTTTTTTATTATGCCTAATACTTTAGTACTTTATATATGCACAGGAACTCCCCGTATAAATGTTCTAAATAAATAAAAAAAAATTTCGACGTATTTTGACCTCCGAAGTCCAAAAAACAGATTTTAAAAATTTGTCCCGATGTGTTTGTGTGTGTTTGTGTGTGTACTAACATCACATTTGCCTCAATATCTCAGAACGAGAAAGAGCTAAAGGCATCAATTTTTTTTTAAATTGTAGGTCTCCCCGGGGGACATAAAATGAGAGTAGCCCGATTTTTTCAGCCCGATTCATGAAGTTTAACTATTTTTTTTTGCATTTTTCATTTTGTAAAAAAAAAGTTTTTTGGACATAACTTAAAAAAATGTTAGCACACTTATAAATCTTTTTCTTTAGTTTTGTAGAGTTTTTTCACACGCATCTTTTGAGCCCTAATTGAACATTTTTCGTCCATATTAACCGGAGATATTAAACTTTTAAAAATCAAAAATTTTGGAAAATAAGACTTTTTTAAAAATTTTGTTGAAAAATGTAGAAGCTTAATTTTGTTTTGTATTTAGTTTTGTAGAGTTTTTTGAGATGCATCTTTTGAGCCCTAATTGAACATTTTTCGTCCATATTAACCGGAGATATTAAACTTTTAAAAATGTAAAATTCTAAAAAATAAGACTTTTATAAAACTTTTTTTAAATTATGTAAAAGTAACTTCAGAAAATTATTACTAACTAGAAGAGCATTAAAAAACGCTTCGATTGACCTATTTTTTAACCTGATTCGGGAAAAGTTATGAAATTGTTGGTATTTGAAAAATCAAAAATTTTGGAAAATATCATTTTTTCAACATTCTTGTTTATTAACTTATGTGTAATTATTAAACTATTATTACCATCTTACAGAATATATAAAAACACATTTCTTGGACCAAGATGTAATGATTTTTAACCCTTTTATAAAAAATAATTCTTATATTATATATTTTAATTGTTATTATTTCCATGAGGAAGCAAAGTGTTCATGAAATGAACACCAAAATTATAAAAATGTACAACTTGGCAGCGGTTTTGTAATCGTGGAGATTTCTAGATTCTGAATTTTTATTTATTTTACTTAAAATGTTAAAATTGCAAAACTTTTGAGCAATAAAAATCAGGTTAGAGACCCAAAGATTGTAACAATACTAATATTCGGATTAGATATAATACCAAATTTCAGTTTTAGAGATCTGCTTACATCTCACGTCCGATTCCAGTGACAGTATATGCCTAAATATCATATTATCTCTAATTTAGAGATTAATTTTTTTCCGTGCAGTGTCTTTTTTCAAAAGTCATAAGGAGTTAAAAAGTACAATAAAAAAAATAAAATTTTTTTAAATTCTAAAGTGTAGTAGTACCTTAAAAAACACGTTTTTTTGTCGTTTTAGACCATTTAACCCCTTAAATCCCTCAACTCAAGTTCAACTCTGCTCTGCCACCTGTTCTAGGGACACAAGTTTATGGTAGTACTTATATAAAATGAGATCATTACGTCAATAATATATTAAAAATGTTTAAATATTAAAATTAATAAATTTGTAATCTACTAATTCTACAGATTCCATTAATATGTAACTTTATTTTCCAACTATAATATTAACGGTTTTTTTACAATCACATACCATTTCAATTGTTACATAATTTAAAATAAAATCTTTTTAATTGTATATGTAGAAAGAAAAATTAAGTATTAGTAGAATCGTCAGAAATAATAGACTCTAAATATGTTGGTAAAAATTCATTAATTTTAATATTTGAGTTTAGACGAGGTATTACAGTGTAAAAGTATAATTGGCAGGCAAGATTTTAATTGGCTATGGACTCCACCCTTTAAGAAAAAAACTGCCCATCAGAAAACATTAGCTCATGGAACAGAAGTATAGGTAGGGTAATGTCACCTTGAGTGGCCCGCCTAAGCTTTTTTTCGAAAAAATTCTTTATGAAAGCAAATTAATCGGAGGTTTCTATTCCAAGCTTTAGTTTAGATCCCTAGATAAATGTTTATACCATAATAGCTTTGCTTTTTTTTATTTGGAAAAAGAAATTGACTTTTAAAAGAAGCTAATTTTTAAAGACTGAAAAAGGGTAACCTTGAGTGGACTACTCCTAAAAAATTGAAAAAGTTATTCTAAATTCTTTAATGTATTTAATATTTCTGATACATTAAAACAAAATTTAGGCTTATGCAGCTTCAGACCATGTATGTGTCGCAATGTTTGCAAGTGAAACCATTATTAATAATTTTAGCACATATCACATCAATATCACAAAAAAATTAATAAGGAACATAAAACATAGTTTCAAACCAATTTATTGTCAATTTATATCCATAAAAATGGAAAAAACAGTCAGTCTACTCATGGTTACAAACAGTGGTCCACTCATGGTGACATGCAACTTTTTATGGCAACCACCACAATTTTCTTTTTAAGTCAAAATTATAACTTAATTAAACCAAGACAATCAATTTCAATGTCCAAAGTAAGAGGAAAAAAATAAGTTAAAAAATAAATTAAAAATAAGTTATTGTAAGAGTGATTTTTTTGGTGATTTGTGTTCTTAAAAACGCGTTACATCAAACGATAACGTATAGGTTTATCGCGGAACTTAATTTCTTACGGTTTCTAGGTGCGGTGCTGCTATTCACACTATTTATTTTAGGTTTCCGCGGTCAGATAACTTAAAATCTCAGGCGGCCCACTCAAAGTGGCGGTCCACTCAAGGTGACATTACTCTAGTATCAAAAATAATTCGAATGATTTTCCTTGTGCATATTATCTTGTTATTATTACTATTATTAACTATAATAATCTTCGAATTCTTTCTATCATTCAGTCTGTCCACAGCCTGTATATTCTGTCCGCAGTGAGAGAGAAAGATTGATAGAGAGAAAGAGAGGGAAGTATCGCCTGTCCTTTTAGTTAAGAGTAGGAGCGAAAGAGAGGTGAATATTATTATTATATCTATATGAGCGATTCCACGTCAAGTGATCAAAGGGTCTTACGGTGCAATGTTTATTTTGATAATTTTTTACTTTTAAACAATTAAACATAAAAATTTGTCCGAGTACAGTTTCAAGGGTCTTACGGTGCAATGTTTATTTTGATAATTTTTTACTTTTAAACAATTAAACATAAAAATTTGTCCGAGTACAGTTTCAAGGGTCTTACGGTGCAATGTTTATTTTGATAATTTTTTACTTTTAAACAATTAAACATAAAAATTTGTCCGAGTACAGTTTCGAAACTCTACTCGGCCAAATTTTTATGTTTCATTGTTTAAGAGTAAAAAATTATCAAAATAAGCATTGTACCGAAAAACCCAAAACTTTCACCCCCTCCCCCTCGGAAAATATTTGACTAAATTAAAAAATATTTTAACCAAAAATCACTATCCACTAGTACTACAAAAGCCCCAAGTTTAGGCACGATTGGAGAAAAACTTTTTCCACCTTGATCACTTGACATGGAATCGCTCATATATATTAAGTTAGTCTTTCCTTATATATTCTGTTTACAGTGAGAGAGAAAGAGAGGGAGGGAGGTATTGTCTCTCCTTTTAGTTTAGAGTAGGAGCGAAAGAGAGAAGAATAGTTAAGAAAGTAATGACCACTTTTGGGTTTAGAAGGGGGTATCATGTTTTCTCCATTTTACGTGTCAGGTAGAAAGAGAGGAACAGAATTTGATAGGGGAAGGAAAAGTGGGGAATTTTACTTTCAAGCCGAAATACGAAATGGGCGTCTTATTTCCTTATTGGCTAATTATTTTTCTTTTTTCACTCACAGATAGATTAAGGAGTAAAAGAAAGGGAGATCGAGAACGAGGTATGAGTGAGAGGTATAAATTTTATCGTTGTTCCATAAACCAAATGGACAATTTTTCATCAATTTTTGACTCCCACCCCGCCTCCAATTGTGAACAATCGCAAATATTTTAAAAAACTAATTCGTATAATTATTTAAGATTCAATTATCTTCGAACAATGGGTAAGGCTTTCTGAAGTGTACCGATGGTTTTTTAAGCCTTTTACGCGCTGTAAAAAAGACATGGAGCGTGCAGTTTCGCGGGCGGTTGCACTGCCGCGTTACATGCGTTGAATTGGTTTCAATTTGTTAGTTAATGCTTTATTTATTAAGCATTTGATACATAATTTCGAAAATTTTAATAAAAATTAAATTCAAAATGGCGGATCCAATATGGCGCTTAACAAAAATATAGCTTTATTTTGTAAATAAAATGCGGGCCCAGAAATTTTTTTTTGGTAATAGTTCCACATTTTACGTAGAATAAAATGCTGTAAAAAGATTTAATTAATTATCTCATTTACTTTTAAAATATAGTGTTTCAATGAAATTAAAATACCCTTCGCAAATCATGAGTACACTTCAGAAAGCCTTACCCCAATGTAAATAAAAATTTATGAATATTTACTTTTTGGACTCATTGAATTTTTTGAGAAATTATGGTCCTGTTCATAATTAAAATTCTACAAAAATTTGATAATTTTTATTAATATTTTTCAATAAAATTTTATTATTTGTAAAAGATTTTACTAAATTTTAAATGTTTTCTTTAAAAGAGTTTTTGTATACCTAATTAAAAAAACTAATTAATTTTTTGATGAATGTCAATTAAAATTTTAAATATAAATTTTTATTCCAAAATTTTAAAAATAATTCTAAAATATTGTTTTTGTATGTATTTAGATTTTTGGAAATATAAATTAAAAATACTAAAAATATTGAATTTTTAAAAATTAGAAGCTAATTTTCATGTCTAAATTGGCTTTTAAAGACTTTTTATTCTTTAAAAATTAATTTTTTAAAATTATAACAAAATACTTAAAAAAAATTAATTATTTTTCAATTCAATTTTACAAAATATCAACTATTCAGGAAGATTTTTATTATACATATATATTTCAAAAATTTAATTATGTCTTAAAAAATGATTCAACATTTTTTTTTTAGTTTATAGTTACTTTTTGCATTATCAAAATCAAAATATTTTGCATTTTTTTGCTAAAAATTGTGGTATTTTTATGTTTAAAGTTTGAGGGAAAACTCGAAAAAGTGGCAATTTTTTAAAGTAAGTCGAAAAAAGACTCAATTTTCTTAATTTCTCTGAAAACTTTTTTTATTCCACATGCACAAAAATGGCACTTTTAGATAGCTGACGACAGGGAGTATAGTCATTTATTTGTTCGACCGTATAAAAATGGCGATTTTTTTCCAAGGGCAAAAAAACAGCTGGTCCCATGCTTTTTTTGACCAAGGTAAAAAAGGCCGCCATTTTCATACAAGTCAAACAAGTGAATGACTTTTACTACCTGTCGTCTGCTATCTGAAATCGACACTTTTGTGCATTAGGAATAAAAAATATCGCAAGTTATACGGAAATAAAGGCAGCCAATTTGTTCACGATGATTTTTGTGACACGAGTGGAGGTCTCGGGGCGCCCTCGACCTCGACTCGTGTCTCAAAAATCACCGTAAACAAATGGCTGCTTTTATACCCTTGTTGCTTAATATAATATTTTTACAAGATTAATGATTAGGTATAATTTTATTGTGTCATTTGAAGAAAAAGAATAGATATTAATCTTATTTAAAATTTTTTGACAGTCTTTATTATGAAAAAATTGATGCAATATTCAAATTTTCATTTCGACAATTACACAATTACACCTCCATTTTTAAAATAAGGATTTTTTTGCAAATGACCGACAAAATGGGCCCTTTTCATTTTTCTAAGGAACCAATGAAATCTAACAGTTATAAATTATCGATAAATTAATGAAAACCGCAAATTCCTGGTAATGAGAAAATTATAAAAAAACATGTTTCCCGACATGAATTTTTAGGAAAATAAGAATTTAATATAAGTGAAGAAAATTTTAATTTACTTAAAATAAAAAAACCTTTTCATTTTTACAACTCTTTTTAGTTCATTTATTTTTTATTTCGACTGACTCGATTATAAGATTGCAAACTTTTTTTTATATATAGATACTAGTGCACCAATTGAACCTTTTGCGACAAAGTCATCGAATTACGAAAAAAGTAGCCATGGTTCCTCGAAACGTCCAGAAAAGAAGAAAGAAAGTGCAAGAAAATTTGATATCTGCATTGCAAGTCTTAACTACCAAGACAGAAAATCTGGTATTTCAATAATTATAGAAAAAATTACTATTTACATGAAGAGAATAATTTAAGAAGGGAACCAGTCAAATTTAAACTTATTGAAATTATTGCTGTTTGCCCCATACGCTCATTTTGAGAATAAATGTTAGTTTTAAAATAAGGTATACTACACATGGTTGTTTTGAAATTCTAAACAACAGTTTTGACAATCTCGCCATTTCGGAGATATTGACATCTGGACGGTTTGTCCCACTCTCCCCAAATATTATAATATTATTTTAATGATTAACCCATTAACGCCTGAAATCAGAAAATTCTTTGCGCAAATTCAACCTATACTTTTATGAATAAAACGGATTATATTGAAAAATGTTAGAACAGTGTTTTTGTTTTCACTGGTCTTAATTTAAAGAATTTCCTTAATATGAAACGAGTAGATATGCAAATTAGGTAAAGAGAGACAGTCTAATGTTACTTATCCTCGAAAGAGAAAGAAAGCAATAGCGTTAGATTTTCTGCGTTATAAACAGAGACCGATTTATGTTATTTCTATTTGGAAAGAGGAAGAAAGCAATAGCGTTAGATTTTCTGCGTTATAAACAGGGACCCAGGTCCAAATTTGAAATGTTTGGGATCAGGTAAAAAGTTTGCACAAACAGTAGTCCTATTAGATACAATAAAAAATATCAAATATTATTAATTTATTTAAACAAATATAAAAACTGGAGGGGGTCAAAGTTTAAATTTTTGGTCTTACATGGAATATTTGAAAAATTTGTAGTTTCTTTAAAACAAAACGAAAATACGTTTTCTATTTTGGATTTTTCTGCTGTTTTTCAACACTTTCTAATGGTGTAAACAAATGTAAAGAAAAAAAATTTTTTGACCTTGAAAAATTAAATTAAAAAATAAAATTTCATTTTTTTATCAAATGGACAGTTTTTATTTTTTTAAAAAAAATTTTATCATAAAGGTGAGGTTTTTTCCTAAAAAAAATGTATAGGTCAAAACGTGGGACAAGAACTTTTAACTGGTCAAAATAAACATTTACTTCTGCAATCCACCGCCCCTGCGCGTTGTTGGGCTGTATATTGTTTATAACAATTGAAATAAATTATTTTATGCTTAAGTAATTATCTGGTGGTCATATTGGATCAATTTGAATTGATTTAGATCATGTGCAGCAACGGAATAAGAAAATAAACGTCCTTTTTTAAAAAAGTGTATTAATTTGTTAACTTTGATTAAAAAAAAATTATAAATAATTAAAATCCCCAAAATTGTCCTCGAAGGATGTCTTAAGAATTTATTCCCCTTTAATTTAAGACAAAGAACACTCAAATAGGTTAAAAATTGTAAGGTGTAGACATTTTTTAATAGTAAATTGTAAAAAAAATTCCACTGCGGGTCGGTGCACTGCAGAAGTAAATGTTTATTTTGACCATTTAAAAGTTCTTGTCCCACGTTTTGACCTATACATATTTTTAGGAAAAAACCTCACCTTTATGATAAAATTTTTTTTTTTAAAATAAAAACTGTCCATTTGATAAAAAAATGAAATTTTATTTTTTAATTTAATTTTTCAAGTTAAAAAAATTTTTTTTCTCTACATTTGTTTACACCATTAGAAAGTGTTGAAAAACAGCAGAAAAACCCAAAATAGAAAACGTATTTTCGTTTTGTTTTAAAGAAACTACAAATTTTTTAAATATTCCATGTAAATTTTTGACCTGGGGCACTTGACGTGGAACCCGTCATATATATATATATATATATATATATATATATATATATATATATATATATATATATTATATTAAAATGTTTATTGTTTTATTTTGACACAAACATTCTTTGCAATAAACCAATGAAAACTAGGAAAAAATTCTTTTTGGTGCAGAAGAACCAAAGTTCATTATTTGTTAACTATTATTGTTTATAACACTTAAAAATTGTTTTTTAACGAAAGGGAGATGTATTAATTAAATGAACCTAAAGTACAATATGAATATGAAAGAACAAATTTTTTTTATGGAGAGAAACCAAACTCCGGGACATATATGTCCCACTTAGAAAATTTTATGTAATTCTTATAAAAATTAACCAATTAATTAGCGCTAAATTGCTTTCTATTCCGAATGTATGTATGTAGCTACAATTAAAAAAATAGTAAATTACAAAAAGTTGTAATATTTATTTTAAACAATAGAATAAACATTGACTGTTTAAAAAAAACAGTTATGTTACAAACTATACATTTCATTAACATTTAGTGAATAATTTTTAACAACACTTCGTTTTTTTATGTTTTTGGGGTCGTTGATTACGAATCTTAAGTCAGATTTAAAAATTTAAAAATGGTAAATCTAATATGTCCGACAAAATTTAAACAAATTTCAACATTTTTTTAAATTTTATCAAAATTACTTCCAAATTGTTACTCGGGGATTATTTGGGTCACTGATTACGAATCCGATGTCAGTTTTTCAAAATTCAAAATGGCGGATCCAATATGGCGGACAAGATTTTAAAAAATTGCTTGAATTTGCGTCAATATTGTTACTTGGGGGTTTTTGGGGTCGCTGATTGCGAATCAGAAGTTAGATATTAATAATTTTCAAAATTCAAAATGACAGATCCAATATGGCAGACAAGATTTCAAAAAATTGCTTGAATTTGCTTCAATATTGTTAATCGGGGGTTTTTGAGGTCGCTGATTACATATCCGATGTCAGTTTTTCAAAATTCAAAATAGCGGATCCAATATGGCGGACGAGATTTTCAAAAATTTGTTTGAATTTGCTCCAAAAACGTTACTTGGGGGTTTTAAGGGTCGCTGATTACGAATCAGAGGTCAGATTAAAAAAGAATTTTGAAATTGAAAATGGCGAAACCAATATGGCGGACAAGATTTCAAAAATTGCTTCTATTTGCTTCAAAATCAGTAGATTTTCGTTCTCTTTATTTTATTCGATTTAGACTATTCAATATTGATATCTGAAGTATTAACAATATGTTTTGAACAATTTCTGAATTTTAATTCTTGCATTAAAATTCGTCTGAACTTGAATCTCTGTTTTAACCAATTTTCTTCAGACAACTTCCAATTTCTAGGTCAATAAGCTTTGTTTTCCGTATAACATTACGCACTATTCTGTATATCAGCCTAAAAAGAACAATTAAACATTTTTTTTATAATTTACAGTCGCATTAGCAGAACTGTACCGTGCCATATTAGCTCTAACTATCCTTGCTCCGTGGGGGAAAAAGGAGCCCATATTTTAATTTTTCCTAATTTTTTGTGAAACGACGTGAATTTAATTGAAAATAAATATGATATTCGTGTTCAGCAGGAAATTCCAATTTTTACTATCATATTTTGGTGTTAAGACGCGAAAATATCATGATTGACGCGTTAATTTGAACAAGCCGTTTAATCAATACAGCCACTAAGTATCCTTGCCCCATCCTCCCCTATATGTTTTTCAAAACGCAAAAAAATTACCAAATGAAAAAATTCATTTTCCTAATGTTTGAAGCATATTTTTTCCAATAAAAATCTTCCTTTGTAGGCGGAAAATACTAAAAAATACCATTATTGTTCAATTTTTTATATGAAAATTAATTCGTTTATTTTTATTACTAAAAATAAACTTTTTATTTTATTATTAATTTCAGATCCTAATTTTTATATAAAAAATAAAAAACCGCTGCCAAGTTGTACATTTTTTTATAATTTTGGTGCTTATTTCATGAACACTTTACTTCCTCAAAGAGATAAAAATAATAGAAATATATGAAAAACTTTTTATAAATATGGTAAAAGTGATTGAATTTTGGGTCAATAAATGTATTTTTAAATATACCCTACAAGATAGTTACAATAATTTAATAGTTAAACAAAAATTTTCAAACAAAAAAGTTGAGAAAATGTTATTTTTCACAATTTTTGGTTTTTAAAATACCAACAGTTTCGAAATTTATTGTCAAAGTAGGTTCAAAAATAGGTCAATCGAAGCGTTTTTTAATGCTTTACAAGTTGATAACGATAATTTTAAAGTTACTTTTACGTTTTTCAACAAAATTTTCAAAAAAGTCTTATTTTCCAAAATTTTTGATTTTTAAAAGTTTAATAACTCCGGTTAATATGGACGAAAAATGTTCAATTAGGGCTTTTAAAAGATGCGTCTAAAAAAAAACTCTACAAAATTATGGAAAAACATTTATAGGTGTCCTAACATTTTTTTAAAGTTATATGATCAGAAAACGTTTTTTTGCAAAATTAAAAATAAAAAAAAATTTAGTTAAACTTTATTAATTTATTAGAAAGTACTCTCACTTTATGCCCGCAGGTGAGATCTACAATTTAAAAAAAATCAACCCAAAAGCTCTTCATGATTTCGAGATATTTATGAAAATGTGATGTTTTGACATATTAACATAACCTAAAAATGGTTTATATTGAACCAGGCAAAATTTGTATTCTGTGTTCATATTTTGTTTTGTTGTATGTTTGTCATAATTGTTAATTTTGCTTTTAAACTTTAGATAAAGTTACTTTCTTGTTTTAAAAGATTAATGTTTTATTTTTATTCTTTTTAATGCCAAAAGTATGGAAAATTTAGCAGCTTTTCTTAAGAGGAAACTCACCACTCTAGAGGCAGAAAAAGACACCTACATCTTTGATAATTTGTCTTGAGAAAATGAAAAATGGAATAGCATTTTTTTTTTAGGGTTTATTAACCCTTTTACGCCCAAATGTCCTGATTTTTAACTTTAGTTTCAAGCTCATAATATTGAAAGAAAAAAATTATTAAAAATTCTACAAGGACATATCCATACGTTTTTAGGGTCGCTCTTTCTTCTACATATCATGACCTAGTGAGCTGCAATTCGGTACACGTACTTAATTTTAAGTGTAGATTACAGAAAAAATATAGCGAACCTGATTGGCTATCATATTTGCGAACTAGAAAGGAAATAAATCAAATTTTTTCAAAAAAATTTCAAAAAATGACCCTGTCCTCCCTTAACTTTTGCATGTAAAGACTTGGAGAGTTTAAATTCAGTACACATACGCATTTTTACGTGTAGATTATGAGACAAATATAGCAAACCTGATTAGAGATCATATTTGCGAACAAGGAGAGAAAGAAATTTAATTTTTAAAAAAAAAAAAGTCAAAAAATTACCCTGTTCCCATACCGAACTTCTACATATCGTCACCTAATGGGCTAAAATTCGGTACACATTTACATTTTTAATTGTAGATTTGGGGAAAATTTTAGCGAACCTAATTGGGGATTATATTTACGAACTAGAAAGGAATGAAATTTAATTTCTCGCAAAAATGTCAAAAAAGGACCCTGTCCCCATACAAAACTTTTACATATCGTCACCTATTGGGCTAAATTCGGTACACATTTACCGACAGATTAGCTCAGTCGGATAGATGCCTCTCTTGGCGGTCGTTTAAGGACCAAGGGTATATGTACCCTTGGTTCGCGCCCATTTGGCTTGGTATTTTTCCGGCACGTGAGAAAATCTGAGCGGGAGGTTTGACGTCGAAGTATAATGATGTGCACCGTCGATTATTGTCCGGTACACACCATTAAAACTCGACTGTCGATAAACCGGTTGTACTCAGGAGAGGTTTTCTACAGTTTCCCTCTTCTCTGGCGAGAAAACCCATTGACGGGTGGTCCAGGCGGAATGCGAGTACTCCTAATAAAAGTCGGCTGTAGACGCAAATTAGGTTAATATATAGAAAATTTCATAAGTAGATTGGTTATGCTTAATCCAAAAAGTATTTCTCGGGAACTCTTGTCGAAGAGCGTAAGGCCAATAGGGCAGGAGTATAAACAATAAAAAAAAAAATTCGGTACACATTTACATTTCCAATTGTAGATTGGGGATTATATTTACGAACTAGGAGAGAAAGAAATTTAATTGTTTTAAAAAAAATGTCAAAAAATGACTCTGTCCCCATACTGAACTTCTACATATCGTCACCTATTGGGGTTAAATTCGGTACACATTTAGATTTTCAATTGTAGATTTGTGGAAAATTTTAGCGAACCTGATTGGGAGTCATATTTACGAACTAGAAAGGAATGAAATTTAATTTTTCGAAAAAATGTCAAAAAAAGACCCTGTCCCCATACCAAACTTCTACATATCGTCACATATTGGGCTAAATTCGGTACACATTTACATTTCCAATTGTAGATTTGGGGAAAATTTTATCGAACCTGATTGGGGATCATATTTACGAACTTGAAAGGAATGAAATTTAATTTTTTCGAAAAAATGTTAAAAAATGACCATGTCCCCACACCGAACTTCTACATATTGTCACCTATTGGGCTAAATTCGGTACACATTTATATTTCCAATTGTAGATTTGGGAAAAATTTTAGCGAACCTGATTGGGGGTCATATTTACGAACTTTCTTAATTCGCATATGGGTCATTTCATTTAAATTGTCATTTTCAGCCTCAACAAAAGCTGTTGAAGTAGTAATTTTCAATTCTGTAATTTAAACCAAATTTTTTAAACAGTTACATATATTACATTAACGAAATTCATAGTGGTCGTGCAATTAAAGTGTAACGATAGCGTACGCGCATTGAAAATGCAGCGGTACCAGTGCACTCGGCAGCGTGAAGGAGAGACACGTACGCGCACAAGCCTTGCGTCGCTGACTCCCCTTCCCGCACCGTCACCGCTCTCTCGGCAGCCGTCTCTCTATATCCCTCGTTGCACGATTCTCAATTTTCAGTTCGCGGCTCGACGCCTCGAGGAGCACTTCGGGCAAGGAGCTTCGAACTCACTCCTCCTAAATACATCGATACCTTCACTCAAGGGGCTCTTGGTGAAGCTATCGATGAGAAAGGTTAAGTACACCTGGTTATGGGAGCACCCATGCTAAGGTGAACACCTTCATTCTCTCGACCTGGTCTCTGCGACTTCCCTGCGGGAGCTCTCACGAGAAGATGCGGAGACCAATGCACTCTACTACTTGGACCTCCCTGCGGGAGCTCTCACGAGAGGACCTCGTGGTAGAGGGTCACACCTGCAACCTGAAACTCTGCCCCCCAGGTGTATATAGGAGCACTTATTACACCTGAGGCTAAGCGACGGAAACGATTTCTTCCCTCAGGGAGCACCCTGGATAAGAAGTCGTCCGTTGAGTTTCCTTTCGCAACCCCTGCGCGTCAAGCAAGAATGTCGGCAGCGTACCGACATTGGAGTTGGTCACTCGGTTACCAGTCAGGCCACTCCCTCAGAGTGCACGTACTAGTCGCGTTTGTCACGTTGGGCAATGGGGCGAATTCTAGAATAGTTCCGCGAAGGGAAAATTCAATATCTTGAGCTTAGCTAAGCAATGGTTTCTTTTATTTTATTTACAGGCGAGAGAACTTGGGTGTAAAACCTGCAGGTCAGGGAGAAGTCACTTCGGGGTAAAGCGACACGAGGCGAGACATTCGTTATTATTATTATTTTCTTATTTTATTGTTATTCTTTTACTACGTTTATTATTTTATATTTTTAGTTCTTTGTTTTATATTCTTTATATTTAGGCTACGTTACTATTTTGTTATTTTTCATTTATTTTATTCTTATTTCATTTTTACTTTGTTAATTTTGTTTTAAACCTTTTATTCTTTATTTTGTTACAATATATTTATCTTACGAAGGTTTAATTGAATGTCTCATTATTGACTACACCTCTCCTCGAAATTACAGCAAATCATTTCTTAGATGGCGCTTCACGCCAATAACTATGGTTAATTATTTGTTTAATTAATATTTAAGGGAACCCGGACTCCATCCGGCGAGCGAATTCCCAGCAAATAAAAAACCCAATCATTACATGGCGCCCGAACAGGGACTAGTTTCAAAGAAATATAAAAAAAAGTGAATATAAAAAAAGGAAAATGTAAGAAAATATAATTTTTTTTTATTACTAGTTTAACAAATTTTGCTGTAGTTTGGTGGAGAACTCGTGTCGCTGCCATCGGAAATGGTGGAAGAAGAAATAAAAAGAGAAGGGGTAAAGCGGTTTATTATATAAGACCGCGTCCCAATAAATTTCTTTCTAATCGATCAGTACCACTCATCGAAAAATCACCTGTGAATCAAGAAAGAAGATTTCATCATGCCCTTCTCAAACAACCGAGTTTTTTGGATTTTTGAGAAAATTGGATATTCTTTTCCATCTGTGAGTTTGAGGGAACTCATGCAGAGAGTTATGATAGCGAAAAGGGAGAAAAATATTTCGGATCAGCAATTTTTGGAGGTTTTTCCGGAAATGATTTTGGAGAATAAACTGCGTGAGAAAAAAGTAGCGTTTTTGAAATTAGACGATGAGACTCAGTGGCGCTATAAAGAACACCTTTTTTGGAGTAGATACCCGTTATTAAGAAGCGAAGAATCTCGTCGCGTAGTAATGAATTCAGGAAGGCCGTATGATTCAAGTCAAGATTGTTGGCGCTGCGGTCGCTCAGGGCATCGTCGTCAGTCCTGTAAGAATAACGCTATTAAATTTTGCTCGAGATGTGGAGAACGGGGCATACTTACCAGAGATTGCTGCGTTAAATTATAATTTTTCTAAACTCATTTTCTTAGTAACCTATAAGAAATAATTTTTCTTTCGAGAATTCGATCTCAGATTAAGACCTTAAATTTTTTATCGTGAATTACCACCACTTCTAGATTTTTCAACTAATCAAGTCCTAGCTTTTAATACCCCCACCTGGCTTTGGGTGATGTGGAGGGGAGACACTAGTATATATTAACGGAAGTCAACCCTTCAGCATCATAAGCATTCATACCAGCTTGCGAGTAAGACCTATTAATAGTTATCATCAGGCATCATGGGAGTTAAATGGATCTATGACTTACCAAAGATTCAGTTAGTTGAAGAACTTAAGAAGTATCATATCGATCATATTGGTACAGTAGCTCAGCTTCGTCAACGTTTAGTATCTTACATAAGATCTCAACCTGAGTTGTTGAATCTTACTGAGGATCCTGAGGATTATAAGGAGGAATTAGATAAATCAAGAGACCTTTTAGCACTGGAAGAGGAGGTTCAAGAGGATAATTTCCAACCAGCACTAGGACCAGGAGTACCATCAGGTAGTGCCTCAGCTGGACTTACCCAACAAATCAACCAGACTACACATGCTCCTACTAATGCACCAAGGGCAAATTCTACGCTTTTGCCTATTGTCAGTGACACCTATGTATTAGAGAGCATGAGGAAGTGAAATTGTTGCTTCGATGGAAAGGATCCCTATGCATTCTTGGAACGTGTGGAGGAACTTCAGGCGGCATATGGTTTCACCGATCTTCAACTACTGCGAGGATTCCCTGAATTATTAAGAGGGGATGCCCTCTTGTGGTACCGTAACGAAATCAGGTCAATTTCTTCTCTTGAACAATTGACTCTGTCTCTAAGGCGGTATTATTTATCACCGGGGGAATTAAGGAACTTGGAGTTGCAGATAGCCAACAAACATCAAGCTAAGGGTGAAAATAACAGGAGTTTTGTAAATTGTATTAGGACTTTAATGAGGAGACATGGAGCCTACAATTTGATTAGAGAACTCGACATGATTTATTGGAATATGCAACCGGTGTTCCGTCTGCACATTAGGAGAGAAGAGATTGATAGTGTAAGCACGTTGATACAACGAGCTGAGGAAATCTCGGAAACTCTTAATGCAATCAACAATGAAGAGCAGGGAGCGAAGAAGTCAGCTGTAGAGGTTGCTGAGGTTCAGGAACCTTATAACCCCAAGACTCATTGCTGGAGATGTGGGGTGAAAGGTCATCGTCGTCCATTTTGCAGAAACAGACCTAAGAAGTTTTGTTCATATTGCGGAAAAGAGGGAATTTTAACTAAGGATTGCCCTTGCCATCCTCCGGGAAACGGACGGAAGGTCGAACAAAAGGAGTAAGTTCGACCTCATCTCTTCCGGACTCCAGAATTTTCATAAATTGTAGCTGCGAGAATGTAACTTTTCAAGCCCTCATCGACACGGGAGCAGCTAGCTCTTTCATCGACATGCATACAGCAAGAAGATTGGCTGCCCTAGGAGGAGTTACACAACTAGAAGACATCGTCGTTGCTCTAGCGAATGGATCAAGATTTGAGGTCAAGACCAGCTTTTTAATGAAAATATCTGTGGGAAAAACAAAAATTAAACATAAATTTTTTGTTTTACCGAATTTATCTCGTTCTATGCTTATTGGGATTGATCTTCTTAATAAATTAAATTTTTCTTTAAATTTAAACAATAAGAATATTAAATTGTTTAAGAATTCGTTCAAAATAGACATCTGTGAAGTAGGTCAAGTTGGTCTTACGACTCTAGATAAAGATCAAGAAGAAAGTTTGAACAATTTACTAGATAAAGAAAAATTATTATTTACTGAGATTAAGGGTTGTACACCCTTATTAAAACATGAAATAAGATTGGAAGATTCAACTCCGATAAAACAAATTTACCATCCGAGAAATCCAGTCAGTCAGGAACTCATGAGAGAAAAAGCTCTGCAGATGTTGAAACAAGGAGTCATCAGAAAATCTCGAAGCGCGTGGAGCTCACCTATCGTCCTAATTAAAAGAAAAAATGGTAAATTAAGATTTTGCATTGATTTTAGAAGATTGAACAAAGTAACAAAGAAAGATGCGTACCCAATTCCTCGAATTAATAGTATATTAGATCAGTTAAAAGGAGCTAGATACTTGTCAACACTAGATTTGAAAAATGGTTATTGGCAAGTACAATTAACTGAAGAGAGTGTACCTCTCACAGCATTCACCGTACCTGGACTAGGATTGTTCGAGTTTGTAGTTATGCCGTTTGGTCTTCACTCAGCACCTGCAACGTTTCAACGATTGATTGATTCAGTTATACCTCCAGAATTAGCACCAAGAGTTTTCTCTTATCTGGATGACATCGTTGTAACATCAGTGACCTTCGAGGAACATCTTCAACTCCTACAAGAAGTTTTCAATAGATTACGTGATGCTAAATTAATACCTAATTGGGAAAAATGTTACTTTGCTAGAAAACAACTTACCTATCTTGGACATCTCGTGGACGAACAAGGACTTCACCCGGATCCTGAGAAAGTGAACGCCATCTTGAATATTCAACCCCCTACTTGTTTGAAAGAACTAAGATCTTTTATCGGTATGATATCTTGGTACCGTCGTTTTGTGAAAAATATTTCACAACTTACAACTCCGCTTATTCACCTTTTAAAAAAGGATACGAAATGGCATTGGGGAGAGTTAGAACAATTAGCATTTGACAACATTAAGAAGAAATTTACTGAGTCACCAGTGTTATCCTGCCCGGATTGGTCACAGTTGTTTTATTTACAAACTGATGCTAGTTTGGAAGGTTTAGGGGTAGTTTTAACACAACATAGGGAGGATTCTGAAGTTTTCATAGCCTATGCGACTCGTTCTTTGAAACCTGCAGAGAAAAATTATTCAGCTACTGAATTGGAATGCCTTGCTGTAAAATGGGGCATTTGGAAAATGCGAGATTATCTAGAAGGATATCACTTTGTAGTTATCACGGATCATCAAGCTCTTAAGTGGTTAAATAGCATTGAAACGCCCTCTGGACGCCTAGCACGTTGGATAATGGAACTCTCACAATGGGACTTCGAAGTTCAATACAAGAAAGGTATTGAAAATAGACTACCAGATTACTTATCTCGTCAACCGTTACCACTTGCTGAGATTGCTGTTAAACCATCTTGCCCTTGGTATTTACGTCAATGGAAATTAACAGAGGAACATCCTGAACGGAATCCAGATTTTAGAATTAAAAATGGGAAATTATATCATCATGTACTACACACGTTGGATTATAAGGAATCGCCCTACGAAGAACAATGGAAGCTGTGTATACCTAAGGAGGAGAGATCTTCGATTCTTCATAAAGTACATGACGAACCAATTTCAGGACATCTTGGAGTAGCGAAAACACTCGCTCGTTTAGGAGAATTTTTCTTTTGGCCCGGCATGTTAAGAGATGGAACGGAATACGTGAGAAATTGTGTAAACTGTCAAAAAAATAAAAGCTCGCAACAACCTCAGACAAATCTTCTCCATTCAACTAATGTTCAACATCCATGGGAGATGATTTCGATCGATTTTGTGGGACCATTACCAAGGACAACTAAGGGTAACACTATCTTGTGTGTTATCCAAGATAGATTTTCTAAATGGGTAGAATTAAAACCTTTAAGAAAAGCTACTTCTTTACTAGTTATTTCTACTTTAAAAGAAATTTTTTATCGTTTTGGTTGTCCGAAAATTATTGTTTCGGATAATGGCAGACAGTTTATAAGTATTGATTTCAAAAATTTTCTCGAAGATTTTGGGATTATTCATCGTTTGACACCACCGTACTGGCCACAATGCAATCCAGTAGAACGAGTAAATAAAGTAGTCAAAACTATGATTCGTCAGTACATCGACAAGAAGAAACCGGACTGGGACTGCCAGCTATTGGAATTACAGTTTGCCTACAATACAGCTAAGCACACGGCTACAGGTTACACACCAGCCTACCTTACCACCGGACGCGAATTTATTCCACCTGGGTTTCAAGACGCTCATATCGACAGTCGCACTCCTTCTTCGTCATTTTTTCGTATTAAAGAATTGCATAATGCATTGGATCTTGTAAGAATTAATCTAGCTAAGAATTTTAAAACTCAACAAAAAACTTACAATTTACGGAAAAGAGAATGGAAACCAGAAATTGGTGAAAAAGTTTTAAAAAGAAATTTTCATCTTTCTAATAAATTGCAAAAGAAAAATGCAAAATTATTGGAAAAATTTAGTGGCCCTTTTATTGTTAAGAAAAAAATTTCACCGGTAATTTATGATTTGGTGAATGAAGATGGTAAAAGATTTCTACATGTCCATTTAAAAGATATCAAGAAGTTGGTAGACACACAGTCTGACCAATAACAATCCCGTCTCGTACCCCACCTCGGAGATAAGGAAATCCCCTCTAGTCTTTAACCTATATTAATTCTAAGAATTTCTCAGTCGCTTCTTGGAAGTCGTTTAATATGGACAGCATTGAAAAGAAAATGGAGAGAAATATGCTTAAACAGATAGAGATAGTTAAGCGAAGAATAATTAGAGAAAATCCTATTGAATGGAACGAACTTGCGGAGGTGGATCAAGAAAGCGAGGATGCGTTTCAACGTGCATTTTTGATGGAACCACGTTTCAACGATCAGGAGATAAATATTGATTTTGTTAATCCACTTATGGAGAGAAATAAAACACTCTCAAAAATTTTTACTTCACCTCCAAAACCACCTGTTTCAATTTTTAATAATGTTCTTTTGGAGAAAAATGTTGTAGAGGATGAGATCAGTATAATTGAGGAGAAATTAGTGGATAAAAATTCTGTCGTTCAATCAGCTATGAAATCGTTAGCAGTTAACAAAATTTCGAAACAAATGAAGGTAGATGCTTTGAAGGTGAAGTCGTCAAAAACAGTTAGGAAAGTGACTGCGATGAAAACAACTGTTTCTTCGGCGGGAATTAATAACCTAAAACAGAAAAATGTTATGGTAAATAATATTAAGGAAAATGAAAGTCAACTTTCGGGAAAAAGAATCTTACCTCAAATTATTTCGGAGTGTATTTTGGTGGATCCTGTTAAACTTGTGGATCTTAACAAGAATGTAATTCCGAATTCGTTCGAAGAATTAGTTGAGGATCTTCAATTAACCATTGACGATGTTGTTATGACTCCGGAAATTTTACCAAACTCTGCGGAAAATCCAATTCCGCTTCCGGAAAATTTACGTCGGTTCGCCAGTACGGTTGCGAAACTTCCAGGAGGACCATGGGTGGAAATTCCTATGGGCCCTGATCGTTATCGTCTTTGGGTGGACGATGGAAAGTGGGCACTGCGGCTGGATCAACGCAATGGACATATTCGTCATGCGAAAAAAACATTGTAAGTAGTACTGCATTTTTGTTTTTTATTTTTTGTACTTCATTCCCAAGAACGCTCAATAGATTTCGCTAGTTAAGCGGGGGGGATGTAACGATAGCGTACGCGCATTGAAAATGCAGCGGTACCAGTGCACTCGGCAGCGTGAAGGAGAGACACGTACGCGCACAAGCCTTGCGTCGCTGACTCCCCTTCCCGCACCGTCACCGCTCTCTCGGCAGCCGTCTCTCTATATCCCTCGTTGCACGATTCTCAATTTTCAGTTCGCGGCTCGACGCCTCGAGGAGCACTTCGGGCAAGGATCTTCGAACTCACTCCTCCTAAATACATCGATACCTTCAGTCAAGGGGCTCTTGGTGAAGCTATCGATGAGAAAGGTTAAGTACACCTGGTTATGGGAACACCCATGCTAAGGTGAACACCTTCATTCTCTCGACCTGGTCTCTGCGACTTCCCTGCGGGAGCTCTCACGAGAAGATGCGGAGACCAATGCACTCTACTACTTGGACCTCCCTGCGGGAGCTCCCACGAGAGGACCTCGTGGTAGAGGGTCACACCTGCAACCTGAAACTCTGCCCCCCAGGTGTATATAGGAGCACTTATTACACCTGAGGCTAAGCGACGGAGACGATTTCTTCCCTCAGGGAGCACCATGGATAAGAAGTCGTCCGTTGAGTTTCCTTTCGCAACCCCTGCGCGTCAAGCAAGAATGTCGGCAGCGTACCGACATTGGAGTTGGTCACTCGGTTACCAGTCAGGCCACTCCCTCAGAGTGCACGTACTAGTCGCGTTTGTCACGTTGGGCAATGGGGCGAATTCTAGAATAGTTCCGCGAAGGGAAAATTCAATATCTTGAGCTTAGCTAAGCAATGGTTTCTTTTATTTTATTTTATTTACAGGCGAGAGAACTTGGGTGTAAAACCTGCAGGTCAGGGAGAAGTCACTTCGGGGTAAAGCGACACGAGGCGAGACATTCGTTATTATTATTATTTTCTTATTTTATTGTTATTCTTTTACTACGTTTATTATTTTATATTTTTAGTTCTTTGTTTTATATTCTTTATATTTAGGCTACGTTACTATTTTGTTATTTTTCATTTATTTTATTCTTATTTCATTTTTACTTTGTTAATTTTGTTTTAAACCTTTTATTCTTTATTTTGTTACAATATATTTATCTTACGAAGGTTTAATTGAATGTCTCATTATTGACTACACCTCTCCTCGAAATTACAGCAAATCATTTCTTAGATGGCGCTTCACGCCAATAACTATGGTTAATTATTTGTTTAATTAATATTTAAGGGAACCCGGACTCCATCCGGCGAGCGAATTCCTAGCAAATAAAAAACCCAATCATTACAAAAGTAATATATTTCACATAAGAGATGTTTTTCGTCAGAAATAGTAAAATTTTTCAAAAAAAAATTTTCTGCAAATTTTCTATTTAATGATGATTAATTTGTTAAAAACAAGTATTGTTTCGTTACTCTTACAATTATGAAACTCAAAAGAACCATAAATTTCACTATAAGGTCACGTTTGATAAAGAAATTTTTTTTAATTAAGCAAAATACAGAGAAAAGTGAGTTAAAATGAAAAAATGACATTTTCATTTCGCCAAGAAAATAAGAATTTGCTATAATTATATTATTTTATGACTCTGTTCTAACAGTTAATGCATTGGTAAAGTTGAGAAAAATAGTTTTATGCCTATTTATTTAACATTTTAAAATTGTTCGAAGGTAAAACTTGGGCTAAAGGTTCGGGACACTCATGACATAATACAACACTCATTACATTAGTTGGGAAAAAAATATTCAACCCATTTCAATTAAATTGTTACATTGATTCTCCAACAAAGTTTATGTGGTGAAAATTTTTTATACATGTTTGTGTGAATTTTTATTTTTATGCAAGGCAAGAATCTAAACTGAACTTTAGGGACATTCATACATAAAAAAAATTTTAAATTCTAATGCAATTGACATAAAACTTGTTACTCTGCGGTTTTTGGAGAACTGATTACGAAACTGAAGTCGGATTTCAAAAATTAAAAATGGCGAATCCAATATGGCGAACGAATTTTGTAAAACTCATAGAATTCAGTTGAAACTCGTTACTCAGGGGTTTTCGGGTTCTACAAAATTCTTTCGCCATATTGGATCCGCCATTTTTAATTTTTAATATCCGACTTCAAATTCGAAATCAGCGAGACCAAAAACCCCGAGTAAAAAGTTTTAAGTCAATTGCATTATAATTTAGAAATTTTTTTGTGCCTTTTCCACATCCTTTTTTTGAAAAAAAAATTAGTATCAAAAGGCTAATCTGGCCAAAACAATTATCTAAATCAAAATCCCAAATAGCCAAAATATAAGCCTTAGGGGACCTCCTCCTTTGTGGGACACTCATGACATGGACACTCATGACATTTTGCTCGTTTTTGCTTATATCTATGAACATTTTATATTTATATCGACAATTCTGGTCTCATTCGAAAGAGAATTCAAAACTATTATTAATTTCATTCTGATATTGAATATTAAATATTATTTTACCAATTTTTAAGACAGGACACTCATGACAGTTTTCTAATTACATTAAAATCTTTTCGTTTCTGCCACAACGTAAAACTTTCACATTTGGAAACACGGCATTCAATTTTTTTTAGAAGTTGATTCGTCGTTTTCTTCTGCTGAGGATTCGTCATTAAAACATCTTTTTTGCTCCCTGGATAAATCTTTAAACACGCATAAATACAAAATTTTGCATTCCAAGTAAAATAATGTAAAAGTGAGGGACACGTCATTCTTATTTTTTTATAAGGGTTAAACAATTAAATAAAGTTATCAGCAGTTAATTTTCCTTACAGTACCGGCCAAAATTGTCAGTCCACACATTTTTGAAGGAATGAAAAAAATTTTTTAACATAAAATGTATAAAAACTCAAATTTTTTTGGTTTATATTTTGAAAGACGATAAAATTTTGAAAAGAATAAGACCTCACAGAAGTCATTTGGCAAATATTTTTTCAAGATATTCTTAAAAAATCGTCATTTTCAATGTTTTACAAAAATTTAAATAACTTCTAAAATAATGAACGCTTTTTAATAATCTTAGGCTTATTTTAAAGGTCATTTTCTACATAATAAGAATTACTTATAGGCATTAACCTGTAATTTTTTTCTTGGAATAAGCATGACGTCAAAGTTGGACAAAAAAATTAGAAAAATTTGAAATAAATTTTTTGTACTAAAAACTATTCTAGAACATATATAAAACATGATATGGTGTAGATTCTTCAAGAAAATTTAATAAAAAAATATGTTTGAATTTCAAAAATTATTTTTCTTTTAATAATATTGTTTCAAATTTTTTGAATTTTTTTGTCCAACTTTGACGGCATGCTTATTCCAAGTAAAAAATTACAGGTAAATGCCTATAAGTAATTCTTATTCCGTAGAAAATGACCTTTAAAATAAGCCTAAGATTATTAAAAAGCGTTCATTATTTTAGAAGTTATTCAAATTTTTGTGAAACATTGAAAATGACGATTTTTAAGAATATCTTCTACAAATTTTGGCCAAATGACTTCTGTAAGGTCTTATTCTCTTCAAAATTTGATCGTCTTTTAAAATATAAACCAAAAAAAAATTTAGTTTTCATGAATTTTATGTTAACAAATTTTTTTCATTCCTTTAAAAATGGGTGGACTGACAATTTCGGACGGTACTGTACATATGTAAGTTATAGTTCTCTGCAAAATTTTTGTTTACTTGTGATAAATTAATATAACGAAAATACGTGCACTTGAAAACTAATAATTCACTCCTGGACATGGGACACTCATGACATTTTGCCTGCATTTCGTTCTGCCATTATTATACATAGCATCTTTACATGCCGATTTCTGATCTACAGTTCGATATTGAACAGAGCTAAGTATTGCCATTTGTTTGCGTCCTCAGTAACTTGTTTTTGATAGAAAACTCACGAGACAGCTCGCAGCTAGGTTTGCTGTACATAAGTTGACTTAAATTTCTCGAAAAGGAAATATTTCTCGCGCTTTACATTTCTAGTCGTTTTGTGAAGGGTTTTAATTTATTTTATAGAGAAGAATGTGTTTATTGTTGGTTTTTTAAGTGTTTTTAAATATCTGTTTATATTTTGTGTTTTTATTGCATTGTATTGCGTACAAATCATTTTTCGCAAAATATCATATTTGGGGTGATGTGCAACACTTTTTTTTGGGTGGACGTAACTACTTTTAACGTGCCATAACTGCGATTCACATGACGAATAAAAAATTCTGAGATTGAAAAAGCCTAAAATTAATAATTAAAGACATTTTCATCGATATTTATGAATTACATACCTGAATTTTACTGGTGTTGCACATCACCGCAACTTTTTTGGAAAATGCAAAAACAGACGTTTTTGAAAGAGCGAAAAATTTGTAGGAAAAATTTAAAATTCTGAAAATCTAATAATGCAGAAATATTCTAATATAATGCCTTTAAGTCATTCAATTTTGAAATATTTAAAAATTTAATTATTTGACATGTTTTTCGTCAAACGAAAAAAAACGTTGCACATCACCCCACAACACCCTATGTAAAAAAAACTTTTTGTTTACATTATTATAACAAAAAATGGCCGTGGTAAATTTTTATGTTCAAAATCGACTATTTTTTTACGGCCAGAATAGTTTTTTGAAAAGTTGAAGTCCTAGAACAAAAAACAAAGAGAGTTTATATGTATACTATAAACTTTGGAAATACATTAAAGATTTTTCAATTGGTTTATTTTATTATGAAATTTCTTTGTTTTCTGTTTCAGGGCTTAAACTTTTCAAAAAAATTGTCCGGACATTTTTCTCATAAAAAAATAGTCGATTTGGACTATGAAATATATCGCTACCATTTTGTTATAAAATTTTAAATAAAAATTTTTTTCTATACTTTAATATGTATTTATCAAACCCTTCAAAAATAAATCCTATTCCTTTTTTAATTTTCCTAAAACAAATTATCAAACATTAGTCTCTATTTCTGCCTCTAGAATGGTGTTACCCCTTAAGTGATGAAAGCTATTACTTTATTATTAATTATTAATTTAACTTAAACTAAAGATTTAGAATTTTTGTTGCACATTTTAATAATTTAATATTGTAAGTACGATAACTTTTAAAATTAGATGCTTTATCTATGATATGGATAAGAAGATAATATCAATGAGACACTAATGTATCAAAATGTGTTAAATATGTATTTTTGTGCCAAATGTGTACAATTAAATACTTTAAGGGGCACACCTAGTGTGAGTGACTGAAAAAACGTCGATTTTTAGAAATTTTTTTCAGGGAAATTATTGCATCTAATTTTTTTTAAAGTTTTGTACATGTATATTTGTATAAATAGTGAACATTTTGTAATTTTTGCAAAGAAAAATATCTTTTTTTAAGAGTTATTCGCTATATCCAAAAAAAACAGTTTCTCTACTGCTGCAGTTATTGCAGCCTTCTGAGTGACTGAAATCAAAAAAACCAAAAAGATTATTAAACTAGAAGATATTTGCCATACTATGAGGCTCCAGTTTTTTTTTGGATGAAAAATAAAATTTTGGGATGCCAAAAACTATCGGATTTTTTAGGCGAAATTTATAAGCTTTTTTCAAAACTCCGCCATTTTGTTGCAATTCAATATTTTTTTCGTCCGAGAGTCATTGTACGGCAAATATCTTCTAGTTTAATAATCTTTTTGGTTTTTTTGATTTAGGTCACTGAGAAGGCCGCAATCACTGCAGCAGTGGGAGAACTTTTTGTTCGGATACTCAGGAGATAGCGAATAACTTTTTTAAAAAAAGATATTTCTCCAACACTTGCTCTGAAAGGAGTACTTTTCTTGGTAGAAAAGTGTGGCGAAAGTAGAACTTTTCTCAACTGCTCTGAAGAGCGTGGCGAAAGTAAAATTTGGCGTAGCGAAAGTAATTTTTAGCGTGGCGAAAGTAAATTTGGCGTGGCGAAAGTAAATCATGAATTTATTCTTTTTTCTTGTTCTTTGACCGAGATTTATTTTGTATCTAACTTCTTCCCCACTCAAAACATTCGTCTTTTATTATATTAAACATAAGAACATTTTAAATTAAAATTATACGAAACTCACGAAGAAACCTTTCCTCGCAAGGCGTTGGAGAAAACGTAGTGCACAACTCGTGGTGAAAGAATGATTTTTCTCGAGTGATTGCTGCTCTCGCTACGCTCGAGCCGCAAACTTCACTCTCGAAAAATCACACTTTCGCCACTAGTTGTACAATGTACTATTTTCTTTAAAAAAATTACAAAATGTTCACTATTTATACAAATATACATGTACAAAACTTTAAAAAAAATTAGATGCAATAATTTCCCTGGAAAAAATTCCTAAAAATCACCGTTTTTTTCAGTCACTCACACTAGCTGTGCCCCTTAATACAAATACTTTAAGTATCTTTGTATTTTTCTAAGTTGATAATAAAAATATTTTAAATTAATAATCGTCTTCAAATTGTAATATTAGCCATAATTCTATAATATTACTTTCCTCCTAAGTGCTGTTACTTTGTGTGAAAGTAACAAATGCAAAGGTCATGAAAAAGTCATGCTATGAACTGGTTATTTAATCTAAATATCTAATTCAAATTTTATTTAACAGGTGAAAGTCCAAGGTTTCAAATAATGTATTAACAAAAATTATTCGTTAAATAGTTTGAACGCAGAAATTAAAAAATTGATTTTTGTTCCTGAAATTATGCACGTTTATTGCAGTCATTAATACCTAAAATCTGACACAAGGATTTTTTAAAATATCTACAAAATTTTTTTTTACAAAACTTTTTTTAAATTCAGAATATTTTTTTTGTATTTTTTAAATAATTTTTTTATTTGTTAATATTTTCATTAATTATTCTCAAAATTACATTCCTGACAAGAAAACGAATCGATTGATGTATACAAAGTATATATTTTATCAAAATACGAACTATGGGCGTGAGGTCTCCTTATCCTCCTTCATGATTATGATATACTATTTATATATTTAGGAAGCTAAATGGTCATGAAATGAACAACTTGTTTACATTACTTACATTTATTATGGGGAAGGACACCCCTTAGGACTTTTTTGAATACGTTTTTCACGAAGTTTTTTAAAACACAGGAATTAAGTTAACAACATTTTGTTGTAAGGACATTATTTGTTAACTTTTAAAGTTTACAAAAATATATTTCTACTTGAAAAAAAGTTTAAAGTTTTTGTCTGTAAAGGGCGGCAAAGTTTGTCTAGTTTATCTGTAGGGCAAATCGGTGGGAAAGATTTCGGTTATACGGTCAAATGTAAAAAAAAATTTTCAAATTTCCCTAAACTTTTGATAGATGTGTTAGAGAACGTAGGATATTTTAAAAATATTTACTTTTGTGGATTTAGCAGTAGTTTGTAGAAAAAAGTCAATTTTTAAGGGCGATATTTTTTCAAAAAACTGTTACCAAAGACAAATAGCCAAACAAAAGAAAATCCGTTACGTACTCTAAAGCATTAGTAATTAAGGATCAAAAAAGAAACTTTGGTCGAAGTAAATCTGATAAAAATTGTTGGAGCTAGTTTTCACCATTTTGGAAAATGTAATTTCGATAAAAACGCATTTAAAATTTTAAATGAGAAAACATACAAAAATTAACTCACTGTTAATCTATATGCACTATATAAGGTTGATTAAATTTAAAATGTCATTTTTGATCCTTCTAACATTGATTTTTCGATGTTGGATTTTGAACTTAACGATACTCTATTTTGGTTGACTAGAATATATGATGGACAAAAATAATAATGGTCGAGCAGGTGGAAGCAATTTTTAATTTTCACCAGGTGAAAAATGATAGGCAGAAATGATAAGAAATTTTCTGTTTTCGTTTATTCTTTTCTCAAATAAATTCTTACAACTTTAAAAAGTTAAAATATTTCAAATTACAATAATGAATGTTTCAACATGACTTAAAAAATATTCTGCCATAAATTAATATACTTTTGAAAAACAAAAAGACATATGAACATTGAGGGACACCACTGACATTTTTGAAAGATTTCACTGATAATTATTTTTTGAATAGTGAGAATAAAATCAGCTTATAAATTACAATCCAGTATCAAATCTTCATTAACTGCATATAAGGAGTAAATTTAACACAAATTTATTAAAAATAAAATAATAATCTGCAAGAAACAGAATTTTGAGGGGACACCACTGACAAGGGACACCACTGACATTTTGCTTCATTTCTCATTTTCGAAAAAGAAAGACTTTATTTTTAAGTTAAAGTCGTTGCTATTTTTAAAGTACGTGTAATAACTGAAAATGAGATACAATAATATTTAAAAAATATTAATATTATGAACAATTTTTTGATGGGGACACCACTGACATAGTGTGCTCGACAAAGTGAAACTTGCTTTCTGCCACCTACCGTACAAGTGACAGATGTGATAGAATGTTGTAATGTTTTTTCTTTAAGAAGCTATACATATCACTAATACTATTAACGCCTAATAAGGTAATTATTTGCACTAGGTTATTTAAATATCAGACATGATATTCAAAATTTGCGATAATTACTTAAAAATATGAAACTTACGGACAGGCGATTTTGATTTTTTTTCTAGCACTGGATCAAAATTATTCTGCTAGCACAATTACTATATAAAAATATAGACTCTTAGCTGTACAAAATAATTTTTCTGGTACTAAAAATGTGAGAATCAAAATTTTTATTATTAGGTAAAGTTCTGATTTCTTAAGTGCGGACAAGGGACACCACTGACATTTTGCTTCTAATTCTTCTTCCAAATTTTTTCAGAGAATTTCTAGCGACTAAGAATTAATTAATTAATTAATTTAAGTAGAAGGAGTGATTAAAAAAATTAATTGACTTCAAAAACTTTTATATATTAACTAGTATTTCAAATTTTTGGGCAGGACATGAAAATGACATTTTAAATTTAATCACCCATAAATAGCCTTCTCCATTAATATTTCTTTCATTTTTATTCTTTTGAGCAATTGTAAATAGTATTCGATATTCTTGAGCTGCTACAACAACTGAAAATATAACCGATAGAGTTAAAAAGCACATGTAAAGAAATGTACTGGTTGTGACATCCGTATAAATATTGAGGAGCAAATTTATACAAATTGGATAATGCAAATATTATTGCGTTATCCAATGAAATTGATAAGAGAACTTTTCGTATGGAAGCAGTTTTTAAATACTATGGATGTGTAAGCCATATTGTATTGTCGCATGAGATATGGATGTGTTGTAAATCAGATTTAAAAAAGGTGATGAATGCTAACGTAATTTATTTTATTTTAAAAATCCGGGGTAGATAAGGTGGTGCCCTCAATTTTGTATAATCGCTGGAAAACTTTAGGAGAAAATGCGAGAAAGAGTCGACATCGCGCTAAAGTTAAGAAAGAGTAGAGAGTTCTTGATAAGCCCTTGACGACGACACAAGTGCGTCTGTAATTTCTGTGATAATATAATAAAGTATTGTGACATAGTGACTCCACTCTAATTTTATGTGTCTTTTTGTTTTGCCCTTTTGTTTTACCGCAGTCATTTATATTGAATTTAACATTTCTGGCGACCGTGACAGGACTGCGGTAATGAAAAAAAGTGTTAAAAGTAGACCTTTTTTAGTTATCGAGTGTACACGTGTTTAGTGGCATTTTTCAAAATGAATGCTTGTAAGAAGTCTAGAACAATTAAAAGAACATTGATTACCAGATATTTGACGAATTTTAATGATCTCTGTAAAAAAGAAACGACGAGTATCATCAGGAATTTATAAAAGTAAAATTCACTTATAACGAATTATCGACGGAACAAAATGGTGCTACTTCTGATCAAATAAGTGAGAGTGCTGTTGTAGTTACACGTTTATAAAAACCATTTAAGAAACCAACGCTTCAAATTGCTAAGTTTAGTGGCAACGTTGAAGATTGGTTACAGTTTTGGTCTTACTTTCGGAAAGTGCACGAGGACAATACAGTTTCTAAAGAGGATAAATTAGAGTATCTCAAACAATCCGTCGATAAAGGGTCGAAAGCTAATAACGTCGTGTCGGGATATCCAACCAGTTCGGAGAATTATATTAAAGTATTAAAGAGTCTTCGGAATCGTTTTGGTCATGACGATCTTCTGGCCGAGTATTATACTCGTGGGCTGTTAAATTTGGTGTTACAGAATGCGTCGTGTCACCGAGCAAAAGTGCCTGTAGCTAAAATTTATGACAAGATTTTAGCACATATACGTGCTTTGAAGTCACTAGGTGTCACCACGGATAAGTGCGCGACGATGTTATATCCATTGGTCGTATCGTCCCTTTCCGAGGAGATCTTGAGGACTTGTCAACGCTCAGTTTCAATCAACCTAGGTGTGCAAAATCAAGAATCACAAACAGGAGAACGTTTAACGAAATTACTCGATTTTCTACGCTTGGAATTGGAAAACGAGGAGAGGATTCATATGGCGGTAAATGGGTTTAGTGTCTTTGGAGAAGGGGGTAAGAAGGAGAAGGCCAAGGGGAACAAGGAAACATCGTGGACAGCTAGGGAACCAGATAGTCCTAGTGTACTTCTAACAAGTGAAAATAAGGAAAAGAAATATGTATGTGTATTTTGTAGTGGGGAGAACGATAATGCTGATTGTGAGAAGGCGATGAAGATGTCATTCAAGGATAGAAAATCTGTTGTTGGTAAGAATAGATGTTGTTTTAAATGTTTAAAGCGCGGACATTGCGCTAAGGATTGTAAAGTAAGAATAGTGTGTTCAGTATGTGGTAATCGTCATTCAAATCTTTTATGTTCTTTTAAAAATAATAGTAATAAAGTTGTGATATCTGATCAATTAGCTGCTTCCGATAATAATAAAATTAATGAGTACAATTTAGCAAATTTTTGTAGTTTGCCGGAAGTTTATTTGCAGACTTTACGTGTGGTTTTATATTCAGAAAGTAAAGAGAAATTAGTTCAGACAATTATTGATACTTGGTGTCAGAGATCATACATCACTTCTCAAGTCGCTAAATTTTTTGAATATAAATTCATGGGCAAAAAAGAAATAGTACATTCTCTATCACTATTGACAGGTGGGAAATGCGATTGTTTTAACTCGTTAACAGTTTTTAAACGCGATTAAGTTGGACGGTAATGGGTAGAGTCCCTGAAAATAAACGAAATGATGTTGCTATGAAGACTGTTTCAGTGTTTGTTAACGAAGCAAAGGTCTCTGACCTTTGGAGTTTGGATACAATCGGCATTAGAGATCTCATAGAAAAACTAGATCGTTTAGAAAAAGAGAAACGCGTAAAAGAAAATTTTTTAAATACTGTTGCTTTAAAAGAAAATATTTGTTACACTGTATGTTTACCCTGGACAGACGATCATGCACCAGTGTCCTCAAATTTTAATGTTACGAAAATAAGATTAAATAATTTAGAAAAGAAGTTGAGAACGGATGGTTTTTTCGAAGACTACGATAAAGTTATTCATGAATGGATGGATGAAGATATTGTCGAGATTGTGCCCGATAATGAGGTGGATAATGAAGCTCATTATTTACCTCATCGCCATGTAGTTAAATTGGACAGTACGACGGTGATCCGTCCAGTTTTGAAGCATCGGCTAGTGAAAAAGGGCAACCCTCCTGAAATCAATGTCTCGAAAAGGGGCCAAATTTGATAGAGTTGATCCCGACTTTCTTGCTTTATATGATAGAGAACGAAATAGCCGTCATAACAGATATACGTAGAGTCTTTTTACAAATTGAAGTAAATGAAGATGATCGAGATTTTTTGCGTTTTCTATGGTACGAGGGGGGAAAAATTCGAATTTTTCGATACAAAAGGGTTGTCTTCGGATTAACCTGAGAAGGTCGTGACTGAACGAATAATTTTGTCCGAAGCAAACAGAGTGTTCGATCACATATGTATAGTTTCCCCAGTCACTTTATTTCCAAAATTATTACTAAAAAAAGATATGGAAATTGAAAATGGAATGGGATGTGCCCGTAGATTTTGAAATTAGCGACAAATTGTCAATTCCTTAGCTTGGAAAAATATACCAATTACTTTTTGGTCAGATGCAACTACGGTGTTGGCATGGATTGGTCGCGATATGGTCGCGACCATATGGCATATTGGTCTATATGGTCGCGACAGTGGAACACATTTGTATGTAATAGAGTGCGTTAGATTCGCTATTTAACGAAGTCTTGAACATGGAGACATGTGCCGGCAGAAATGAACCCCGTGGACATTGAGATTTTCGTGTTACAGTAAATTAATAAGATTTTTTTCAATTATGTACCGATTTAAAATTTTTAAGCTGGGGATTGGGAGTGAAAAAGAAACACAAATTACATGTGAAAAATTAAATAAAATTTAATTAAAATTTTTGAAGAGTTTACAATCACAGATGTTTATATCTAAAAATGATTCAATGTTAAAGAGTTTACAAACTTTGATTCATACAGATGGCTTGATTCGAATAAAGACAAAAATTATTGAACGCGAGGATAGTTTTCCCTTTTTATTCCCAATTTTGCTAGACGGAAAACATGAAGTGGTAATGTTACTTATTAGAGAGAATCACGAAAGCTTATGTCCAGCTGGAGTACAAACTGCAATGTGCTAATTAAGAGAAAAATATTGGATTCTGTCTATGAGAAGAACGATTAAATCAGTAGTATCTA
Source organism: Leptopilina heterotoma (assembly GCF_015476425.1). Taxonomy (NCBI): domain Eukaryota; kingdom Metazoa; phylum Arthropoda; class Insecta; order Hymenoptera; family Figitidae; genus Leptopilina; species Leptopilina heterotoma. The sequence continues at coordinate 875,881 of NW_025111000.1, forward strand.
GATGTGTACGTTGCAGAAGATTTAATTCAAAACATGTTGAATCAGCTCCAGCTCCTTTGCCGATTGATCGCGTTAGAGATGCAAATATTTTTGAAATTACGGGTGTGGATCTCGCGGGTCCATTAATTTTAAAAGGACGGCAAAACAGCTGGATCTGTCTATTTTCCTGCGTAGTGTATAGAGCAATTCACCTAGAACTCGTTACATCGTTGTCAACACAGACTTTTTTGGAGTGTTTCCGTCATTTTATCAGTCGTAGAGGGAGACCATCTAACAGGCTGAATTTTGTTGGTGCGAACAATGCATTTAAGTCATTAAATTGGAACTGTATAAATGGTTATTGTTCCGCCAGACAAATTCAGTGGCCTTTTAATCCCCCATCAGCGCCCTGGTGGGGAGGATGGTGGGAGCGCTTAGTAGGTATGCTTAAAGGTCTTTTACGTAGAGTTTTGGGAAAGTCTTGTCTTGATTTTGAGGAAATGTCTACTGTACTGCGTGACTGCGAGTCTCTTTTGAATTCAAGACCCTTGACTTACATTTCGGAGTCAGCTGACGACTTAAAGGTGTTGACTCCATCGATGTTTTTACACTAACTTAAAGAAACAGGAACACCAGATTTTGATGCAGTGAATAGTGGTAAATTATCAAATCGATATAAATATAAGCAAGAAATTATAGATCGTTTGAGGAGACGTTTTCGAAGAAAATATTTAGGTCAAAGAAGAATGTAGATTCAAAGAAGTATAGTAACGTACAGGTCAGTGATATCGTTATTATAGGTGACGATAGTCACAAGCGCATCGATTGTCCGTTAGGAAAAATCGAAAACTGTGTGTTGAATGAAATTAAAAATGTACTGCGAGATTTTCAGAATTATGTGACTTCGAGAGCTGATTCAAAGAAGTATAGAAACGTACGGGTCGGTGATATCGTTATTATAGGTAACGATAATCACAAGCGCATCGATTGGCCGTTAGGAAAAATCGAAAAACTGTGTGTTGAATAAAATTAAAAATGTACTGCGAGATTTTCAGAATGATGTGATCAGCGAAAATGAAAACAAATATGAGTCAAAAAATAGTTCGATATACAGAAGAATAGAAATAATCACAACGAAAAGTGGGCGCCTTGTCAAAAAGCCTGAGTATTTTCAAAGTCAGTGAGTGTAATGTGTGTAGTTTTATATGTATTTTTTGGATGTGAGTAATTTTTGTGAGAATTATGTTTTATACAAGAAGAAATATTCCAGATATATTTGAAAATAATGGTCTAATCCTCATTTAAGATCGTTTACGGATATATACATTGGTTTTTAAACTTAACAATGTTAAAAATGATTGCATATAGTCGACCCGTGGCGATTGTTATATTTGTTCGGATAGGATTATTCAGAGAGTTTTTTGTAAGTCGGGGAATTTATTTTTTCTTTGTATTTATTATCATCGAATTTCTAGGGAATTCGGAATTGAATATTGAGATAGAATCTCAAAATGGGAGGATGTTGTAAATCAGTTTTGGAAAAGGTATGAATTCTAACATAATTTATTTTATTTTGAAAATGCGTGGTAGATAAGGTGGTGCCCTCTATTTTGTATACTCGCTGGAAAATTTTAGGAAAAAATGCGGGAAAGAGTCGAAATCGCCCTAAAGTTAAGAAAGAGTAGAGAGTTCTTGATAAGCCCTTGACGACGACACAAGTGCGTCTGTAATTTCTGTGATAATATAATAAAGTATTGTGACATAGTGACTCCACTCTAATTTTATGTGTCTTTTTTTTTGCCCTTTTGTTTTACCGCAGTCATTTATATTGAATTTAACAGGATGTGCCAACCATACTCACTTCAAATTCTCGAGGTAAATCAGAACAGCTTGTCATTATTATCTGAAATAACAAAAATCCAAGTCAATTTCTCTTTCGGAATTGATAAGGAGTAATAAAAATTTTTTATATGATTTTTAAGTTGTTGTTTTTCAAATGCAAGATAAAATACTAAACCAGTCTCACATTGATTGTCAACTTTTTTTGCATTAAGCGACAACATTATTTATCCTAATTCCTAATTAATAAATTAATCCCAATGGATAGAAACTTGCTAATACTCAGAATCTCTTGTTGGTGATCTGAGGTTGTTGAAATATTTACGTCGCACTTAATTTTTAATTTCTAAATTAAACTCTAACACCTCTTGTCCTGATTTACCCTCTGTCTTGATTTACCCTCACTGACCTTATTAAATAATCCTTATTTAATAATTGTTTTTTATTATTATATAACAATTGTTTTTCATTACTCATCTAGAACAATAAAAAATAATTATTATAAAAAGTAAAATAATTAATTAATAATCCTTTTATTGCAGAGAGCTGCAATTTAATTACCAAACAAAGACGATAAGTAACTAGGAAAGGTATAATTAGAAGAGGACTATAGAACATGCAGTAAAATTGGACGCAGACGTCCGGGTTTCGTGACACGCGAGCCGTTATAGAAATCTGGTTCGTTGTCGACGAAACTTGCACGATCTGTAACCATTTCAACGTGTACTCTTTTTTTCCAGTTCAACGGTTCAAGATATTAATAAAGGTAATTCTAAACCTAATTACATTTTATTTTATTTTTGACGCATTTAGTGTTCTGGAAATTTGTTTGTCTGTGATTCTTGTTTTAGTAACAATAAATGGTGGACCCAATATGGCAGCCAAAAAATGTTAATATTAAATAGATTCGTTTGAAACATTTTACAAATTCATCAAATTTGCTTGATACTTATAACATGAGGTTTTTAAATTGGGATTTTAATCATGAATCTAAAGTAAAATTTTCAAAATAGCGATACCAATATGGCGGATAAAATTTAAAAAATTGTTGGATTTGCTTAAAATTTGATACTGCCGGTGATGAAATTTATGAAAAGTTCTTAAGGTCATGTTATTCAGTGGTCACGTGCCCCATATACTTTACTATGGGAACACGTGATCACTGAATAACATGACCTTAATGCGTTTGTTTTTGTATAATACTAAGACCAGAATATGAATTTTAGGTTAAGCTTACGCGTTGTTAAACAATGCAAGACAATGTAATAAATCGTTGAAATCAGAGTCGATGTTTAAAGGATTGACATTTTGGACTTTCCATAAAGTTAACGAAATAAGAAAAAAATGAATTTTTTCTTTTTTTAAATCCAATTATTATGTCTGCTTTATAGGTTCAAAGTATTACTCATGTGTATGACTCGTATAAAGATATACTCTGTTCAAAGAGAGAATGACCTCGCTCGCGCAGATTTTTTTCTTTCAAGGCGGAGAAAAATTTGAAAATGGCGTTTTACTACTTTTTTTTCTTAAGTGCATATCCAGTAAGAATTTGTTTCATATTTTATAAAAAGAAACTTTTTTGGGAATGTTTCCTAATCCTGTAATATTATAGTACTATTACAGCGTAATATTACTGAAATGAACTGTAATATTACGTGCTACTTGAAATAGCTAAACTAAAATAGCATTGTACATTACCTAAGCCTAATTCTCTTTCACTCGCACTAATGTAACATGAAAGATGATACTTTATGGTATACGTAAAACTTAACATTTATATCAATGTTTAAATTTCATATTTTCGAAAAAAATAACATATCATTGAAATCGTTAGACGTTGTAGATTCTGAATGTAATGTTTAAAATTTTCAAAATATGTTATAAAAATTTTTCTAATTTTTTATGACCCTTTAAACTCACTTTTATGGAAACCCTCATAAATGTGAAACCGAAGAAAAAAATTTTACCTAAAGTCAGATGTTTAAGGGGAGCTAAGACCACGACTCAAACTCATTTTTTCTATCGAAAAAGGCGTTTCTATATTAAAAACCGCACCAACTTTTTCATTTTTACAACATTCTGCGCGAACTAGACGAAAAATCGTCCTTTGCCGAGGTCATTCTCTCTTTGAACAGAGTATATATATCCAATTCGGGTGGTATCAAAGAATTACCATTCTTTGATTTTCTTGAATGACATTTTTCTCTGACATGATGAAAGGATCAGATGAAACTAAGAGTCTCAAAAAAACATCTTCCTTTTTATTTATTCTGCTGTACTTTCTAGAAAAATTTTTTCCATGCCCAGATAACAAAATGCATGGCTTATGACCAGCATAGATCTAGTTCTGCGGCCGATTGATAGGACCAAGGGGCAAGCTAAAACGCAGGCACTTCTGCGCGCGATTGTTAGCCATATGGTTCGCCCCTTTTGACAGGCACCCACGTGCCGGCAGGCTGCATATTCTACATTTCTGTTTTTTTTTAATTTTTTAAAATCATTTATATTTGAATTACAATGTGTGAAATTATAAACAATATTTATAAACTAAAAAAAATTTACTTTTTTTCAAAGAAAATGTTTTTTGATGTGCAATCACATCAATTTACATATATAAAAATAAAAAATAACACAATTTTAAATGGTTTGATACAAATAAGAAATATTAAAATTTTTAACATCTTAACTCATTTTGAACGAGTATATACGTATGCAATCTGATGAAAAGTTAGTGTTCAAGAATTTTGAATATTAATTGCTGTGTATTATTTCTAGTAAATTTGCAGGTTTTAGTTAAAATAACATTTCACCACTTTAATAAACACTTTTAATTTATTTAAATGTTTAATGAAAAATACAACATTCAACTTAATATTTTAGAAAAGGTAGTTTTAGTTTTAAATAAGAATAAATTTAAGGATTTTTCGTATAATTGCGGATTAAAAAAGTAAAGACTCAGAGCGAGCACATGTTTACGAACGAAGCCCGGATATGTGATATTTTAGATTTGTGCAACTCGACTTTTTTTGATAGAATGGTGAACTTGATGTAGATACAAGGTTACATTAAGCATCGTCTTTGGAAATTGGAACTGGAAGGATCGCTAATTTGGAGAAGGATCGTTTGTAAAACGAATTTGCTGTGAAAATGGTGGCGACTCTCGACAGCCCGTCAATCAAATCTCACCAATGATTCTTCGCAGATGGTGTTTAACTGATTTTACCCTTGCATCCCAAATTCCTCCGGAGTTTGGAGGGATAAAGGACCACGTGGTTCCTTGAGTAGCGAGTACCTCGGCAACTCTAGGAAAGATACTTTTTGCGCCAGAGAAAAGTGATTTCAGTTCTTTTTCAGCACCAACGAAAGTTCGGGCATTGTCACTATAAACCTTGATACACTGACCACAACGTAAAGTGAATTCATTAAATGCCCCTAAAAAGATTACTGTTTCAAGATCGGAAACTAATTCGAGGTAAATGGCTTGTGTAGAAAGACAGACGAATAAGCAGAGGTAACCCTTAGTTGATTTGATGCCTCGACATTTCAAGGGGAGAACATTAATAAGACCAGCGTAGTCAAGCCCAGTGAACGTAAACGGTTTTCATACAGTGATTTTTTCAACTGGCAATTGACCTATAACTTGAGTCAGGATTACGGTACGGAATTGAGCGCACTTAACACATTCTCGAACGATTTTGTTGATGAGTGTCTTCTCATTGATGATCCATAACTTTTGAAGAACTTTGCTCAAAGTAAGCTGCTGTCCTCCATGTAGGATTTAACTCTTTAGAAATGTTGTTTATACATCAGTGATCAATTTTAAAAAATTAAACAATCAAAATTGTTATAAACAATTAATAGCCATTACCCAGCAAAATTTTTCTAATTTTTGTAATTTTTTAAGTAAATTCGAAATAAAAAAAACCTGTGGGGTAAGAAAACGATTTAACTTTTTAAAATTGTAGTTTATTCACCGGTGATCAATTTAAAAAAATTAAACAATTAAAATTGTTTTAAACAATGGCCATCACCCAGCAAAATTTTTCTAATTTTTGTAATTTTTTAAGTAAATTCGAAATAAAAAAAAATCTGTGAGGTAAGAAAACAATTTAACTTTTTAAAATTGTAGTTTATACATCGGTGATCAATTTTAAAAATTTAAACAATCAAAATTGTTAGAAACAATGGCCATCACCCAGCAAAATTTTTCCAATATTTGTAATTTTTTAAGTAAATTCAAAATAAAGAAAATCTGTGGGGTAAGAAAACGATTTAACACTTTCGAATTGTAGTTTATTCGCCAGTAATCAATTTTAAAGAATTAAACAACAAAAATTGTTATAAACAATAACCATCACCCAACAAAATTTTTCTAATTTTTGTATTTTTTTTAAGTAAATTAAAAATAGAAAAAATCAGTGAGGTAAGAAAACGATTTAACTTTTTAAAATTGTTGTTTATACATCAGTGATCAATTTTAAAAAATTAAACAATCAAAATTGTTATAAACAATAGCCATCACCCAGCAAAATTTTTCTAAATTTTTAAGTAAATTCGAAATAAAAAAAAATCTGTAAGGTAAGAAAACAATTTAACTTTTTAAAATTGTAGTTTATACATCGGTGATCAATTTTAAAAAATTAAACAATCAAAAATGTTATAAACAATGGCCATCACCTAGCAAAATTTTTCTAATTTTTGTAATTTCTTAAGTAAATTCGAAATAGAAAAAAATATGTGGGGTAAGAAAACGATTTAACTGTTTAAAATTGTCGTTTATACATCAGTGATCAATTTTAAAAAATAAAACAATCAAAATTGTTATAAAAAATAGCCATCACCCAGCAAAATTTTTCTAATTTATGTAATTTTTAAAGTAAATTCGAAACAAAAACTGTGGGGTAAGAAAACGATTTAACTTTTTTGAATTGTTGTTTGTACATCAGTGATCAATTTTAAAAAAATAAACAATCAAAATTGTTATTAACAATGGCCATCACCTAGCAAAATTTTTCTAGTTTTTTTAATTTTTTAAGTAAATTTGAAATAAAAAAAATCTGTGGGGTAAGAAAACAATTTAACTTTTTAAAATTGTAGTTTATTCACCAGTGATCAATTTTAAAAAATAAAACAATCCAAATTGTTATAAAAAATAGCCATCACCCAGCAAAATTTTTCTAATTTATGTAATTTTTTTAAGTAAATTCGCAATAAAAAAACTGTGGGGTAAGAAAACGATTTTACTTTTTAAAATTGTAGTTTATACATCGGTGATCAATTTTAAAAAATTAAACAATCAAAATTGTTATAAACAATGGGCATAGCCTAGCACAATTTTTCAATTCTTTGTATTTTTTTAAGTAAATACGAAATAAAAAAAATCTGTGGGGTAAGAAAACGATTTAACTTTTTAAAATTGTAGTTTATACATCGGTGATCAATTTTAAAAAATTAAACAATCAAAATTGTTATAAACAATGGCCATTACCCAGCAAAATTTTTCTAATTTTTGTAATTTTTTAAGTAAATTCGAAATAAAAAAGATCTGTGGGGTAAGAAAACGATTTTAGTCTTTCGAATTGTAGTTTATTCACCAGTGATCAATTTTAAAAAATTAAACAACTAAAATTGTTATAAACAATAACCATCACCCAGCAAAATTTTTCTAATTTTTGTATTTTTTTAAGTAAATAAAAAATTAAACAAATCTGTGGGGTAAGAAAACGATTTAACTCTTCAGAATTGTAGTTTATTCCCAAGGATCAATTTTAAAAAATTAAACAATCAAAATTGTTATAAACAATAGCCATCACCCAGCAAAATTTTTCTAAATTTTTAAGTAAATTCGAAATAAAAAAAAATCTGTAAGGTAAGAAAACAATTTAACTTTTTAAAATTGTAGTTTATACATCGGTGATCAATTTTAAAAAATTAAACAATCAAAAATGTTATAAACAATGGCCATCACCTAGCAAAATTTTTCTAATTTTTGTAATTTCTTAAGTAAATTCGAAATAGAAAAAAATATGTGGGGTAAGAAAACGATTTAACTGTTTAAAATTGTCGTTTATACATCAGTGATCAATTTTAAAAAATAAAACAATCAAAATTGTTATAAAAAATAGCCATCACCCAGCAAAATTTTTCTAATTTATGTAATTTTTAAAGTAAATTCGAAACAAAAACTGTGGGGTAAGAAAACGATTTAACTTTTTTGAATTGTTGTTTGTACATCAGTGATCAATTTTAAAAAAATAAACAATCAAAATTGTTATTAACAATGGCCATCACCTAGCAAAATTTTTCTAGTTTTTTTAATTTTTTAAGTAAATTTGAAATAAAAAAAATCTGTGGGGTAAGAAAACAATTTAACTTTTTAAAATTGTAGTTTATTCACCAGTGATCAATTTTAAAAAATAAAACAATCCAAATTGTTATAAAAAATAGCCATCACCCAGCAAAATTTTTCTAATTTATGTAATTTTTTTAAGTAAATTCGCAATAAAAAAACTGTGGGGTAAGAAAACGATTTTACTTTTTAAAATTGTAGTTTATACATCGGTGATCAATTTTAAAAAATTAAACAATCAAAATTGTTATAAACAATGGGCATAGCCTAGCACAATTTTTCAATTCTTTGTATTTTTTTAAGTAAATACGAAATAAAAAAAATCTGTGGGGTAAGAAAACGATTTAACTTTTTAAAATTGTAGTTTATACATCGGTGATCAATTTTAAAAAATTAAACAATCAAAATTGTTATAAACAATGGCCATTACCCAGCAAAATTTTTCTAATTTTTGTAATTTTTTAAGTAAATTCGAAATAAAAAAGATCTGTGGGGTAAGAAAACGATTTTAGTCTTTCGAATTGTAGTTTATTCACCAGTGATCAATTTTAAAAAATTAAACAACTAAAATTGTTATAAACAATAACCATCACCCAGCAAAATTTTTCTAATTTTTGTATTTTTTTAAGTAAATAAAAAATTAAACAAATCTGTGGGGTAAGAAAACGATTTAACTCTTCAGAATTGTAGTTTATTCCCAAGGATCAATTTTAAAAAATTAAACAATCAAAATTGTTATAAACAATAGCCATCACCCAGCAAAATTTTTCTAATTTATGTAATTTTTTAAGTAAATTCAAAATAAAAAAATCTGTGGGCTAAGAAAACGATTTAACTCTTCAGAATTGTAGTTTATTCACCGGTGATCAATTTTAAAAAATTAAACAATCAAAATTGTTATAAACAATGGCCATCACCCAGCACAATTTTTTAATTGTTTGTATTTTTTTAAGTAAATTCGAAATAAATAAATAATTACAAAAAATGACCCTGTCCCCCCTCCTTAATTTTTACAAATCTCAACCTGGTGAGCTGAAATTCGGTAAGGATTTTCAGTTTTAAGTGCAGATTACAGGAAAAATATAGCGAACCCAATTGACGGACATATTTGCGAACTAGGAGGGAAAAAAATTCAATTTTTTCGAAAAAATTGAAAAAATTACCCTGCCCCCCCCCCTTTAAATTTTACAAATCTTAACTTGATGAGCTGAAATTCGGTAGGGATCATCAGTTTTAAGTGCAGATTACAGGAAAAATATAGCGAACCTGATTGGTGGAGATATTTGGGAACTAGAAGGGAAAGAAATTGAATTTTTTGAAAAAATTGCAAAAAATGACACTGTCCCCCCCTTAACTTTTACAAATCTTAACCTTATGAGCTGAAATTCGGTAGGGATCTTCAGTTTTAAGTGTAGATTACTGGAAAAATATAGCGAACCTGATTGGTGGAGATATTTGGGAACTAGAAGGGAAAGAAATTGAATTTTTTTGAAAAAATTGCAAAAAATGACCCTGTCCCCCCCCTTAACTTCTACAAATCTCAACCTGGTGAGTTGAAATGCGGTAGGGATCTTCAGTTTTAAGTGTAGATTACAGGAAAAATATAGCGAACCCGATTGACAAACATATTTGCAAAATAGGAGGGAAAGAAATTCAATTTTTTCGAAAAAAATGCTAAAAATGACCCTGCCACCCCTCTTAACTTTTACAAATCTCAACCTAGTGAGCTGCAATTTGGTAGGGATCTTCAGTTTTAAGTGTAGATTACAGGAAAAATATAGCGAACCTGATTGGTGGAGATATTTGGGAACTAGAAGGGAAAGAAATAGAATTTTTTTGATAAAATTGCAAAAAATGACCCTGTCCCCCCCCTTAACTTTTACAAATCTCAACCTTATGAGCTGAAATTCGGTAGGGATCTTCAGTTTTAAGTGTAGATTATAGGAAAAATATAGCGAACTCGATTGACGGACATATTTGCGAACTAGGAGGGAAAGAAATTCAATTTTTTTGAAAAAATTACAAAAAATGACCCTGTTCCTGCGGTTAACTTTTACAAATCTCAACCTAGTGAGCTGAAATTCGGTAGGGATCTTCAGTTTTAAGTGTAGATTACAGGAAAAATATAGCGAACCCGATTGACAAACATATTTGCAAAATAGAAGGGAAAGAAATTCAATTTTTTCGAAATAAATGCTAAAAATGACCTTGTCCCCCCCCTTAACTTTTACAAATCTCAACATTATGAGCTAAAATTCGGTAGGGATCTAAAGTTTCAAGTGTAGATTACAGGAAAAATATAGCGAACTCGATTGATGGACATATTTGCGAACTAGGAGGGTAAGAAATTCAATTTTTTTGAAAAAATTACAAAAAATGTCCCTGTTCCTGCGGTTAACTTTTACAAATCTCAACCTAGTTAGCTGAAATTCGGTAGAGATCTTCATTTTTAAGTGAAGATTGAGGTAAAAATATAGCGAACTCGATTGACGGAAGTAGTATAGCTATGCCGGTTCTAGGAGATATCGGTAATGTAGATTCCTACTTACCGACCGCGAGGGTAAGTTACAGGGCGTTAGTGGGGTATATGTCGATAATTTACCAGCCATTGGTGGGGGGTATAAGTTTCTGTCACTAGATGGCGTTAGTAGGGTATATGTCGGTAATTTACCAGCCATTGGTGGGGGTATAAGTTTCTGTCACTAGATGGCGTTAGTGGGGTATATGTCGGTAATTTACCAGCCATTGGTGGGGGTATAATTTTCTGTCACTAGATGGCGTTAGTGGGGGTATACATCGGTAATTTACCAGCCATTGGTGGGGGAATAAGTTTCTGTCACTAGATGGCGTTAGTGGGGTATATGTCGGTAATTTACCAGCCATTGGTAGGGTACCTGATTTGCATATATTTAAATTAGTTAACCCTTTTAATTGACGTTAGTGGGGTATTTGATTTGTATATTTAACTTTCATTGTTAACCCTTTTAGTTTATGCAAATTCCACCCACTATCCACCCTTTTGGACGTAGAATATGCAAATACCACCCCCTCTTACCACCCACTCACCTATGTAAAATACATTGCTCTTAGTTAACCACCATCCCCCACCCACTTTTTTTCTATTATATACATATTTCCAATACTAACACCCACCACCACCCACTTAGTATAAACCAGAAATTTCAAAAATCATATAGAAAAGCGCAAGGGACTAAGCGTTCGCGAGATACCGCGCAGGCGTTGTAGGTAGTGGGAGTGGGTGATGGTGGGTGGTGTGGTAAGGCCCAGTGCGCAGCGAAAGTGCGCGTACGGTTACCGCGTTGAGTGAGTGAAAGTTCCATGCGTCAGACCTGTCTGTCTGACTCTCACAGCTTGCTTCACTAATACTATAGCACCATAGGGATAAATGTATTGTCCAAAAATATGTAAGCAAGTTTCAACTTGTCTTTTTCCAAGATAACAATTGTATTATTTGAAAATCTTTAAACAAGCTTCAACCTGCATCTTGAATAGAATAAAGAGCTTGTCTAAAAAACCTTTAGACAGGTTTTAACCTGACTGTAGATGAGAACAAAGACATTCCTTAAAAATCCTTTTAGTGACGTCATTTTATGCGAGTTTGAATACGTCTTCTAAATGACTCTTCTTTTGAGGTAGTTGCGTGCGCAGTCGTTAAAGTGGGGTAAAAGAGTGAGAGTTGAAGAAGAGTGGGATTTAAAAGGTATAAGGTAAGTTGGAATCCACATTCGACACTTCTGCTTCAGTTTTCATCATCATTAGTAACTCCAACATAATCGACAGTATCAACAACTTCAGCATCTACAGCAACATTAGCAGTGTCAGCGGCTTTAACAACTACAGCAGCATCTATTCCTATAATAGGTGAATTTTCTTTCTTTAATTGAATCAATTTTTATTCTAAATTTGTTTCTTTAAATTCAATATTAAGAATACATCTTTTTTCTTTGCTTACAGATATTAAAACAATGGAGTTCCAAAAAGTCAACGCCATTGGTCGTATAGAGAGATTTCTACCAACGAAGCCACTTTCTGAGTTGACTGTGAATGAGTCATACAATGTAACTAAAATAAACAAGGTGCAGACGAAATATGGTTCCAGGATTGTAGTAGACCTGGATGCTGCTTTTACAACTTTTCTTCCGGCAAGGTTCGCAAAACTATTTGAAGCTGACCCTACCTCCTTTATAATGATGGAAGAAGCCGTGCAATCGGAGAAGTTGCGTTAAAAATATATTGGTGGTAAATTTAATGTTATTGAATTTGAATAAAAATAAATATTATAAGATTATACCGTAAAAATTATGTAAATATTTAAAGGCTTATAATAATAATAATAAAAAAAATTACTTTAAAATTGCTTCTTTTCTACCTTTTCTACCTTTTCTACCTTCATATTTCAAACAAGTTTTTAAATAATTAAATTTTGTATAAAATTGTATAAGTCAATTTTTATTAAGGTTAAAGAAAAAAAATTTGTTTTTTCAAGTATATAGTATTAAAGGAGTATGTATACAAAGAAAGAAAGACAACATTTTTAAAATTATAAAATTCATTTATTCAAATGTATATAGAAATTTAAACTTATTACAATAGTTTTCATAATTTTCATAAAATGATTTTAAATTAGTATTCACATCATCCACTTCATCGATACAATATGAGAAGTTTCTCAGTTCACTCGTTACATTTTAAAACCAATTTCGAAGCTTAAATATATTATTTACTGCACAATTTTCAGTTTGTGTAATATGATGTGTACATGTGGGTAGTAAAAAATGCAGTTTTAATATTCTTAAACGCTGGACAGTCAATTTCTTCTAAATTGTGTACATTCATTAAATATTTTTCTAACCACTGCTTTTTTTCACAACCTTTAACATAGATAGTCTTTGCTCCTCATAATTCGTCCTGTAAAATGGTTCGCACTTCATCGTAACACACATCTCCAGCCATCCAAGGGATTGAATGATAATTGTTTGTAAACTACAGGTTTTCACGTTTGTAACGTCCAGGTAGTGAATTCCAAGCACAAGATGGTTCAAAGAGGTAAACTCTTGGTTGAGCATCTGCCTCCAGAGGAACTATGGCCAATTCTTTAAAAATAAACTCATTACATTGCTTTTTGAAACCTTGAACGCCTACTATGAACTCCATTTTAGATTAGAAATGAGTTTCTACTTCAGGAAAGTGTCTTACATACCTCTCCACTTCATTCTCCCTACCACTTCTTATAACTTCTTAATAATCCCAATGATTGGTTTATACTGTACTACACGATCATGTATAACGAGACAATATGCAGTTGTCTGCTCAGGCAACGTCATTATTCACGTAAAGATCAGTGAATATTTGCATGAAGACATCCACTGTTACAAGAATACATCTTATTAAGTTTAAAAATATTAATGTAAAAAAGTTATATATATAACGTTTCTTAAAGTTGACTTGAATTTTCTACAAAGTAAATTCAACTTTTCCAAATGTTAACTTTAATACTCTGTCTACTAATGTGACAGTTACCATCTGAAATCTTCTACTTGAGTTGTTGGATAGAAATTGACTACTGACACTTTTGCATCTACAGTTCATGCTTACACAGAATTCTTTAAAAACGGTTACAGTCATAAGCTTCTGCACTAGCAGTCTGGCATTCTGACTTAGTGAATTGATCACATGAATTCAGCCACATTGTGAGGCTTTACTAGATTTGATAGATGGTTAACTTTTTCAAATGTTAGCTTTAACTTTTATAAAAGTTAACTTTAACTTTTCCAGTAGTTAACTTTAACTTCCTAAAAGTTAATCTTAACTTTTTTAATAATGCATAGAGAAAAATGGAGTATTCAACAAACTATCTGGAGGGACAAACAGACTGTATTTAAGGTTAAATGTTTTGTAACCAACTCGGAGGGATAAATAGATACTTTGAAGATCAAGTTGACTATCTCGGAGGAAAAAGTTAACTATCTAGAGAATCAGGCTAACACTTAAAACCTAACCCTCTCACTTTGGCTATCCAGTTTTCTCAGTGTGAAGGAGCAGAGAGAATTCCTTGCAAACAACATATATACACCGAAAAAAATTCTTGTGAAATTTACAGGATTTCCTGCGCCATCTATGAGCCACGGTTGTAGTCAATCATATTCAAATGTAACTCTGTGATTTGTCTCTTTGTATTATTACAATTTTTATATTAGTTTTGCCTATTCCGTTTTCTGTCTGATTCAACCATACTGAGTGTCAGTATTAAAAATCCAGCTTTCGTGTGTGAAACAGGATGTTAGGTGCGTTTGTTAAAAGCGTTGTGCGCAGACGTATTCGAAACAAACAAAATGGAATGGCAATATGGTTGTATTAGCCAGAATTATCACAGTAATCACGAATAATTTCTTTCAGTGTCAATTCGCCTGTATAAAGCACAACTTAACCTATTCGTATATTCTACAAAAGACCTTGTGTTTTTCACAAGAAATTTTTTTCCGTGCATGTATCCTGACGCGGTGGATGGGACCATGCATTCAAAAAGTGAGTTATACAGAAAGTGTAAAGTTGAGCCCCCAATTAATATCTTTTGCTTAAGCAATGCATAACCTCTACATCGACGATGCTTTGGTTTACATTGTTTTAATATTATAGAGTTCTGCAAAGACTACGCATTGCTCAAGATATATTTGTCTATTTTGGCTCTGTTAAAGTCAAAACAAAAGTATGTGAATGACATGTAAGGTAGTAGACGAAAATACAGAGGGACTGATTTTTTGAAGTGCCTTCTATCTGCATGTAAAAAACTTCAAATTGACAAAAGTTTTACCGTTAAGAATAAAAAAATGTATGAGTAAAAACAATTTTTCACTTTTGTATATGAAAAAACAACTGAAAAACTATATAGAATTGTATTAATAACTAAGACTTAATTTTTTTGGACGTAAGGTTCCCTTTACTTCGTGAGGATACATATGAAATTTAAATTACAAGTTAATAAATTTAAACTGAAAAAATTGAATTTCTTTTAAATATTTAAAAATATGAATTCATGTAAAATATATACTACACTAAGAAAGCTTTGGGTCAGCAGCAGACTTTAGATAGACTGCTACTGACTATTTTGGTGAAACGCTATAAGACTATACTTTTGGGTTGCTGCGGAAAAATTTTGGGCGCGTGACAGTCCTAAAGTTGTTAAGCTGCAAACCAATAGCGGTATCCCCACTACTTTGGTAAGCTGCTCACCAACATTTTGGACAGTCACACACCCAAAATTGTACGGCAGCGCACCAAAACTGTAGTGGAGCCGCTGTCACATATGTTGTTTCGCTACAGTTCCAAATGTCTCTCAGTGTACATTTTGAGGTTATCATGCTTATACTAAGTCAATTAAAAACGATTACAGTCCTAACACTCTAGCATTCTAACTCAGTGAATTGATAACATGGCTTCATTGACATTGTGAGGATTTAATATGTTTGGTAGATGGTTAACTTTTCCAATTTTCAAAAAGTTAACTTTAACTTTTTCAATAGTTAACCTTAACTATTGTAAAAGTTAACTTTAACTTTTCCAATAGATAACTTTAACTTTTCCAATAGTTGACTTTAATTTGACTGGTATCATTGTTTTCTTAATACAAACAGTATAGTAAAAATACAATCTTTGTATTATAAGGACACAATGATGCCAGTCAAAATAACTTTAACTTTTCAAAAAGTTAACTTTAACTTTTTCAATAGTTAAACTTAACTTTTGAAAAAGTTAACTTTAACTTTTCCAATAGTTAACTTTAACTTTTTAAAAAGTTAACTTTAACTTTTCCAATAGTTAACTTCAACATTTCAAATAGTTGACTGTAATTTGACTGGTATCATTGTTTTCTTAATACAAACAGTATAGTAAAAATACAATCTTTGTATTATAAGGACACAATGATGCCAGTCAAAATAACTTTAACTTTTCAAAAAGTAAACGTTATTGTAAAATGAAAAATTGGAAAGTAATGTAATTCAAAGAATATGACAGCTCAGCCATTGTGCTTGCTCTGCATACTTCTACCCCCTTCTGGCGATTGGCAACAATCTCTGATCGTATAACATTTTTAATATCAAAGATTGTTACCTCAACAATCAAGTTTCAACAATCTTCTAATAGTAAATCCCGTGTGGAAATTGAAAATGGGCTTTAATAATACCCTGAATAGATTCCTTTTCGCTAGTGAGGCTCAAACTAGAAAAATTCGTCACGACCTATCTAATTTCGTCACGTTTGATATATCAGTTGATGATGAAAAATAGAGGTTCTAACTAGATCGCGTTGTCAGTACCTGAGTAGAATATCAGAATGTATGAATTTAACTAGAGGCATTCTAGTCAGGGCCGGATTGAAAAATTTAATAGGGATATAAATATATCCAGATAGATTTCCCTATCTGAAGATGAGGGCATTCTAGTCAGTGTCCGATTATCACCTATCTAGAAATTATTAGTGTGCTTGGCCATACTAATTCCTCATCAGCGCCCCTTTTTAAATAAAGCGAAGTAGGGAAATTTCTATACGGTATACTACAAGGATGTCCGTATATGTAGCATTAACGATAGTCACCCTAACCATATAGGAGTGATTACCCACTCCTACAAATTTCTTTCCGTGTATAAGATTTAATATTTATTATTAATTATCAACAAAACTTTGTGTTACTCATTGCGCTACTCAACAATGGTTGCATCTATAGTCGGACACCATGATTTTTTAAATATTGAATATCATATTTCTTGTTTAATTATTTTGTAAAATAACACTATTTTCATAAAATACGAACTTCACGCGTTCGTTCAAGTATATACTTTATATGGGTGATTAAATTTAAAATGTCATTTTTGATCCTACTAACTTTGATTTTTCGATGTTGGATTTTAAACTTAACGATACTCTATTTTTGTTGACTAGAATATATGATGCACAAAAATAATAGTGGCCGAGCAGGTGGAAGCAAATTTTAATTTTCACCAGGTGAAAAACGATAGGCAGAAATGATAAGAAATTTTCTGTTTTCGTTTATTCTTTTCTCAAATAAATTCTTACAACATTAAAAAGTTAAAATATTTCAAATTACAATAATGAATGTTTCAACATGACTTAAAAAATATTTGTAATGAGTTCTGCCATAAATTAATATACTTTTGAAGACCAAAAAGACATATGAACATTGAGGGACACCACTGACATTTTTGAAAGATTTCACTGATAATTTTTTTTGAATAGTGAGAATAAAATCAGCTTACAAATTACAATCCAGTATCAAATCTTCATTAACTTCATATAAGGAGTAAATTTAACACAAATTTATTAAAAATAAAATAATAAGCTGCAAGAAACAGAATTTTGAGGGGACACCACTGACATTTTGCTTCATTTCTCAATTTCGAAAAAGAAAGACTTTATTTTTAAGTTAAAGTCGGTGCGGTTTTTAAACTACGCGTAATACTTAAAAACGAGATTCAATAATATTTAAAAAATATTAATATTATAAACAATTTTTCGATGGGGACACCACTGACATGGTGTGCTCGACAAAGTGATACTTGCTTTCTGCCACCAACCGTACAAGTTATAGATGTGATAGAATGTTGTAATGTTTTTTCTTTAAGAAGCTATACATATCACCAATACTATTAACGCTTTATAAGGCAATTATCTGCACTAGGTTATTTAAATATCAGACATGATATTCAAAATTTGCGATAATTACTTAAAAATATGAAACTTACGGACAGGCGATTTTGATTTTTTTTCTAGCACTGGATCAAAATTATTCTGCTAGCACAATTACTATATAAAAATATAGACTCTTAGCTGTACAAAATAATTTTTCTGGTACTAAAAATGTGAGAATCAACAATTTTTATTATTAGGTAAAGTTCTGATTTACCTGTGGACAAGGGACACCACTGACATTTTGCTTCTAATTCTTCTGCCAATTTTTTTCATAGAACTTCTAGCGACTAAGAATTATTAATTTAAGTAAAAGGAGTGACTAAGAATATTAATTGACTTCAAAAACTTTAATATATAAACTAGTATTCCAGATTTTTGGGCAGGACATGAAAATGACATTTTAAATTTAATCACCCATATACTTTATAGTAATTATAACAGTGCATTATTATTTATTTGACAAAAAACTCAAGAGTAGTACTACTCAAAAGTGTTCAACTACTAGTACTGTTTTACTATACCTACAGATTAAGAAAACAATGATACCAGTCAAATTGAAGTCCACTTTTTGAAAAGTTGAAGTTAACTATTGGAAAAGTTAAAGTTAACTTTTTGAAAAGTTGAAGTCAACTATTCAAATAGTTGAAATTAACTGTTTGAAAAGTTAAAGTTATTTTGACTGGCATCATTGTGTCCTTATAATACAAAGATTGTATTTTTACTATACTGTTTGTATTAAGAAAACAATGATACCAGTCAAATTAAAGTCAACTATTTGAAAAGTTGAAGTTAACTATTGGAAAAGTTAAAGTTAACTTTTTGAAAAGTTGAAGTTAACTATTGGAAAAGTTAAAGTTAACTTTTTCAAAAGTTAAGGTTAACTATTGAAAAAGTTAAAGTTAACTTTTTGAAAAGTTAAAGTTATTTTGACTGGCATCATTGTGTCCTTATAATACAAAGATTGTATTTTTACTATACTGTTTGTATTAAGAAAACAATGATACCAGTCAAATTGAAGTCAACTATTTGAAAAGTTGAAGTTAACTATTGGAAAAGTTAAAGTTAACTTTTTGAAAAGTTGAAGTTAACTATTGGAAAAGTTAAAGTTAACTTTTTCAAAAGTTAAGGTTAACTTTTTGAAAAGTTGAAGTTAACTATTGGAAAAGTTAAAGTTAACTTTTTGAAAAGTTGAAGTCAACTATTCAAATAGTTAAAATTAACTTTTTGAAAAGTTAAAGTTAACTTTTACAATAGTTAACTTCAACTTTTCAAAAAGTTAAAGTTAACTTTTTGAAAATTGGAAAAGTTAACCATCTACCAAATCTATTAAATCCTCACAATGTCAATGAAACCATGTTATCAATTTACTGAGTTAGAATGCTAGAGTGTTAGGACTGTAATCGTTTTTAATTGACTTAGTATAAGCATGATAACCTCAAAATATACACTGAGAGACCTTTGGAACTGTAGCGAAACAACATATGTGACAGCGGCTCCACTACAGTTTTGGTGCGCTGCCGTACAATTTTGGGTGTGTGACTGTCCAAAATGTTGGTGAGCAGCTTACCAAAGTAGTGGGGATACCGCCATTGGTTTGCTGCTTAACAACTTTAGGACTGTCACGCGCCCAAAATTTTTCCGCAGCAACCCAAAAGTATAGTCTTATAGCGTTTTACCAAAATAGTCAGTAGCAGCCTATCTAAAGTCTGCTGTTGACCCAAAGCTTTCTTAGTGTAGTATATATTTTACATGAATTCATATTTTTAAATATTTAAAAGAAATTCAGTTTTTTCAGTTTAAATTTATTAACTTGTAATTTAAATTTCATATGTATCCTCACGAAGTAAAGGGAACCTTACGTCGAAAAAAATTAAGTCTTAGTTATTAATACAATTCTATATAGTTTTTCAGTTGCTTTTTCATATACAAAAGTGAAAAATTGTTTTTACTTATACATTTTTTTATTCTTAACGGTAAAACTTTTGTCAATTTGAAGTTTTTTACATGCAGATAGAAGGGACTTAAAAAAATCAGTCCCTCTGTATTTTCGTCTACTACCTTACATGTCATTCACATACTTTTGTTTTGACTTTAACAGAGCCAAAATAGACAAATATATCTTGAGCAATGCGTAGTCTTTGCAGAACTCTATAATATTAAAACAATGTAAACCAAAGCATCGTCGATGGTGCGCACCGATGTTCATATCTATAGATATACTAAAGCATGCTGTAGTATACCTATAGCTATGAACATCGGTGCACAGACTCTCTCATTCTGGACTCAGCTTTACACTTTCTGTATAACTCACTTTTTGAATGCATGGTCCCATCCACCGCGTCAGGATACATGCACGGAAAAAAATTTCTTGTGAAAAACACAAGGTCTTTTGTAGAATATACGAATAGGTTAAGTTGTGCTTTATACAGGCGAATTGACACTGAAAGAAATTATTCGTGATTACTGTGATAATTCTGGCTAATACAACCATATTGCCATTCCATTTTGTTTGTTTCGAATACGTCTGCGCACAACGCTTTTAACAAACGCACCTAACATCCTGTTTCACACACGAAAGCTGGGTTTTTAATACTGACACTCAGTATGGTTGAATCAGACAGAAAACGGAATAGGCAAAACTAATATAAAAATTGTAGTAATACAAAGAGACAAATCACAGAGTTACATTTAAATATGATTGATATTGTCATTCATAAATTTTTTGAAACAGAATTATAATATAATAAATGTTTGCTCTGAATAACTTTGTCAGCCAAAGTAGTACTTATGTTTTTCAAAATTGTGTTTATTGTTATTATGATGCGTTTCGCTAAAATAAAAGAACTTTATTTAAAAGTTACTAAGAATTTCCTAACCAAACTTTTATTGTTGATAATGTCAAAGCATTTCTTTGAGTGTAGTGTTTCCAACAAGCTGGTTTGGGTGTAGCACAAATCAATCTGTAATAGCACCAAGAAATCCTACAGTTCGTCTGTTGCAGTTTGTGACACACACACAGTTTGGTTTGTGTATTCCCCAAACTCAGCCGTTTGTGGATACTACAACCGTGGCTCACAGATGGCGCAGGAAATCCTATAAATTTCACAAGAATTTTTTTCGGTGTATATATGTTGTTTGCAAGGAATTCTCTCTGCTCCTTCACACTGAGAAAACTGGATAGCCAAAGTTAGAGGGTTAGGTTTTAAGTGTTAGCCTGATTCTCTAGATAGTTAACTTTTTCCTCCGAGATAGTCAACTTGATCTTCAAAGTATCTATTTATCCCTCCGAGATGGTTACAAAACATTTAACCTCAAATACAGTCTGTTTGTCCCTCCAGATAGTTTGTTGAATACTCCATTTTTCTCTATGCATTATTAAAAAAGTTAAGATTAACTTTTAGGAAGTTAAAGTTAACTACTGGAAAAGTTAAAGTTAACTTTTATAAAAGTTAAAGCTAACATTTGAAAAAGTTAACCATCTATCAAATCTAGTGAAGCCTCACAATGTGGCTGAAATCATGTGATCAATTCACTAAGTCAGAATGCCAGACTGCTAGTGCAGAAGCTTATGAGTGTAACCGTTTTTAAAGAATTCTGTGTAAGCATGAACTGTAGATGCAAAAGTGTCATTAGTCAATTTCTATCCAACAACTCAAGTAGAAGATTTTAGATGGTAACTGTCACCTTAGTAGACAGAGTATTAAAGTTAACATTTGGAAAAGTTTAATTTACTTTGTAGAAAATTCAAGTCAACTTTAAGAAACGTTATATATATAACTTTTTTACATTAATATTTTTAAACTTAATAAGATGTATTCTTGTCTTCATGCAAATATTCACTGATCTTTACGTGAATAATGACGTTGCCTGAGCAGACAACTGCATATTGTCTCGTTATACATGATCGTGTAGTACAGTATAAACCAATCATTGGGATTATTAAGAAGTTATAAGAAGTGGTGGGGAGGATGAAGTGGAGAGGTATGTAAGACACTTTCCTGAAGTAGAAACTCATTTCTATTCTAAAATGGAGTTCATAGTAGGCGTTCAAGGTTTCAAAAAGCAATGTAATGAGTTTATTTTTAAAGAATTGGCCATAGTTCCTCTGGAGGCAGATGCTCAACCAAGAGTTTACCTCTTTGAACCATCTTGTGCTTGGAATTCACTACCTGGATGTTACAAACGTGAAAACCTGTAGTTTACAAACAATTATCATTCAATCCCTTGGATGGCTGGAGATGTGTGTTACGATGAAGTGCGAACCATTTTACAGGATGTATTATGAGGAGCAAAGACTATCTATGTTAAAGGTTGTGAAAAAAAGCAGTGGTTAGAAAAATATTTAATGAATGTACACAATTTAGAAGAAATTGACTGTCCAGCGTTTAAGAATATTAAAACTGCATTTTTTACTACCAACATGTACACATCATATTACACAAACTGAAAATTGTGCAGTGAATAATATATTTAAGCTTCGAAATTGGTTTTAAAATGTAACGAGTGAACTGAGAATCTTCTCATATGGTATCAATGAAGTGGATGATGTGAATACTAATTTAAAATCATTTTATGAAAATTATGAAAAACTATTGTAATAAGTTTAAATTTCTATATACATTTGAATAAATGAATTTTATAATTTTAAAAATGTTGTCTTTCTTTCTTTGTATACATACTACTTTAATACTATATACTTGAAAAAACAAATTTTTTTTCTTTAACTTTAATAAAAATTGACTTATACAATTTTATACAAAATTTAATTATTTAAAAACTTGTTTGAAATATGAAGGTAGAAAAGGTAGAAAAGGTAGAAAATAAGCAATTTAAAAGTAATTTTTTTTATTATTATTATAAGCCTTTAAATATTTACATAATTTTTACGGTATAATCTTATAATATTTATTTTTATTCAAATTCAATAACATTAAATTTACCACCAATATATTTTTAACGCAACTTCTCCGATTGCACGGCTTCTTCCATCATTATAAAGGAGGTAGGGTCAGCTTCAAATAGTTTTGCGAACCTTGCTGGAAGAAAAGTTGTAAAAGCAGCATCCAGGTCTACTACAATCCTGGAACCATATTTCGTCTGCACCTTGTTTATTTTAGTTACATTGTATGACTCATTCACAGTCAACTCAGAAAGTGGCTTCGTTGGTAGAAATCTCTCCATACGACCAATGGCGTTGTTTTTTTGGAACTCCATTGTTTTAATATCTGTAAGCAAAGAAAAAAGATGTATTCCTAATATTGAATTTAAAGAAACAAATTTAGAATAAAAATTGATTCAATTAAAGAAAGAAAATTCACCTATTATAGGAATAGATGCTGCTTTAGTTGTTAAAGCCGCTGACACTGCTAATGTTGCTGTAGATGCTGAAGTTGTTGATACTGTCGATTATGTTGGAGTTACTAATGATGATGAAAACTGAAGCAGAAGTGTCGAATGTGGATTCCAACTTACCTTATACCTTTTAAATCCCACTCTTCTTCAACTCTCACTCTTTTACCCCACTTTAACGACTGCGCACGCAACTACCTCAAAAGAAGAGTCATTTAGAAGACGTATTCAAACTCGCATAAAATGACGTCACTAAAAGGATTTTCAAGGAATGTCTTTGTTCTCATCTACAGTCAGGTTAAAACCTGTCTAAAGGTTTTTTAGACAAGCTCTTTATTCTATTCAAGATGCAGGTTGAAGCTTGTTTAAAGATTTTCAAATAATACTATTGTTATCTTGGAAAAAGACAAGTTGAAACTTGCTTACATATTTTTGGACAATACATTTATCCCTATGGTGCTATAGTATTAGTGAAGCAAGCTGTGAGAGTCAGACAGACAGGTCTGACGCATGGAAATTTCACTCACTCAACGCGGTAACCGTACGCGCACTTTCGCTGCGCACTGGGCCTTACCACACCACCCACCACCACCCACTCCCACTACCCACAACGCCTGCGCGGTATCTCGCGAACGCTTAGTCCCTTGCGCTTCTCTATATGATTTTTGAAATTTCTGGTTTATACTAAGTGGGTGGTGGTGGGTGGTAGTATTGGAAATATGTATATAATAGAAAAAAAGTGGGTGGGGGATGGTGGTTAACTAAGAGCAATGTATTTTACATAGGTGAGTGGGTGGTGGGAGGGGGTGGTATTTGCATATTCTACGTCCAAAAGGGTGGATAGTGGGTGGAATTTGCATAAACTAAAAGGGTTAACAATGAAAGTTAAATATACAAATCAAATACCCCACTAACGTCAATTAAAAGGGTTAACTAATTTAAATATATGCAAATCAGGTACCCTACCAATGGCTGGTAAATTACCGACATATACCCCACTAACGCCATCTAGTGACAGAAACTTATACCCCCACCAATGGCTGGTAAATTACCGATGTATACCCCACTAACGCCCTGTAACTTACCCTCGCGGTCGGTAAGTAGGAATCTACATTACCGATATGTCCTAGAACCGGCATAGCTATACTACTGACGGACATATTTGCGAACTAGGAAGGAAAGAAATTGAATTTTTTTGAAAAAATTGAAAAAATTACCCTGTCCTCCACCTTTAACTTTTACAAATCTTAATTTGATTAGCTGAAATTCGGTAGGGATCTTCAGTTTAAATTGCAGATTACAGGAAAAATATAGCGAACTCGATTGACGGACATATTTGCGAACTAGGAGGGAAAGAAATTTAATTTTTACGAAAAAATTGCAAAAAATGATACTTTTCTCTCCCCCTTTTGAACTTTTAGGAATCTTAATTTGATGAGCTGAAATTCGGTAGGGATCTTCATTTTTAAGTGAAGATTAAGGTAAAAAAATATTTTTTTTTGTTATTTGTAAATAAAACATAAGAATTCAATGTGGATTATAGTTATAGTTTTTTTTAATCTATGGGTAAGACTCCGTCAGAAAAAAAGCGATTTGCAAGTGGTCTTCCGATTTCTTCGAAACCTTGGGAAATAGAAGTCTTATATGAATTAAATTTAACCCTAAAAGGATTTTGAAAAATTTTCAAAATGGCGGCCGCTACGCCATATTGAAAATGAGTGTTACGTTTTTTTCAAAAATTAATAACTCTGAAACTTTTTGATCGATTTTAATAAAATTTACAGGCGATATAGTTAAAAATACGTAGTTTAATTTGATATTATAAACAAAAAAAAATTTCCAAAATTTGTCAAAAAAAAAGTCAAAAAAATTTTTTGAATTAATTTTTAGTTCAGTTGGCCTAATTTTTGAATTTTCTAATAAGTAAATATCGATTCCTTGTAATTTCACCTTTCATTTCATAAAAAAAAATTTATGGAGACTCTAATAGTTCTCGAGATATTGCGACTTTAGTGGGAGCGCGTACCGCGGAATTACCCAATGGGAAATGCCAGTGTAGTGCCGATGCTCACCACTGGCTTAGTACTCAGACGATTGTTCGGCGTAGTCTAGCCGAGCCTCGACAATTAGTGCTGGCGCAGTACAGAATTTTTGTTTCGCCAAAGCTTGGACAAGGCTCGGCGGCAAGTGCTGGCTGAGTATAGAAAAATTGTTCACAACGCTCTTTGCCAACATTGCTTTTTTGACATAAACTTGAAAAAAATTATAAAAAAAGTTTATGAATGTTTATAAATATAAATTTATTGAAAAAAATTAATATTTTACTTATCAGTTGTTCATTTTTTATTCTTGTCAAATTTAATAATAACAATTTAACACAATTGTCTAATTTTGTAAATAATAAATTATTTAAACAAATTAAAATTATAAACAAAATTTAAACTTTAATCTCAATAATAATTTGGTTCCTATTAAAATACTAGGTATTATACTTCTTACTATGAATAAAAAATTATTAAAAAATTACCACGTAATTTAAGAATTACGTAAAATGTTAAATGCAATAAGTAAAGTAATTTAATTTTTAAAAATTTAGTTTAATTTATTTTATTTCAATTTATTATTTCTAACGTATCCCTATTTTTTTCTCATCTTTGACTCAATAATTGTATGTCTGAATGATACTGAGATATTAAAATTTTACTGCACACACGTGTCGTTAGCATAGTGGTTAGAGCGTTAGTCTGTTAGTCCGTAGGTCGTAGGTTCGATTCCCCTCGTCAGCAATTTTGTTTATTTTCATAGGTTTGCGATATTTCTAGATTCCAATCGTCAAGTACTAAAATATGAAAATCTAATGCACACTTACTGTAATTGTTTATTATTTAATTTTTAAATGTTATAAACAATTTTTTTCTACTTCATTTGCTATATCCATATTGTTAGTCTCCATCTTTAATACAATTTCTTTAAGAAGAGAAATATTTTATGAATAATAACTATTTATTAATATTATTTACCATTTTGTTGTTAAATTATTTATAATTATTAATTTACGACTAATTAATAACAATACGGCATTTATTGCGGCAATATTCTCAGCCAGCACTGGTCCAGTGCTGCGCCAGCGCTGTCTGGCAGCACTGACAGACAGTACTTCGGCAGCGCCGGACGGCGTTATCATCCCAGAGTTATGCCAGTGCTGGCTCTCAGCCTTGCCGCCAGTGCTGCCAGTGCTGGCGCAGTACTACGCCAGTTGTAAATTTCCCATTGGGTAAACTCCGTAGCGAGGCGGAATATGAAGCGAGCGTACAAACGTGCACAATAGGGTGTCCGTAACAATTAATTTTCAAAATTTTGGATCCAATATGGCAGGTTCAAAATTTTAATTTTCTACATTTTCGAAGTAAATATTCTAAAACAAGGTCAAGGGCGATATTTGGAAGCGCTATTTACGAATCTAATGTTAAAAATTTATTTTTTAAATTACCGAATCTAATATGGCATGGCGGATTCAAATTTTTTTTTTAAATATTCCTTTAATAATCGATTTTTAAGAGCAGAGGTATAAAAAGTTTAATTTCTATAAAAGAGTTTCTAAAACATCCCAATAATTATTTTTTGTAAATATTAATCTATAAATTAATATTTAGACTATTTACTTAAAAATGTAGAAAATCATAATTTTGAATCCGTCATAGTGGATCGAATAATTTGAAAAATAAAATTTTAACATTAGATTCGTACACTCAGAAAAAAATTTGTTCGAATCAACCAAATTTTGGTTGAATCAACCAAATAAATGCATTGCTATACAGTCAACCAAACGTTTGTTTGATTCAACCAAAAAATTTCTTCCAATACGTTTATTTGTATTAACCAAATGCTTATTACACTTAACCAAAAAATTTTATTTAATATAACTAAAAAATTTGTTTATTTCAAGAGAAAAGATTTGTTTGATTCAAATAAATAGTTTTAGTAAACGTATTTGGTTCATTTAAATAAATATTTTTGTTTACTTAATTTTGTTATTTATTTTCCTCTAATAATATTTGAATTTCCTAATTTAATATTTTCTAGTACGTATTATTGGTTAATTTATAATTTATTATATAATTATTGATATTTTAAAATTATACATATAATAAATTATAAATTAACCAATAATATGTATACTAGAAAATATTAAATTAGGAAACTCAAACATTATTAGAGGAAAATAAATAACAATTAAGTAAAATATTATATATGTATTTCTTCATATAAACAAAATTACTTAATTATAAAAAAACATTTGAAATATTACATTAAACATATTATAATTATGATTTTTATACGTGCACTCAGAAAAAAGTTTATTCGAAACAACAAACTGAAAACTTCACAAAACGTTTTTGCAAATATTCTTCTCACTGGTACAAATTAAATATGCAGTAAGTCAATGAACACAATGTATTTAATATTTATTTAACCGACACTTATAATTTTTTTTCTTTGATTTACCGATTTAACAAATAAATTTGACGCGAACGCGGACTGTAGACAAGTGAGATCGCCATTTTTAAATTCAAACATGTACTTTTTGAGACAAGCAAATATGTTTTTTTGACTCAAATAAAATGATTTGGTTGAATCAAACAAATTTGTGTGTTGTGTCGAACAAACTGTATTTAACTAAACAATATTCTCTATTCAAAACACAAATTTGGTTAAATG
This sequence comes from Leptopilina heterotoma, assembly GCF_015476425.1. Lineage (NCBI taxonomy): Eukaryota > Metazoa > Arthropoda > Insecta > Hymenoptera > Figitidae > Leptopilina > Leptopilina heterotoma. The sequence goes on from NW_025111000.1 coordinate 903,842, forward strand.
TAACAAACAACTTCAAATAAAAAATTTCTTTCCAATAACCAAACAAATTTTACGTATTTATTAAAATAAACCAAATTTTTATTTAAATCAACAAAATTGTTTTATCGTGACAAATAAAATAGGTTAATTAAACAGTTTGGTTAAGTGAAATAAACTTTTTCTCTGAGTGTAAATAGCGCTTCCAAAAATCGCCCTTGACGTTGTTTTAGAATTTTTACTTTAAAAATGTAGAAAATCAAAATTTTGAACCCGCCATATTGGATCGAAAATTTGGAAAAATTAAATTCTGATATCAGATTCATGATGAACGATCGAAAATAGCCCCGACTAAGTAATTTTTTTGAATTTTTGACAACACTTATGTGTTAAAACCTTGGATATATTGTAGTGCATTTTTATGACCCACTTTAATCATCCGCCATTTTAAAAATTTTTAAAAATTAAATTTTTGGCAAAGTGCTATCTTATAGTGCAGCTAAAAATGAAGGCAAATGTGACCTGGAGAATTTTTTGCATGAAAATTAAAAAAGTTATAAATTTTTTTTAAAAAGTGCATTTTTCCTATGTATTTTTAATGGGAAATTTCGATGGATCTCTGGCACGTGTTAATATTAATCAATCGGCTTCAAATTTTGGGAAATTTTTTTTTATTTTATTGGAACTAAACTAGGGGGTGGCGTAAACAAAATTCGAAAGTCGCATTGTTACGGACACCCTATTGTGCACGTTTGTACGCTCGCTTCATATTCCGCCTCGCTACGGAGTTTAATTCCGCGGTACGCGCTCCCACTAAAGTCGCAATATCTCGAGAACTATTAGAGTCTCCATAAATTTTTTTTTATGAAATGAAAGGTGAAATTACAAGGAATCGATATTTACTTATTAGAAAATTCAAAAATTAGGCCAACTGAACTAAAAATTAATTCAAAAAATTTTTTTGACTTTTTTTTTGACAAATTTTGGAAATTTTTTTTTGTTTATAATATCAAATTAAACTACGTATTTTTAACTATATCGCCTGTAAATTTTATTAAAATCGATCAAAAAGTTTCAGAGTTATTAATTTTTGAAAAAAACGTAACACTCATTTTCAATATGGCGTAGCGGCCGCCATTTTGAAAATTTTTCAAAATCCTTTTAGGGTTAAATTTAATTCATATAAGACTTCTATTTCCCAAGGTTTCGAAGAAATCGGAAGACCACTTGCAAATCGCTTTTTTTCTGACGGAGTCTTACCCCTATATGTAATAAAAATAGATATGTGTACCGAATTTCAGCTCAATATGTTCATATATGTTAATATTAATGTGGATTATGGTTATAGTTTTTTTTTAATCTATATGTAATAAAAATACATATGTGTACCGACTTTCAGCTCAATAGGTTTATATATGTTAATATTAATGAATTATATTTCTTATATATATATTTTTTTTATAAAAAATGAGTTTTATTTTGGTGTACGGAACCCTCGATCTTAATGCGAGTGCAACTCGCACTTGCCCGATTTTTTTTTAAGTAAATTCGAAATAAAAAAAACTGTGGGGTAAGAAAACAATTTTACTTTTTAAAATTGTAGTTTATACATCGGTGATCAATTTTAAAAAATTAAACAATCAAAATTGTTATAAACAATGGCCATCACCCAGCACAATTTTTCAATTCTTTGTATTTTTTTAAGTAAATACGAAATATAAAAACCCTCACAGCACCGGGATATTCAGGATATCCCAGAGACGTCCTGGGGATATCGATTTGTTTTCGGAAGTTTGGATATCTCTGGGATATCCTAGGGACGTCCATGGATATCCAGAGGATAATCCAGGGATATCCAAACTTCCGAAAACAAATCGATATCCCCAGGACGTCTCTGGGATATCCTGAATATCCCGGTGCTGTGAGGGAAATCTGTAGGGTAAGAAAACGATTTAACTTTTTTGAATTGTTGTTTGTACATCAGTGATCAATTTTAAAAAAATAAACAATCAAAATTGTTATAAACAATGGCCATCACCCAGCAAAATTTCTCTAGTTTTTTTAATTTTTTAAGTAAATTTAAAATAAAAAAAATCTGTGGCGTAAGAAAACGATTTAACTCTTCAGAATTGTAGTTTATTCCCAAGGATCAATTTTAAAAAATTAAACAATCAAAATTGTTATAAACCATCACCCAGCAAAACTTTTCTAATTTTTGTAATTTTTTAAGTAACTTCAAAATAAAAAAAAATCTGTGGGGTAAGAAAACAATTTAACTTTTTAAAATTGTAGTTTATACATCAGTGATCAATTTTAAAAAATTAAACAATCAAAAATGTTATAAATATAAACAATGGTCATAACCCAACAAAATTTTTCTAATTTATGTAATTTTTTAAGTAAATTCGAAATAAAAAAAACTGTGGGGTTATAAAACGATTTTACTTTTTAAAACTGTAGTTTATACATCGGTGGTCAATTTTAAAAAATTAAACAATCAAAATTGTTATAAACAATGCCCATCACCCAGCAAAATTTTTTAATTCTTTGTATTTTTTAAGTAAATACGTAATAAAAAAAATCTGTGTTGTAAGAAAGCGATTTAACTTTTTAAAATTGTAGTTTATACATCGGTGATCAATTTTAAAAAATTAGACAATCAAAATTGTTATAAACAATGTCCATCACCAAGCAAAATTTTTCTAATTTTTGTATTTTTAGTAAATTCAAAATAAAAAAAATCCGTGGGTTAAGAAAACGATTTAACTCTTCAGAATTGTAGTTTATTCACCGGTGATTAATTTTAAAAAATTAAACAATCAAAATTGTTATAAACAATGGCCATCACCCATCACAATTTTTCAATTCTTTGTATTTTTTTAAGTAAATACGAAGTAAAAAAATCTGGTGGGTAAGAAAACGATTTAACTTTTTTGAATTGTTGTTTGTACATCAGTGATCAATTTTAAAAAAATAAACAATCAAAATTGTTATAAACAATGGCCATCACCCAGCAAAATTTTTCTAATTTTTTAAATTTTTTAAGTAAATTTGAAATAAAAAAAATCTGTGGGGTAATAAAACGATTTAACTCTTCAGAATTGTAGTTTATTCCCAAGGATCAATTTTAAAAAATTAAACAATCAAAATTGTTATAAACCATCACCCAGCAAAATTTTTCTAATTTTTGTAATTTTTTAAGTAAATTCGAAATAAAAAAAAATCTGTGGGGTAAGAAAACGATTTAACTGTTTAAAATTGTAGTTTATACATCAGCGATCAATTTTAAAAAATAAAACAATCAAAATTGTTATAAAAAATAGCCATCACCCAGCAAAATTTTTCTAATTTATGTAATTTATTAAGTAAATTTGAAATAAAAAAATCTGTGGGGTAAGAAAACGATTTAACTCTTTAAAATTGTAGTTTATTCACCGATGATCAATTTTTAAAAATTAAACAATCAAAATTGTTATAAACAATGGCCATCACCCAGCACAATTTTTCAATTCTTTGTATTTTTTAAGTAAATTCGAAATAAAAAAAATCTGTAGGGTAAGAAAACGATTTAACTTTTTTAAATTGTTGTTTGTACATCAGTGATCAATTTTAAAAAATTAGACAATCAAAATTGTTATAAACAATGTCCATCACCAAGCAAAATTTTTCTAATTTTTGTATTTTTAGTAAATTCAAAATAAAAAAAATCCGTGGGTTAAGAAAACGATTTAACTCTTCAGAATTGTAGTTTATTCACCGGTGATTAATTTTAAAAAATTAAACAATCAAAATTGTTATAAACAATGGCCATCACCCATCACAATTTTTCAATTCTTTGTATTTTTTTAAGTAAATACGAAGTAAAAAAATCTGGTGGGTAAGAAAACGATTTAACTTTTTTGAATTGTTGTTTGTACATCAGTGATCAATTTTAAAAAAATAAACAATCAAAATTGTTATAAACAATGGCCATCACCCAGCAAAATTTTTCTAATTTTTTAAATTTTTTAAGTAAATTTGAAATAAAAAAAATCTGTGGGGTAATAAAACGATTTAACTCTTCAGAATTGTAGTTTATTCCCAAGGATCAATTTTAAAAAATTAAACAATCAAAATTGTTATAAACCATCACCCAGCAAAATTTTTCTAATTTTTGTAATTTTTTAAGTAAATTCGAAATAAAAAAAAATCTGTGGGGTAAGAAAACGATTTAACTGTTTAAAATTGTAGTTTATACATCAGCGATCAATTTTAAAAAATAAAACAATCAAAATTGTTATAAAAAATAGCCATCACCCAGCAAAATTTTTCTAATTTATGTAATTTATTAAGTAAATTTGAAATAAAAAAATCTGTGGGGTAAGAAAACGATTTAACTCTTTAAAATTGTAGTTTATTCACCGATGATCAATTTTTAAAAATTAAACAATCAAAATTGTTATAAACAATGGCCATCACCCAGCACAATTTTTCAATTCTTTGTATTTTTTAAGTAAATTCGAAATAAAAAAAATCTGTAGGGTAAGAAAACGATTTAACTTTTTTAAATTGTTGTTTGTACATCAGTGATCAATTTTAAAAAATTAGACAATCAAAATTGTTATAAACAATGGCCATCACCCAGCAAAATTTTTCTAATTTTTGTAATTTTTTAAGTAAATTCAAAATAAAAAAAAATCTGTGGGGTAAGAAAATAATTTAACTTTTTAAAATTGTAGTTTATACATCAGTGGTCAATTTTAAAAAATTAGACAATCAAAATTGTTATAAACAATGGCCATCACCCAGCAAAATTTTTTTAATTTTTGTAATTTTTTAAGTAAATTAAAAATAAAAAATCTGTGGGGTAAGAAAACGATTTAACTCTTTAGAATTGTAGTTTATTCACCGGTGCTCAATTTTAAAAAATTAAACAATCAAAATTGTTATAAACAATGGCCATCACCCAGCACAATTTTTCAATTCTTTGTATTTTTTAAATAAATTCGAAATAAAAAAAATCTTTAGGGTAAGAAAACGATTTAATTTTTTTAAATTGTTGTTTGTACATCAGTGATCAATTTTAAAAAATTAAACAATCAAAATTGTTATAAACAATGGCCATCACCCAGCAAAATTTTTCTAATTTATGTAATTTTTTAAGTAAATTCGAAATAAAAAAAACTATGGGGTAAGAAAACAATTTTACTTTTTAAAATTGTAGTTTATACATGGGTGGTCAATTTTAAAAAATTAAACAATCAAAATTGTTATAAACAATGGCCATCACCCAGCACAATTTTTCTATTCTTTGTATTTTTTAAGTAAATTCGAAATAAAAAAAAAATTTGTGGGGTAAAAAAACGATTTACCTTTTTAAAATTGTTGCTTATACATCAGTTATCAATTTTAAAAAATTAGACAATCAAAATTGTTATAAACAATGGCCATCACCCAGCAAAATTTTTCTAATTTTTGTATTTTTTTAAGTAAATTCAAAATAAAAAAAATCTGTGGGTTAAGAAAACGATTTAACTCTTCAGAATTGTAGTTTATTCACCGGTAATCAATTTTAAAAAATAAAACAATCAAAATTATTATAAAAAATAGCCATCACCCAGCAAAATTTTTCTAATTTATGTAATTTTTTAAGTAAATTCGAAATAAAAAAAACTGTGGGGTAAGAAAACGATTTTACTTTTTAAAATTGTAGTTTATACATCGGTGGTCAATTTTAAAAAATTAAACAATTAAAATTGTTATAAACAATGGCCATTACCCAGCACAATTTTTCTAGTTTTTTTAATTTATTAAGTAAATTTGAAATAAAAAAATCTGTGGGGTAAGAAAACGATTTAACTTTTTAAAATTGTAGCTTATTCACCGGTGATCAATTTTTAAAAATTAAACAATCAAAATTGTTATAAACAATGGCCATCACCCAGCACAATTTTTCAATTCTTTGTATTTTTTAAGTAAATTCGAAATAAAAAAAAATCTGTGGGGTAAGAAAATAATTTAACTTTTTAAAATTGTAGTTTATACATCGGTGGTCAATTTTAAAAAATTAGACAATCAAAATTGTTATAAACAATGGCCATCACCCAGCAAAATTTTTCTAATTTTTGTAATTTTTTAAGTAAATTAAAAATAAAAAAAATCTGTAGGGTAAGAAAACGATTTAACTTTTTTAAATTGTAGTTTATACATCGGTGGTCAATTTTAAAAAATTAGACAATCAAAATTGTTATAAACAATGGCCATTACCCAGCACAATTTTTCAATTCTTTGTATTTTTTAAGTAAATTCGAAATAAAAAAAATCTGTAGGGTAAGAAAACGATTTAACTTTTTTAAATTGTTGTTTGTACATCAGTGATCAATTTCAAAAAATTAAACAATCAAAATTGTTATAAACAATGGCCATCACCCAGCACAATTTTTCAATTCTTTGTATTTTTTAAGTAAATTCGAAATAAAAAAAAATCTGTGGGGTAAGAAAATAATTTAACTTTTTAAAATTGTAGTTTATACATCGGTGGTCAATTTTAAAAAATTAGACAATCAAAATTGTTATAAACAATGGCCATCACCCAGCAAAATTTTTCTAATTTTTGTAATTTTTTAAGTAAATTAAAAATAAAAAATCTGTGGGGTAAGAAAACGATTTAACTCTTTAGAATTGTAGTTTATTCACCGGTGCTCAATTTTAAAAAATTAAACAATCAAAATTGTTATAAACAATGGCCATCACCCAGCACAATTTTTCAATTCTTTGTATTTTTTAAGTAAATTCGAAATAAAAAAAAAATTTGTGGGGTAAAAAAACGATTTACCTTTTTAAAATTGTTGCTTATACATCAGTTATCAATTTTAAAAAATTAGACAATCAAAATTGTTATAAACAATGGCCATCACCCAGCAAAATTTTTCTAATTTTTGTATTTTTTTAAGTAAATTCAAAATAAAAAAAATCTGTGGGTTAAGAAAACGATTTAACTCTTCAGAATTGTAGTTTATTCACCTGTGATCAATTTTAAAAAATAAAACAATCAAAATTATTATAAAAAATAGCCATCACCCAGCAAAATTTTTCTAATTTATGTAATTTTTTAAGTAAATTCGAAATAAAAAAAACTGTGGGGTAAGAAAACGATTTTACTTTTTAAAATTGTAGTTTATACATCGGTGGTCAATTTTAAAAAATTAAACAATTAAAATTGTTATAAACAATGGCCATTACCCAGCACAATTTTTCTAGTTTTTTTAATTTATTAAGTAAATTTGAAATAAAAAAATCTGTGGGGTAAGAAAACGATTTAACTTTTTAAAATTGTAGCTTATTCACCGGTGATCAATTTTTAAAAATTAAACAATCAAAATTGTTATAAACAATGGCCATCACCCAGCACAATTTTTCAATTCTTTGTATTTTTTAAGTAAATTCGAAATAAAAAAAATCTGTAGGGTAAGAAAACGATTTAACTTTTTTAAATTGTTGTTTGTACATCAGTGATCAATTTCAAAAAATTAAACAATCAAAATTGTTATAAACAATGGCCATCACCCAGCAAAATTTTTCTAGTTTTTTTAATTTATTAAGTAAATTTGAAATAAAAAAATCTGTGGGGTAAGAAAACGATTTAACTCTTTAGAATTGTAGTTTATTCACCGGTGATCAATTTTAAAAAATTAAACAATCAAAATTGTTATAAACAATGGCCATCACCCAGCACAATTTTTCAATTCTTTGTATTTTTTAAGTAAATTCGAAATAAAAAAAATCTGTAGGGTAAGAAAACGATTTAACTTTTTTAAACTGTTGTTTGTACATCAGTGATCAATTTTTAAAAAATAAACAATCAAAATTGTTATAAGCAATGGCCATCACCCAGCAAAATTTTTCTAGTTTTTTTAATTTTTTAAGTAAATTTAAAATAAAAAAACTGTGGGGTAAGAAAACAATTTTACTTTTTAAAATTGTAGTTTATACATGGGTGGTCAATTTTAAAAAATTAAACAATCAAAATTGTTATAAACAAAGGCCATCACCCAGTAAAATTTTTCTAGTTTTTTTAATTTTTTAAGTAAATTTGAAATAAAAAAATTCTGTGGGGTAAGAAAACGATTTAACTCTTCAGAATTGTAGTTTATTCCCAAGGATCAATTTTAAAAAATTAAACAATCAAAATTGTTATAAACAATAGCCATCACCCAGCAAAATTTTTCTAATTTATGTAATTTTTTAAGTAAATTCGAAATAAAAAAAAAATTTGTGGGGTAAAAAAACGATTTACCTTTTTAAAATTGTTGCTTATACATCAGTTATCAATTTTAAAAAATTAAACAATCAAAATTGTTATAAACAATAGCCATCACCTAGCAAAATTTTTCTAATTTATGTAATTTTTTAAGTAAATTCGAAATAAAAAAAACTGTGGGGTAAGAAAACGATTTTACTTTTTAAATTTGTAGTTTATACATCGGTGGTCAATTTTAAAAAATTAAACAATCAAAATTGTTATAAACAATGGCCATCACCCAGCACAATTTTTCAATTCTTTGTATTTTTTAAGTAAATTCGAAATAAAAAAAAAAATTTGTGGGGTAAAAAAACGATTTACCTTTTTAAAATTGTTGCTTATACATCAGTTATCAATTTTAAAAAATTAAACAATCAAAATTGTTATAAACAATAGCCATCACCCAGCAAAATTTTTCTAATTTTTGTATTTTTTTTAAGTAAATTCAAAATAAAAAAAATCTGTGGGGTAAGAAAACGATTTAACTCTTTAGAATTGTAGTTTATTCACCGGTGATCAATTTTAAAAAATTAAACAATCAAAATTGTTATAAACAGTGGCCATCACCCAGCACAATTTTTCAATTCTTTGTATTTTTTAAGTAAATTCGAAATAAAAAAAATCTGTAGGGTAAGAAAACGATTTAACTTTTTTAAACTGTTGTTTGTACATCAGTGATCAATTTTAAAAAATTAAACAATCAAAATTGTTATAAACAATAGCCATCACCCAGCAAAATTTTTCTAATTTATGTAATTTTTTAAGTAAATTCGAAATAAAAAAAACTGTGGGGTAAGAAAACGATTTTACTTTTTAAATTTGTAGTTTATACATCGGTGGTCAATTTTAAAAAATTAAACAATCAAAATTGTTATAAACAATGGCCATCACCCAGCACAATTTTTCAATTCTTTGTATTTTTTTAAGTTAATACGAAATAAAAAAAATCCGTGGGTAAGAAAGCGATTTAACTTTTTAAAATTGTAGTTTCTACATCGGTGATCAATTTTAAAAAATTAGACAATCAAAATTGTTATAAACAATGGCCATCACCCAGCAAAATTTTTCTAATTTTTGTATTTTTTTAAGTAAATTCAAAATAAAAAAAAATCTGTGGGTTAAGAAAACGATTTAACTCTTTAGAATTGTAGTTTATTCACCGGTGATCAATTTTAAAAAATAAAACATTAAAAATTATTATAAAAAATAGCCATCACCCAGCAAAATTTTTCTAATTTATGTAATTTTTTAAGTAAATTCAAAATAAAAAAAACTGTGGGGTAAAAAAACGATTTTACTTTTTAAAATTGTAGTTTATACATCGGTGGTCAATTTTAAAAAATTAAACAATTAAAATTGTTATAAACAATGGCCATTACCCAGCAAAATTTTTCTAGTTTTTTTAATTTATTAAGTAAATTTGAAATAAAAAAATCTGTGGGGTAAGAAAAGGATTTAACTTTTTAAAATTGTAGTTTATTCACCGGTGATCAATTTTAAAAAATTAAACAATCAAAATTGTTATAAACAATGGCCATCACCCAGCACAATTTTTCAATTCTTTGTATTTTTTAAGTAAATTCGAAATAAAAAAAATCTGTAGGGTAAGAAAACGATTTAACTTTTTTAAACTGTTGTTTGTACATCAGTGATCAATTTTTAAAAAATAAACAATCAAAATTGTTATAAACAATGGCCATCACCCAGCAAAATTTTTCTAGTTTTTTTAATTTTTTAAGTAAATTTGAAATAAAAAAAATCTGTGGGGTAAGAAAACGATTTAACTCTTCAGAATTGTAGTTTATTTCCAAGGATCAATTTTAAAAAATTAAACAATCAAAATTGTTATAAACCATCACCCAGCAAAATTTTTCTAATTTTTGTAATTTTTTAAGTAAATTCGAAATAAAAAAAAATCTGTGGGGTAAGAAAACGATTTAACTGTTTAAAATTGTAGTTTATACATAAGCGATCAATTTTAAAAAATAAAACAATCAAAATTGTTATAAAAAATAGCCATCACCCAGCAAAATTTTTCTAATTTATGTAATTTTTTAAGTAAATTCGAAATAAAAAAATCTGTGGGGTAAGAAAACGATTTTACTTTTTAAATTTGTAGTTTATTCCCAAGGATCAATTTTAAAAAATTAAACAATCAAAATTGTTATAAACAATGGCCATCACCCAGCAAAATTTTTCTAATTTTTGTAATTTTTTAAGTAAATTCAAAATAAAAAAAAATCTGTGGGGTAAGAAAATAATTTAACTTTTTAAAATTGTAGTTTATACATCGGTGGTCAATTTTAAAAAAGTAGACAATCAAAATTGTTATAAACAATGGCCATCACCCAGCAAAATTTTTCTAATTTTTGTATTTTGTTTAAGTAAATTCGAAATAAAAAAAATCTGTGGGGTAAGAAAGCGATTTAACTTTTTAAAATTGTAGTTTATACATCGGTGATCAATTTTAAAAAATTAGACAATCAAAATTGTTATAAACAATGGCCATCACCCAGCAAAATTTTTTTAATTTTTTTAATTTTTTAAGTAAATTTGAAATAAAAAAAATCTGTGGGGTAAGAAAACGATTTAACTCTTCAGAATTGTAGTTTATTCCCAAGGATCAATTTTAAAAAATTAAACAATCAAAATTGTTATAAACTATCACCCAGCAAAATTTTTCTAATTTTTGTAATTTTTTAAGTAAATTCGAAATAAAAAAAAATCTGTGGGGTAAGAAAACGATTTAACTGTTTAAAATTGTAGTTTATACATCAGCGATCAATTTTAAAAAATAAAACAATCAAAATTGTTATAAAAAATAGCCATCACCCAGCAAAATTTTTCTAATTTATGTAATTTATTAAGTAAATTTAAAATAAAAAAATCTGTGGGGTAAGAAAACGATTTAACTCTTTAAAATTGTAGTTTATTCACCGATGATCAATTTTTAAAAATTAAACAATCAAAATTGTTATAAACAATGGCCATCACCCAGCACAATTTTTCAATTCTTTGTATTTTTTAAGTAAATTCGAAATAAAAAAAATCTGTAGGGTAAGAAAACGATTTAACTTTTTTAAATTGTTGTTTGTACATCAGTGATCAATTTTAAAAAATTAGACAATCAAAATTGTTATAAACAATGGCCATCACCCAGCAAAATTTTTCTAATTTTTGTAATTTTTTAAGTAAATTCAAAATAAAAAAAAATCTATGCGGTAAGAAAATAATTTAACTTTTTAAAATTGTAGTTTATACATCGGTGATCAATTTTAAAATATTAGACAATCAAAATTGTTATAAACAATAGCCATCACCCAGCAAAATTTTTCTAATTTTTTTAATTTTTTAAGTAAATTTGAAATAAAAAAAATCTGTGGGGTAAGAAAACGATTTAACTCTTCAGAATTGTAGTTTATTCCCAAGGATCCATTTTAAAAAATTAAACAATCAAAATTGTTATAAACCATCACCCAGCAAAATTTTTCTAATTTTTGTAATTTTTTAAGTAAATTCGAAATAAAAAAAAATCTTTGGGGTAAGAAAACGATTTAACTGTTTAAAATTGTAGTTTATACATCAGCGATCAATTTTAAAAAATAAAACAATCAAAATTGTTATAAAAAATAGCCATCACCCAGCAAAATTTTTCTAATTTATGTAATTTTTTAAGTAAATTCGAAATAAAAAAATCTGTGGGGTAAGAAAACGATTTTACTTTTTAAATTTGTAGTTTATACATCGGTGGTCAATTTTAAAAAATTAAACAATCAAAATTGTTATAAACAATGGCCATCACCCAGCACAATTTTTCAATTCTTTGTATTTTTTTAAGTAAATACGAAATAAAAAAAATCTGTGGGGTAAGAAAGCGATTAAACTTTTTAAAATTGTAGTTTATACATCGGTGATCAATTTTAAAAAATTAGACAATCAAAATTGTTATAAACAATGGCCATCACCCAGCAAAATTTTTCTAATTTTTGTATTTTTTTTAAGTAAATTCAAAATAAAAAAAATCTGTGGGATAAGAAAGCAATTTAACTCTTTAGAATTGTAGTTTATTCACCGGTGATCAATTTTAAAAAATTAAACAATCAAAATTGTTATAAACAATAGCCAACACCCAGCAAAATTTTTCTAATTTTTGTAATTTTTTAAGTAAATTCGAAATAAAAAAAACTGTGGGGTAAGAAAACGATTTTACTTTTTAAAATTGTAGTTTATACATCGGTGGTCAATTTTAAAAAATTAATCAATCATAATTGTTATAAACAATGGCCATTACCCAGCACAATTTTTCAATTCTTTGTATTTTTTTTAAGTAAATACGAAATAAAAAAAATCAGTGAGGTAAGAAAACGATTTACCTTTTTAAAATTGTTGTTTATACATCAGTGATCAGTTTTAAAAAATTAAACAATCAAAATTGTTATAAACAATAGCCATCACCCAGCAAAATTTTTCTAATTTTGTAATTTTTTAAGTAAATTAAAAATAAAAAAATCTGTGGGGTAAGAAAACGATTTAACTCTTCAGAATTGTAGTTTATTCACCGGTGATCAATTTTAAAAAATTAAACAATTAAAATTGTTATAAACAATAGCCATCACCCAGCAAAATTTTTCTAATTTTTGTAATTTTTTAAGTAAATTCGAAATAAAAAAAAATCTGTGAGGTAAGAAAACAATTTAACTTTATAAAATTGTAGTTTATACATCGGTGATCAATTTTAAAAAATTAAAGAATCAAAAATGTTATGAACAATGGCCATCACCCAGCAAAATTTTTCTAATTTTTGTATTTTTTTAAGTAAATTCAAAATAATAAAAATCTGTAGGGTGAGAAAACGATTTAACTCTTCAGAATTGTAGTTTATTCCCAAGGATCAATTTTAAAAAATTAAACAATCAAAATTGTTATAAACCATCACCCAGCAAAATTTTTCTAATTTTTGTAATTTTTTAAGTAAATTCGAAATAAAAAAATATCTGTGGGTTAAGAAAACAATTTAACTTTTTTAAATTGTAGTTTATACATCGGTGATCAATTTTAAAAAATTAAACAATCAAAAATGTTATAAACAATGGCCATCACCCAGCAAAATTTTTGTAATTTTTGTAATTTTTTAAGTAAAATCGAAATAAAAAAAATCTGTGGGGTAAGAAAACGATTTTAGTCTTTCGAATTGTAGTTTATTCACCAGTGATCAATTTTAAAAAATTAAACAACCAAAATTGTTATAAACAATAACCATCACCCAGCAAAATTTTTCTAATTTTTGTATTTTTTTTAAGTAAATAAAAAATAAAAAAAATCAGTGAGGTAAGAAAACGATTTAACTTTTTAAAATTGTTGTTTATACATCAGTGATCAATTTTAAAAAATTAAACAATTAAAATTGTTATAAACAATAGCCATCACCCAGCAAAATTTTTCTAGTTTTTTTAATTTACTAAGTAAATTCAAAATAAAAAAAATGTGTGGGTTAAGAAAACAATTTAACTCTTCAGAATTGTAGTTTATTCACCGGTGATCAATTTTAAAAAATTTAACAATCAAAATTGTTATAAACAATAGCCATCACCCAGCAAAATTTTTCTAATTTTTGTAATTTTTTAAGTAAATTAAAAATAAAGAAATCTGTGGGGTAAGAAAACGATTTAACTCTTCAGAATTGTAGTTTATTCACCGGTGATCAATTTTAAAAAATTAAACAATTAAAATTGTTATAAACAATAGCCATCACCCAGCAAAATTTTTCTAATTTTTGTAATTTTTTAAGTAAATTCGAAATAAAAAAAAATCTGTGAGGTAAGAAAACAATTTAACTTTATAAAATTGTAGTTTATACATCAGTAATCAATTTTAAAAAATTAAACAATCAAAATTGTTATAAACAATGGCCATCACCCAGCAAAATTTTTCTAATTTTTGTATTTTTTTTAAGTAAATTCAAAATAAAAAAAATCTGTGGGGTAAGAAAACGATTTAACTCTTCAGAATTGTAGTTTATTCACTGGTGATCAATTTTAAAAAATTAATCAATCAAAATTGTTATAAACAATGGCCATCACCGAGCACAATTTTTCAATTTTTTGTATTTTTTTAAGTAAATTCGAAATAAAAAAAATCTGTAGGGTAAGAAAACGATTTAACTTTTTTGAATTGTTGTTTGTACATCAGTGATCAATTTTAAAAAATTAAACAATCAAAATTGTTATAAACAATGGCCATCACCCAGCAAAATTTTTCTAATTTTTGTATTTTTTTTAAGTAAATTCAAAATAAAAAAAATCTGTGGGGTAAGAAAACGATTTAACTCTTCAGAATTGTAGTTTATTCACCGGTGATCAATTTTAAATAATTAAACAATCAAAATTGTTATAAACAATAGCCATTACCCAGCACAATTTTTCAATTCTTTGTATTTTTTTAAGTAAATTCGAAATAAAAAAAATCTGTAGGGTGAGAAAACGATTTAACTTTTTAAAATTGTAGTTTATACATCGGTGATCAATTTTAAAAAATTAAACAATCAAAATTGTGATAAACAATAGCCATCACCCACCAAATTTTTTCTAATTTTTGTAATTTTTTAAGTAAATTCGAAATAGAAAAAAAATCTGTGGAGTAAGAAAACGATTTAAAGTAATGTTACTAGGCGGGTACGGGCGCAATTACCGACCGATGTCAGTAATGCAGATTCCTACATCACCATAAATAGTAAATTGTCAAATGCGTAAAGGCCAACGCAGAATAGATCTGTAACCGGAACCGCAATCGTAACCGTAAGCGTAAGAATGAGTTAGTGAAGGATAAACAATATACCTATCCTTCTTTAACTCTTTCTTACGGTTACGCTTACGATTGCGGTTCCGGTTACAGATCTATTCTGCGTTGGCCTTTAGAAGGGGTGTTCTGTTTTACCGACCGAGTTTAGTTGTGCTGGCCACCGCTAGATGGCGCTACTTTATTTTTGCACAATTTTAAACCCGTTGGTGGGAGATTTGAATTTTTATTTTCGAATTTTCAACTGCGTTGGAAGGGGTGTTCTACTTTACCGATCATTCTAATTACGGCTGCCTCCGATAGATGGCGCCACTTTATTTTTCTCAATTTTAAAATTTTTAAAAATTTTTTTTAAAAATCTTTTAAATTCAAAGATTATAATAAATTATATGTGACAATGTCACTTTTTCTCAATAAAACAAGTTAAAAATGCTTTAAACTATTTAATATCTATTATGTACCTATTTAACATCTATTGGTTTATTATTTATAATATAATATGATAAATAATATATTCTTTTAATTTGAATCAGTTAAAAATCTTGGTTTTAACTGACAATCAGTAGTGACTGACTTTTTGCTTCTGAATCTGTTAAAAATATAACTGAAAAATTGTCCACAAAACACCGAAACTTTTTTAAATATGTATATTAAAGATTTGCTTGCATACTTCGAAAAATTTACTTTCAAAGTTTAGTTCAAATTGTGTAAAGATTTAAATTTCTCACTCCAATGAATATTTATCGTCAAATTTTCTTAAAAATATAGCTTGTAACTTTCCTGAACATTTGAATTACATTTTCGACTTCAATTTCATGAAAATTTTCAGGAAAATTTCGCGCTAAACATTTATTGAAGTGGTATATTTAAATCTTTACACAATTTTCACTAAACTTTGCATTTAAATATTTCGAAGCTTGCGAGTAAGTAAATCTTTAATAAATTTTTAGGAAAGTTGCGGTGCTATGTAGGTAGTTAAACGTTACTAAATATAAATCAATCAAAAAAAATTGTATTGAAACATCAGTTATTTTTAACTAAGTATCAGAAAAAAAATATTTTTAACTGATTCAATAATTTAGAGTGTAGGATATAATATATAATGTCAAATGTATAAAATTTACATTGAAATTTACGTGTGTGACATTACGTTGTAGGGGGAGGGGTGTTCAAGGTTTGTGACGAAGTGTGACATAGGGGGAGGGAGGGGTTAAAAATGGTCAAAAATCGTGTGACGTATTATGTGTACGGACCCTTGTCGCTGTAAGAAACAACTAATATTATTTCTTATGAGTTGGTTACTCAACTGAGAGCCAACTCCACTTTATTTATTTACACTGGAATCTAGATCGGTAAGACTAATCTGGGATGGCTTCTCACCGATCTAGCGGATTAGTTGAGACTGAGAAGCAACACAAACAGGGCCGTACGAAGTATTTTTTGTTTGCACCATTCTTTTAAAAAATAATTCATTTTAGAAAATTAATATAAATAACAAAATATTATAAAATATTATACAAAAATAAAATGTATTTATATTAAAAAGAAAAAAAAGTAAATAATGATGAAGTTATCAAATGAAATAAATAGCATCGGGCACTGAGAACCCTAGCCCTCCACCTTTCCTTGCCTACAAACTATGTAAACAGAGTCTCAATGATCCCGAGCTCAAAAATCTAGATTCTAGTGTAACAAGTAAAAGTACAAGAAACTTGGAGTTAATTAATCCTTCCAATTCTTCACTGAGCCTTATTGGAAGACAATCGTGCTATCACTTTGAGAAGCGACTAATTAGTCTGACCACACCTGCTTATGCTTTAGTTTATAAGGACTGTGAACTCGTCCCCACTCTTTACAATACACACTCATACTTCATACTGTCGACATTATTATTTTTAATAATAATTTATAGGTATTATATAACTTCATTAAAAATTGGGACTTTTGTAAATAGAATTAAGTACTTAATACACATATTATCAAAGCATAAGAGGATATAGAGTATTGAACTATATCACGCCATTTGAAAGATTTTGCAAGCTTCCAACAGCCTGGCAACAACGAAGTTTGGCGAGCCGTGTGCACCAGCATCTATCGTTTTATACACTCCCTTCTAGAAAAGATCGATTGACCACGATTCAAAACGATAAAAAGTTATCAACTCTCCAATCGTTTACAATTGTCGCCAATTGGGATACAGTTTAACACGATTCAGAACAATTGAGAGTTAAGAAGTGTTATTCTGTAGGGAGTATGCGCAGTGTCAAGTGTGCCTGCCCAAAAATCTAGAATACTAGTTCATATATAAAAGTTTTTGAAGTCAATTAATTTTCTTAATCACTCCTTCTACTTAAATTAATAATTCTTAGTCGCTAGAAATTTTCTAAAAAAATTTGGCAGAAGAATTAGAAGCAAAATGTCAGTGGTGTCCCTTGTCCGCACTTAAGAAATCAGAACTTTACCTAATAATAAAAATTTTGATTCTCACATTTTTAGTACCAGACAAATTATTTTGTACAGCTAAGAGTCTATATTTTTATATAGTAATTGTGCTAGCAGAATAATTTTGATCCAGTGCAGATAATTGCCTTATTAAGCGTTAATTGGTGATATGTACAGCTTCTTAAAGAAAAAACATTACAATATTCTATCACATCTATAACTTGTACGGTTGGTGGCAGAAAGCAAGTTTCACTTTGTCGAGCACACCATGTCAGTGGTGTCCCCATCAAAAAATTGTTCATAATATTAATATTTTTTAAATTTTATTGTATCTCGTTTTCAGTTATTACACGTACTTTAAAAACCGCAACGACTTTAACTAAAAAATAAAGTCTTTCTTTTTCGAAAATGAGAAACGAAGCAAAATGTCAGTGGTGTCCCTTGTCAGTGGTGTCCCCTCAAAATTCTGTTTCTTGCAGCTTATTATTTTATTTTTAATAAATTTGTGTTAAATTTACTCCTTATATGCAGTTAATGAAGATTTGATACTGGTTTGTAATTTATAAGCTGATTTTATTCTCACTATCCAAAAAAAATTATCAGTGAAATCTTTCAAAAATGTCAGTGGTGTCCCTCAATGTTCATATGTCTTTTTGGTCTTCAAAAGTATATTATTTTATGGCAGAACTCATTACAAATATTTTTTAAGTCATGTTGAAACATTCATTATTGTAATTTGAAATATTTTAACTTTTTAAAGTTGTAAGAATTTATTTGAGAAAAGAATAAAGGAAAACAGAAAATTTCTTATCATTTCTGCCTATCGTTTTTCACCTGGTAAAAATTAAAATTTGCTTCCACCTGCTCGACCACTATTATTTTTGTCCATCATATATTCTAGTCAACCAAAATAGAGTATCGTTAAGTTCAAAATCCAACATCGAAAAATCAAAGTTAGTAGGATCAAAAATGACATTTTAAATTTAATCACCCTAATATTCATAATATTTCATACAATTATACTGAATTTTACATCAGTTTTTTAAAAATTTAGTATTTTTATATTAAAATTAATAATATATTTCATTTATTTAAAAATAAGAATAATTTAATTCATTTTATTTTTTCAGGTCTACCCTTTTGGCTGAATAAATAACAGTGTCATAAAGATTATTTTTTTAAACAGAATTTAATTATTAAAATAATATTTGATGTATTTGTCAACAATTATTATTTACAATTTTTTCAATAAACTATAAATACTTAGTTTTTTGCAGCATTATTCAAAGACGAATAAAAAATAACTTAATTTTTTGCTAAAGTATCTTGTTTTCTTTCTGAGTGACAAATGCATTGATTAATATTTTAATTTTTAGTCCAAAAAATAATCTTTTAAACAATGTTATTTTTTTAATAACAATGTCAATTAATAAATAACCCTTTTTAAAATTTTCAAATCTCCCACCAAATAGTGCATGCAATGTAGCCGATAGGGCACGATTAAGAACGATTAAAAAGTCAATCGTCCCCAATTGTAAGAACACGATTAAGAAACACGATTGAGGACAATAGACAATTCTTTTGAATTGTTTTCAATTGTTTCCAATCGATTTTTTCTAGAAGGGCTCTATCGTTTTATATTAATTTTAAGGTGTGATCCATACCTTCGATCATTTTAACTAATGAGTCCGAATTTGTTCCTCCCGCAGTAAAGCTGCGTAAAATTAGTGTTCCTCCCGAAAATCGATAGTCTTAATTTGTTTTTCCCGCAGAGCGGATGATTATAGTTTTGTGTTTTATTTTCCGCAAAACAACGGAGGTCTTTAATATTTTTT
The DNA here is from genome assembly GCF_015476425.1 of Leptopilina heterotoma. Classification (NCBI taxonomy): domain Eukaryota; kingdom Metazoa; phylum Arthropoda; class Insecta; order Hymenoptera; family Figitidae; genus Leptopilina; species Leptopilina heterotoma. The sequence continues at coordinate 923,171 of NW_025111000.1, forward strand.
CCCCAAAGTAAGGGATGATTTTTATTAATTGAAATAATTGATTTAAAGAATTACATTGAGAATTTTGTTGAGTTACGTGATTTGAAAATATTTGAAAATAAAAATAATAAATATCATAAAAGAAAATAGAAGTAAAAAAAGTGATTAAAATATTAAAGAGAATAAAGTTGAAAGAGATAAAGAAATAAATTGAAGAGAGTTGAAATTAAAAGAAAAGTATTTATATTTATTCGACAAACGTAACAATTGAGCATTCTAATCTGTGCAAAAATTCTTTTAAACGGTAACGGCAATCTAGACAGTAAGTACTTTTGGGTTCCCTTGGAACACAGGAGACTTGAGTAATTCAATAAACTTTTAGAACCCATACATCTCTCAATGACCAAGGACACGAGAGAGCGACCGTATCGTTGCAAGAGCAATTCCCTTTTACTATCTATGGAGTCCAGTTCAAGGACAATGCATTTATTTTTTTATTAACTTGTATTGATGAGTCCGAAAGAAAGACGTAGTCATCAGCATATCCCAATATTCCAATCTCCGTTTACTGATTTATAGACAAACCCGTGCCTCACCCTGTAGTACACCTCTTGAGACTTTAAAACCCTCAACCCTCAATTGTCCTAATACAAGTATGTGCATACAAATAAAATTCCCTGATGATATTTATCATTTTCGGACTTAAACCCAACTTATGTAATTTATCCCAAAGAAGCTGGTGCGAAACAGATGGGAAGGCTCCCTTAAAGTCTACAAAAATGGCATAAGTACTGCATTCGGTTTACTTAAGTGAAATTGAATTGCTGAATTTAAGACAAAAAGGTTATCCAGGCAGCTTCTATACCTTCTAAAACCCGATTGGGATTCCGGGTTAAGTTCCAACTCCGATGCCCAATAGCCTGGCCATTTTTGTAAAATTATTTAATATCAATGAGTGCCGGGCTGAAAAAGTTTCCTTTTCATCTAAAAAAACAAATACAAAAATAATAAAGTGAAAGTGTGAATAACACTGTTCGACAAAATTTTGCTACAAGAATAAAGGAAAGTGATTCTTACAAGATTTTCGACGTAGATTACGAATCTGTAAGTGAAATTGTCCCATCACGTCTCAATTTTGAAAAAAACAAGGTCAAAGTGCCAAAAAATGGCTTTTATGGCAGTTTTTGAAGTACAACATAGAAAGAACGCGACGTGATAAAAAGCTCAAATATGGCTTAAATGAGAGGTCAAACCCTCAACTTTAACATCCAGAAGCAAAAAAACCATGTAGAAATAATTCAAAATTTTGGGGAACAACTTTTCGCTAAAACCGCTAAAATATCGTCAAAATAATAGCTGTTTTACGCGCATGCGGTAAAAAGTTGTACCCAACAATTGTGAGTTATTTCTACATGGTTTTTTGCTTTTGGATGTTAAAGTTGAGGGTTTGAGCTCTCATTTAAGCCATATTTGAGCTTTTTATCACGTCGCGTTCTTTTTATGTTGTACTTCAAAAAGTGCCATAAAAGCCATTTTTTGTCACTTTGACCCCGTTTTTTTCAAAATTGAGACGTGATGGGTTAATTTCACTTACAGATTCGTTATCTACGTCAAAAATCCTGTCAGAATCACTTTCGTTTATTCTTGTAGCAAGAAAAAACCTTAATTTTGTCGACCAGTGTAATTAATTGACCCAAAAACTGATTGAATGTGAAAAAAAAGAGATTTTATTGAATTTTTGCAGCAATTTTTAATGTTATTTTAAAGAAAATAGTTCTTTTCTGTATAGCTATACCAAAAATATATATACGTATATATAAGAGACTTTTTTCCCTTAAATTTTTTTTTAAATTAAAAAATTGTTGAAGATACGCCATTTTGAAGTTTAATATTAATTTTATAAAATTTTGAATATCTCGGAATATTGTTTGTGGATTTTTATTAAATTTACACATTTTTTAGGTAAAAATTTGTAATTTTAAATAAAAATAAAGTTAATAAAAAAAATTAATTTTTAAATAAAAATTGTTAGGTATATTTCCGGCTGCTACTCTTGAAAAAATTGATTTTTAATAGATTTTCTTCAAATTTTGAGAAAATATTTCTTTGCAAATATTTAAATGTGGTAAATATTTCAAAACTCTTTGCCATGTCAAAAAACGAGATTTTGTGGTTGACATTTTTTATTTTTAACATAATCGCATGTAAAAGTTAAAGTTTGAACTTGAATATCTCAAAATTTAGAACCGCAAAGGGTTTTTAAATTTTTACCACATTTAAAGGGCACCCGAAGAGATATTTTCTCAAAATTTAAAGAAATTCTATGGAAAAACAATTTTTTCAAGAGTAGCAGGCGGAGGATTCGAATTTTTTTTTGGCATCGACAAAGATTTTCTATGGTAAAAAGCACAGAAAATTACTGTAGAGCCATAAAAATTTCCAAAATAGTTATGTTAAAAAACTAGTCATTTGCACTTTTAAGTTAAAATACCTCAAAAACCTGACGTGCAGGGTCTAGTATGACGCTGCATTCGGAATTATCACGTTAAAACCTTCGAAAAATTATTTTTTGATTCATGTTTAATAAATACTGTCGGCCTGTTGTACAAACGGTTCTTAAATTTTTGAAAAATTGATGATAAACGACAATTTCTTCATCAATTTTGGAAATTTTTATGGCTCTACAGTAATTTTCTGTGCTTTTTACCATAGAAAATCTTTGTCGATGCCAAAAAAAAATTCGAATCCTTCGGCTGCTACTCTTGAAAAAATTGTTTTTCCATAGAATTTCTTTAAATTTTGAGAAAATATCTTCGGGTGCCCTTTAAATGTGGTAGAAATTTAAAAACCCTTTGCGGTTCTAAATTTTGAGATATTCAAGTTCAAACTTTAACTTTTACATGCGATTATGTTAAAAATAAAAAATGTCAACCACAAAATATCGTTTTTTGACATGGCAAAGAGTTTTGAAATATTTACCACATTTAAATATTTGCAAAGAAATATTTTCTCAAAATTTGAAGAAAATCTATTAAAAATCAATTTTTTCAAGAGTAGCAGCCGGAAATATACCTAACAATTTTTATTTAAAAATTAATTTTTTTTATTAACTTTATTTTTATTTAAAATTACAAATTTTTACCTAAAAAATGTGTATATTTTATAAAAATCCACAAAAAATATTCCCAGATATTCAAAATTTTATAAAATTAATATTGACCTTCAAAATGGCGTATCTTCAACAATTTTTTAATTTAAAAAAAATTTTAGGGAAAGAAGTCTCTTATATATATATATATATATATATATATATATATATATAAGAAATTTATTATATATTTATTTATTTATTTATTTATTTATTTATTTATTTTATTGAAAGAAGTCTCTTATATATATATATATATATATATATATATATATATATATATATATATATATATATATATATATATATATATATGTTTGGTATAGCTATACAGAAAAGAACTATTTTCTTTAAAGTAACATTAAAAATTGCTGCAAAAATTCAATAAAATCTCTTTTTCACATTCAATCAGTTTTTGGGTCCATTAATAATTAACACATTTACTTTATTATTTTTGTATTTGTTTTTTTAGATGAAAAGGAAACTTTTTTAGCCCGGCACTCATTGATATTAAATAATTTTAGAAAAATGGCCAGGCTACTGAGTAATATTTAATTCTGTTTACTGAGTTTGGCGAATTCTTTGAAAACTAAGTTAAAACAGGCAAAACTTCGATAATAATAAAGAAGAATATTACTACAAACCAGGATATAAATTTTAAATACTTCTGTGTATTTTCGGTACAACTGAATGCGAATATGATGTCAGATTTACCAAATCGTCTGCCATATACGATCCGCTATTTTGAATTTTGAAAATCTGACATAGAATTCGTATCCAGTTATACCGAAAATCTGCAGAACAATTTGAAATTTAGATGTTAGTACTGCTGTTTGTTTTTACTCAATTTTGGTAGAATTATTTGCCAAATTCACTAACAAATGAAGATTTTTTAAATATCCGAAATGAAATAAATCGAAAAACTGAGTTTATTCAAAATTACATAAACCGTTTTTTTCTTTTTTGTCTTAAAATTATTGTATGGCTTTACTAAAACGAAACCAAAAAAATTGGATGGGCAAGAACTTTTAGGTTTTTATTCGAAGTTCACCTTGTTGCTGCAGCTAGACTTTTTTTACAATAACTCTAATATCTCTGGAACCAAATGAGTCTTCATCAATTTTTTTTTATTAAATTAAAAGTGAACCCGAGTCGAAATTTAGACCCTACTTAGCCTCTGAAAATGTAGGGCTTATTCAGGTTTAGCAGTCGTAAAGTAGGGTCTGATTTCAATACAATTTTTAAAAACTAGACCCTCCTTTGACTCCCAAAATAGGCTGAAATTTGCCAATCTTCCATTTGGAGAAGCAAAGGAGGGTCTACTTCTAAGAAACCTATACCGTACTTTTATACCTCGTAGACCCTACTTTCATACTCCTAGACTCTACAATTAGAAAAAGAAAAATTTAAAGATTTGCTCAGATTCAATTGAAGCACTTGGGATGAGTAAAAGTGGAATTTTATGTGTTTTATATATAAAACATATATATAACATATGACATATATATATATATATATATATATATATATATATATATATATATATGGGACGTTCCACGTCAACAGAAACAGAGCTGTGGCCAAAAATTGGCGCAATGAAAAAAAAACGTTTAAGGGCTTAAAAAATTCTTACACTCGTGTACTTTCAATAACAGGTGGGCGTTTTTGAAAATCCAAAATGGCGGCCTAATTACAAGCGAAGAAGGTCAACAAAATCACAAACCGACAAATAATATCGTTAATAGAAATTGCAAAATTCAAGAAAAAAAATTGAACGAAACTTTTTTAAACGTTTTTGGGGTCGCTTAATACAATTCTTAACTCAGATTTTGATTAGAGTCTGAAAATTCAAAATGGCGGAACCAAAATGGTGGACAATTTTTAAAACTCTTTAAAATCGCTCAAAACTTGTTACTCGGGGGTTTTCGGGGTCGCTGATTACGAATATGACATCGGATTTCGAAAATTCAAAATGGCGTATCCAACATGGCCGACATTTTTCTTTAAATTCATCGTATTCGCTCAAAACTTGTTACTCGGGGGTTTTCGGGGTCGCTGATTACGAATATGCCATCAGAGTTAAAAAATTCAAAATGGCGGATCCAACATGGCCGACATTTTGTTAAAAAATTCATCGATTTCGCTTGAAACTTGTTACTCAGGGATTTTCGGAGTCGCTGATTACGAATATGACCTCTTAGTTCTTAAAAATTCAAAATGACGGATCCAACATGGCCGACATTCGAATTTAATATTTTTTTAGAAGCAATAAAAAGCTGTTTGTAGAGAGTTAAAGTTTTGTTCTTTCTAGTAGCTGAAGCAAATTCTAGTAGCGTTTAAGTATCGTAATATTTTAACCGTTTTATTTGGTTCAATTATAAATACGTGCTAAAGGCAATCAAAAAAAAATATCATATCTAACAAACAAAAATATTTGACAGAACCATAGCAAAAACACTATCGCATGTTACAATTGGTTGTACATTGATGTAACGAAGCCTGATAAAAAATCAGTGAGAGAAGCAGGCGCATTGCGCCTACCTCTTCGGGGTTTCGTGGTCTAAAAGACAAAGAAAAAATCATAAAATCAATCAGGAGCTCCACATAATGATTTCAATAACAAGCGTTGCTATGACAATCATTGCCATAGCAACTGTAAACAAAGCAACCATTACCATAGCAACCATTACCATAACAACCAGTACCATAGTAACGGTTTCCATGGCAACGGTTGTTAGGGAAAACTGCGGACGGACACCAGAGTTTCGCTATAAGGGATTCAGTCCTTGCCCGTGTAGAAATTTAACCATGACCCAAATCGGGGCCAGATCTTTTGATCATTGTGTAGGCCATAACATGGCATGAAACACCTTCCCAGTCTGGCCAGACTTGGGCCCGATCTGGGGAGGTGTTTCATGCCATGTTATAGCCTAAATATGGCAATTTCTACACGGGTGGCCACGAAACCCTAAAAACACAATAGTCAAGAACGAACACAATTCTTTGACAGAACCAGAACAAAAAAAACTACTCCATATCACAATTGGTTTTTATCTCTGATCCTGTCACGGATTTATAATTAAACCAAATAAAACGGTTAAAATATTACGATACTCAAACGCTACTAGAATTTGCTTCAGCTACTAGAAAGGCCAAAGTACAAACAGCTTTTTATTTCTTATAAAAAATATTAAATTGGAATACCGATTAAATTGGATCTGACATTTTGAATTTTTTAAAACTAAGGTCATTTTTGTATTCAGCGACCCCGAAAACCCCAGAGTAACAAGTTTCAAACGAATTCGATGAATTTTTCAACAAAATGTCGGCCATGTTGGATCCGACATTTTGAATTTTAAAAACTAAGGTCATATTTATAATCAGCGACCCCGAAAACCCCCGAGTAACACGTTTTGAGCGAATACGATGAAGTTAAGAAAAGAATGTCGACCATGTTGGATCCGCCATTTTTAATTTTTTAAATCTGATGGCATATTTGTAATCAGCGACCCCGAAAACCCCAGAGTAACAAGTTTTGAGCGAATACAATGAATTTGAAGAAAAATGTCGGCCATGTTGGATCCATGTTGGATTTATGATATTATTTGTGGGTTCATGATTTTGTTGACTTTGTTCGCTTATAATTAAGCCGCCATTTTGGATTTTCAAAAACGCCCACCTGTTATTGAAAGTACACGAGTGTAAGAATTTTTTAAGCCCTTTAACGTTTTTTTTCATTGCGCCAATTTTTGGCCACAGCTCTGTTTCTGTTGACGTGGAACGTCCCATATATATATATATAACATATGTCTTTATACACTTCGTGTATATAGACGCTATAAAACACATCAGTATTTATGAATTTGGAGTACTTTTTGCATTTGCAGTGTTTCAAGTAATGCATTAAAAAATAATTCTAAATTTTCTTTTAGAATGTAGGGTCTAGGAGTATGAAAGTAGGGTCTACGAGGTTTAAAAGTACGGTATAGGTTTCTTAGAAGTAGACCCTCCTTTGCTTCTCCAAATGGAAGATTGGCAAATTTCCGCCTATTTTGGGAGTCAAAGTAGGGTCTAATCGTATTAGAATTAGACCCTACTTTACTACTCCTAACACTCAATAGACCCTGAAAATTCAGGGTGAAAGTAGGGCTTAAATTTCGACTCGGGAATTCATAAGGATTTAAAATATGTTAATAACACTTCTCAGAGACGAGTAAATAATAAAAAAATTGTTTAAAAATTAAAAAAAAATTTTTTTTATTTAAAAACTAATTTTTTTTATTAACATTATTTTTATTTTAAAGTAAAATTTTTTACCTGAAAAATGTGTAAACTTTATAAAAATCCACAAACAATGGCTTAAGATATTCAAAACTTTATGAAATTAATATTAAAATTCAAAATGTCATTAAAATCTCTCTTTCTATAACATTATTAAATTTTTGGGTCTATTAGTTATTTATAGATCAACCTAAGTATTTTCGTATTTGTTTCTTTAGGTAAAAAAGAAACTTTTTCTGCCCGGCGCTCAATGATATCACCAGATTAAAAAATATCTTAACAAATCGCGGCCAGGCTAATACCCAAACTACAATCCTTTTACATAAGATTTGTGTAAAAATCTTTGCTACATTATTCACTAGTGTAATCAACCTGTAGATATCGGTGGCGTCCATTGCCTCCTTTTTCTTGTAGAGCATGGAAGTTGTCAACCCACCCCAACCTTTAGGTACTGATTCTGAGGTAAGAACTTTATTAAAAAGATGTAACATGTAAAGAAGCCAATTCTGTGGTAGATTTTTATAAAATGAATTGCCAATTCCGTCGACCACAGAAGCCTTCCCATTCTTACAGTGAGAAAGACTTGTAATAAGTTCATTGAAAGTGATACACCCGTCCAAGATAAGGTGGGGAACATTTAAAAACTCCCTACTTATCGACGACGAATAGTTTATCACAGGAAAACTGGAGTGAAGATACTTCAACCAGGAAGTTAGGTCGATACAAGAAGGTATATTTGAACGTGGTCTGTAGGAGGTCACAATAGACCAAAAATATCCTACTTGGCGACAGTTTGCTAACCTGTCCAATATAGCTTTATTGTAACTTTTCTTTTTCATATTGATTATGTCTTTCAAAGCTTGTTTCTCCCGAATCAGCATTTTTCTACTCTCACTAGAGAAGACCTCCTTTTTAGCCGCTTTTAAAGGCCCTTTAACACGTCTTCTAGCCATTCTACAATCCAGATCGAACATTTCGGGAATAACTACACTTCCTTATCATACCCAATTCCACCGCCACATTTGTAATATTATTTATTAACGTAGAATTTAAATCATTTACATCATCACTCAACTCAGCCACCCCTTCTCTCAAGCCATAGTAGAAGCAAATATCTCAGCTTTATTCGTGACAAAAAATAACTTATTGTGTACTTTACCTACTTGATCTATTTTCTTGCTTAACAAAACATTATTTAAATATAAAAAGACCGTCAAAAGGTCAGAGAGGGTGGGTAAGTTACAAACTTTTAAATCACTAAAGTAATATAAATCATCAAAAAAGCACCATATCAAATCGATGACACACTGAAACCCTGTCCACCAACAAATGTAAAAACAGCCGGTGAGTCACCAGGTGATCGACCATTTAGATGAATTTGATTACAGGATTCCATGGTATCAACCAAGGATTTGCCACGGCCATACAACGTAAGATCTCTCGATTTTATTAATGGAATAAGAATGCACAGGAGTCACCAAGCAAACACGGTCAAGTTAATTCAACTCCGCTACCCGACAGTTAAAATTTCCATCCACGAAAACCGGAAGGTCTGGATATTTCTCTGCGAAAGCATTCATCGACATATTAAAATTATCGTAAAAAACTGTAAAATCTCCATTAGGTGGGAAATAGATAAGGCCCAGGATAAATTGAAGTTGAAGTAAAGACACATTAACGAAGATTTGATAAGAGTCAAGATATACTTTATATATTTATATATTTATATATACCCGAGTCGAAATTTAAGCCCTACTTTCACCCTGAATTTTCAGGGTCTATTGAGTGTTAGGAGTAGTAAAGTAGGGTCTAATTCTAATACGATTAGACCCTACTTTGACTCCCAAAATAGGCGGAAATTTGCCAATCTTCCATTTGGAGAAGCAAAGGAGGGTCTACTTCTAAGAAACCTATACCGTACTTTTAAACCTCGTAGACCCTACTTTCATACTCCTAGACCCTACATTCTAAAAGAAAATTTAGAATTATTTTTTAATGCATTACTTGAAACACTGCAAATGCAAAAAGTACTCCAAATTCATAAATAATGATGTGTTTTATAGCGTCTATATACACTTCGTGTATATAGACGCTATAAAACACATAAAATTCCACTTTTACTCATCCCTAGTGCTTCAATTGAATCTGAGCAAATCTTCAAATTTTTCTTTTTCTAATTGTAGGGTCTAGGAGTATGAAAGTAGGGTCTACGAGGTTTAAAAGTACGGTATAGGTTTCTTAGAAGTAGACCCTCCTTTGCTTCTCCAAATGGAAGATTGGCAAATTTCAGCCTATTTTGGGAGTCAAAGGAGGGTCTAGTTTTTAAAAATTGTATTGAAATCAGACTCTACTTTACGACTGCTAAACCTGAATAAGCCCTACATTTTCAGAGGCTAAGTAGGGTCTAAATTTCGACTCGGGTATATTTATATTTATATATTTATATACTTTATATATTTTGGGGTTAAACGTGATAAAAAGACCTCCCTTGGACCTACCATGAACAAAATATCTCTCTGCCGATTAAACCACTGTCTCAAAGAATGGGAAACGATAGTACCTCCAATCCGAGTTGGTAGACCAAGTTTCACTAACACATCGATTTTAATTTATATGAATCAAACTTATACACAGAAATGAAAAAAAGTGCAAAATAAGCGAATTTTCGATTTATAATTTTAGGTATTTATTTGCTTATGTTTTAAAATAAGACTGAAACAAAATGAAACTCTTAAAGTCAACATTAATAAATGTTTAGTTAGAAATTTAGTTAAAAATTTCAAAAGATTTAAATAAACATTTTCTTAAAATCATTAAAATACATAAAAACGCAACTTTTCGTGTGAAAATTTAAAACTGATGGTATTAAATGCTTATAAACTTTGAAATTAAAAGCAAAAAAATATATTTGAAATTTGTCCGGATAATCGAAAATCTGGATAAAGGGGTCAGTTTGCTTTATATTTTCATTTTTTTAAACATTTAGACTACCTTCCTTACTTTTAACTCTTAATTGATTTCTAACTTTTACCAAACCGACTTGGTAAATGTGCACATTTACCGGTAAATGTAGGGGAGACTGGGGTAAACCCGTTTACAGGGTAAATCCGCTCACTAGCGATTTGACGCTATGAACTCAACTTAAGATGGAGATATTGGAGTAGATATACAGGGGGGCTTCTGGACCAACTGGTTTAGTGCGTGTCGGTGTGAGATGTGTGTACGTGTGAGTGCGTGTCTGTGTGAGCACGTGTGGGCCTATTAGAAGGCCTTGAAGTGGGATGAGAACCTTGATTGTAGGTGGTGGTTTAGAGTGGGGCGGGGGTCAGATTTCGGGATATGGGTCAAAATTTAGAGTATGGGGTGGGGGGGGGGTCAATGTTAAAAAAATGTGTGTGTATTTGGAAACACTTGTTTCTGTTGTTTGGGAGGGGGCGGAGTGTTGCAGTAATTTATGACCTATTTTTATGACCTATTTTTATGTGACATGTGTTTATTTTACGATGTCAACATTTTTTTTTTAAAGTTTAGACGTGATATTTGTCTTAATTGAAAGGAGAAGAGGGAGGGGGTTATGTTTGGTGAAAATTTCGGTTTGAAAATAATTCTGAGAAATATTTTCTGTCATGGGTAATAAATTTTTATAGCTTTTTTCATAAAACATTCAAATTATGATGTTAGTATAAGTAGAAAAAAAATTCGTATAGTCACGTGTCCTTTGTGTGAAAAAGAAGCATTTTGTTAAAGTAGTATGAAGACGTGCAAAACTATTGCCAAAATCTCATTTATATTTGAGACATCAACTTAACTAGTTGAATTTGTATTAAAATAAAAAGATGGAATCAAATCGCTTTAAAACTTTTGTGACTTGTGCTAAAGAAGCTTATCGTCTTATTATATTGAGAGAAGAGGGCCCATGTCCAAGTGAATGTGAAAAATTAATTAAATTAAATAAAAGAAGTATTTATAAAGTTAAGAAATATTTGTGTGATAATAGAGAAAATTTGTCAGTAAATGAGAAACGAAGTGTCATTGCATCGTTAGCACTGTTGAAGGCATTTCAACAGAAATTTCACCATTTATATATAAAAAGTGGTGGTCGTTTATCAGCTGGAAATCAAGAAGAGAATAATCGAATCAGGTGGGAAAACTTGGAAAATGCTTTTGATGGTCGTGTGAAAACAGGTTCGATAGTGAATTTAAGACATAAAGATTTAAATAATTTTTTAGAGGATTTAAAATTATTAACGATTAATAATGTAAAAGAAAGTTTAACAGAGCATGCAAATTTGAAAGTAAATGTTATTTTTTACGGTAGATTTGAAACTTTAAAACAAGGGGAAATGATTGATGAAATAAAGTATTTTAGTACGAGAAATTCAATTATTTTTCCAACAACAGATTTAGATGATTGGTATAAAAATAAAGTCAGAGATTGTGTATTGGTAGAAATTGAGAAATTTGAAGAAAAAGAATCGGGTTGGAGTTTGAAAGAAATTATTAATTTAGTTGTAAATATTAATAGATCATATTAATAGATCATATTAATAGATCATATTAAAATATGATGGTATTGAATTTCCAATTAGTTTTTCTCATATTAAAAAGTTTGAAAAAATGAATAATTTAAAAATAAATATTTATGGATTAGATGACTTTGATAAAAAACATAAATATACTGATATTGTTCCTATTTATGTAAGTAAAGAAAAAGAAAATAATCCTGTAGTACATTTACTAATGATAGAGACTAATAAAATTAATGAAAACGAAAATGATAATTTGAAACCAATATACCATTTTGCTTTAATAAAGAATCTTTCCCGTTTAGTAAGATCACAGGTAACTAAAAAGAAACAAAGTTTGTTATTATGTGATCGCTGCCTTTGTCGTTTTTTTGACAATAACTCATATACAAGACATAGATTAGCGTGTGAGAATACGAATAAGTGTAAAGTAATTTTACCCGATGAGAATAATAATACTGTCCAATTTAAAAATTATCGTTTTAAAGATAAGGTTCCGTTCGTAATATATGCCGATACAGAATGCCTTTTAGAGCCTATTGCAGAGACAGATGAAAACACATGCAACGTTCAAAGGCACGTGCCTACAAGCGTAGCTTATACCATGCAGTGCAGCTTTGATGAGTCACTCTCACATACAAATCTTTATCGTGGTGAGGACTGTATACAGTGGTTTATTAATGAATTGCAGAATATGGCGAGTAATATAAATAGAGTATTTTTTTCAAATATTGTCCCAATGGAACAATTGACCCAACAACAAATCCAAGACTTTGAAACTGCTAAATTATGTCACATTTGCGAAAAACCATTTGAAATAAATGACATTAAACATCATGATCATTGCCATTTTACAGGCAGATATCGCGGTCCTGCTCATCAAGGCTGCAATGTAAATTTTAAATATTCTCACATTATTCCCGTTGTTTTTCACAATTTATCAGGTTATGATTCACATTTTTTTATAAGAGCTCTTGCAACTGGTTTTGATGGAAATATCAGTTTATTGCCTATAAATAAAGAAAAATACCTTTCATTCACAAAAGATGTGGATAAGACTAAAATTAAATATCGATTTATTGACTCGTTTCGTTTTATGGCAAGTAGTTTAGAGAAATTAGCATCCTATATAACTGACAATGAAAAAGAAATTACAAAAAAGCATTGTACAGACGATGCACAATTTAAATTGTTGATAAGAAAAGGTGTATTCCCATACGAATACATTGATTCATGGGCACGATTGGATGAAGAATGTCTTCCTCCGAAACAGTCATTTTTTTCAAAATTAAACAATGAAACTATTTCAGACGAAGACTATCTTCATGCTAAAAATGTATGGAAAACATTTAATTTAAAAAATTTAGGAGAGTATTCTGATCTTTATCTTAAAACAGATATTCTTCTTCTTGCCGATATTTTTGAAAATTTTAGAAAAACATGCATTTCCACTTATAAATTAGATCCTTTGCATTACTACACTGCACCGGGACTTGCTTTTGACACCATGTTAAAATTGACAGATATAAAACTTGAACTATTAACAGATCCTGAAATGTTGCTATTTATTGAAGCTGGAATTAGGGGTGGAGTATCACAATGTTCAAATAGATATTCAAAAGCTAACAACAGGTATATGGGGGAAAAATATGATAAAAATTTACCAGAAAAATACATTATGTACTTTGATATTAATAATCAATACGGTGCAGCTATGAGTGAATTTTTACCTTATAAAGAATTTATATGGGTACAGGATTTTTCAAAAATCGATTTTAAAAATATATCTGATGAGTCATTAATTGGATATATTCTTGAAGTTGATTTAGAATATCCTGTTGAATTACATGATTTACATAAGGATTTACCTCTTTGTCCACAACACTTTGTACCACCCAATTCAAAGTGTAAAATTCCGAAATTAATGACAACTCTTTATCATAAAAAGCAGTACATTTTACACTATAGAAATTTAAAATTATACTTGGATTTAGGTATGAAATTAGTAAAAATTCATAGAGTTCTTCAATTTAAACAAAAGCCTTGGTTAAAGAGTTACATTGATTTAAACACTGAAATGAGAAAAAAATCCACTAACGAGTTTGAAAAAAATTTTTATAAATTAATGAATAATTCAGTTTTTGGTAAAACTATGGAAAATGTTCGAAAATATAAAGATGTTCGTTTGGTTACAAAATGGGAAGGGCGTTATGGTGCGAGATCACTTATTGGTAAACCAAATTTTCATAGTTGCACCGTATTTGATGAAGATATGGTTATTATTGAAATGAATAAATTGAAAATTACGTTTAATAAACCAATATATGCAGGTTTAACTGTTTTAGATATTTCAAAAATTATTACATACGATTTTCATTATAATTATATAAAAAAAAATTTTGGTGATAAGGTAAAATTGCTTTACACTGATACTGACAGTTTGATATATGAAATTCAAGTTCCTGATTTCTATCAATGTATGAAGCAAAATATTGAGAAATTTGACACCTCTGACTATCCACCAAATAATGTTTACGGTCTACCACTCTGTAATAAAAAAGTTTTAGGTTTAATGAAAGATGAATGTTGTGGAAAAATTATTGAAGAATTTATAGGTTTACGTTCAAAATTGTATGCATTTAAAATTTTTCAATTGAATTCGGAAAATAAGAAAGCTAAAGGTGTAAAAAAAAGTACACTAAAAACAATAACATTTAATGACTATAAGCATTCTCTAAATTTCCATCAAAATTTGATTAAAACTCAATTTTCGATTCGAAGCTGTAAGCATAAAGTTCGAACTATAAAACAAAGAAAGATTGTTCTAAGCTGGAAAGACGATAAGCGTGTGTTAGCACCCTCAAATACCGATACATATCCGTGGGGCTATGAAAAGAAATAAAACTAAACATGCTCGTAAAATATAAATTAGAACTGTGATTTATATTTTTGACATCACACAATTCCCATAACTTTAAAGCGTTAATTACAATCCCTACTTCTTCAATATATTTCTGTGAAATTCTACGTAGAATTTTCTCGACTTGGTTTTCATTCATCAAAGGTAGAAACAATACAAAAGCTTTTTTGGGGGTATAATCCCCACTTAGTCAAATGAGCCCTACTTCTCTCATTTTGGTACTCCAGTTTGAAGGAAGATCTTGTAGGAAGAAGAAGAAAAAAAAGTCTCAAAAGTAAAGTGTAAGCATAAGATTAGTTAAGAATTCGGTTAAATTAATTTATTGATATTCAACAATAATTAATACTGTGCCTCATTAATACGGAAACAATTAAAAATAATTTTTTTTCTAAATTGTTTGTCAGCAGCATCGACTCTGCGCTTTTAAATAGAGCTCACCAAGAAAGGTGCATATTTGAATGCGCAGAGTCGATGTTGCTTTCGACCAATTTTAAATATTCAATGAATAAATTTAGTTTTAATTGTTTACATATAACTGTGACATAATATTAATTATTTTAGAAACAATAAATAAAGTTGAATTGTATTTTTTTAACAAATCTTATGCTTAGGAATTTATCAGTGTTGGTGTCTGTGGTGGTGGTGAAAAGCGAAGAAGAAGAAGAAGAAGAAGAAGAAGAAGAAGAAGAAGATACAAAACTTATTCCAGTAAGCATAAAAATTTATTAAAATACAATCCAATTTAATTACTTTTTCTAAAAAAAAAAAAATTTTGATTATACTTGATTCTGTGTTATAGAAAAATCTATTTGCTTTACAACTAAATACTTAAAGTATTACAAAAAAATTAAAGATGTTTTATTACTTTTTAAATAGATTGATGTTTTGCTGATATCACCTTTGTATTTTTGTACATAAATGAAGAATATTTATCTCTTGTACAAAAATACAAAGGTGAGATCAGCTAATATCAATCTCAAACAAATTTATCAAAATAGTGAGATATGAATTTTTTGCTATAATTTAAGTACTTAATTGTCAAAATAGTGTTTTCTCTATAACTGTGTGTGACGCAAGAATAATCATAAAGGAAAAGTAATTTAAAATTGAATTGTATTTTTCAATAAATTTTTTATGCTTAGGTACAACTAGAAAAAGAAGAAGAAGAAGATGGCTGGAGACGAACCAATTAATTACAGTCCTCTCCAAGATACAGAGTAAGTTTTAAATTAAAATATTTTTTCAATTCATTTTTACACTAATCTTTTAAAAAATAATTATACAAATTAAAGAAAAAGTATAATTTTTGTCTTAGATCTGTTTTTTTTATATTCACAGCATGGAGTACGTCATGATTAACCACGAGATATCTGTACCCATAGAGTGGGTCCTAGAAGTTACCTATGATTCGCTGATGACGCTGTGTCTTAACGCTATTGAGGTGTACCATGCCACTGAAATGCTTTCTGCAGAAGGATCAACAGTAAATGTTGTAACTGTACTTGCAGACATAACTGCAAAATTAGTCTTTGTCGGCGGCGTTTACAGTTTTGAAAAAATTAATTCTTATTAGTTGACATTATGTCTTTCTTTTAAAAAAAATTTCATTAAATGTTTGATCTTAAAAAAAATTTCTTTTTACAAATTAAAAAATGTCAAAAATTGTAAAATTTTGCAAAAATTGTAAAATTGTGCACAAATAAAGAACAAATTGTAACAAAAAATTTTATCAGAAAAAGATGATGATAATAATTCAACAAATAATTAGAATTTATATGTAAAATTTCTAAATAACTTTTGTTATTTATAATTTTAACAGATAAATCTGATAATTTGTTTTAAATCATCTTTTTCTTAATGTTTCAAAATTTTGTTTTCCATTTACCCAATTTAATATTATGCGTGATCTTAATCCTTTTTAAATTAGAAAAATTAAAAGAAAATCTATTTATATTAAAAAAAATTATACTACAAATTATATATAAATAATAATAATAACAAATCTACTTAAATTAAAAAAAAACATTATTTAACATGACTACTAATTCGCATTTCATTCAAGGTAAGTGGATATAAATTTTTCTTTTTAAATTAAATTAAGTTTGTAAAAAAATGTTAATAAGAAAAAAATTTCAGCTAATAAATTAATATCTTTGAAAAAGAATTATATTAAAAAAATAATAGTAAATAATTTTTAATATTTTTTACATAAAGCATGCAAGAATAATAAAAAAAATTGATGAAATTTAAAAAAACATAATAATTAATGTATAAATAAAAGAAAAATTTTTAATTAAATAATTTTTTATATAACAATTAAACAAGTTGAAAAATAATTATTTTTTTTAAATATGTTTGTGGTTTACTCTAATCGTCTAGTCGTTAAGTCAGCAGTAAAATGGTCTAATTCAAATGTGATCGTAAAAATGTCACATAAAAATTCTCCCCTCACAGTGTACTGTGATGCACGTTCTTTCTATGCTAGGCCGTCTTCGTATATCCTCTTCACTGTTACAGGCAGCGCTTGACTCTCTTCGTCCGTCCTTCGCTTCCTCAGCTTCTTTGGCCACCCCGTCACTCCGCTCTCCTCTCAAGGCAATGCTTTGCCTCTTACGTTCGTCCCCCGCTTCCTCACCACCTGCGGTGACCCTGCCCGCTCATCACCACTTCTGAGCACCTACAAACTGCATTGAGCTTTTAAAACCTTTATATTTTCACCATTTCTTTTTAAATTTTTTTCATTTTTTTTTTTGGTTAAGGTAATAGAATAAAAAATACATATAAATTTTACATTTTTTCAAGTATTTATTTTAAAAAATTAGAACATTATTTAAATTAATAGTAATTATGTTATGTATATATTTAAGTACACAAGGAAAGTAAATTTTCTTCTTTCTTTCTCTTAATTAAAAAAAAATACATTTGTCTTAAAAAAAATCTTACCATCTAATAAAATGTTAATCAGAATAATTATAAAGCAGTTTTATATTACAAAAATTTACACACACACACACACTACAATAAAATAACTACAAGCGACGGATAGAATTAAATTGCTGTGATTTTTTTGTAACTCATAGAGATCCAATAATCGGACTCATTTTTTTTCTTGTTTAATAAATTTTTAAATAACCAATCATTTAACATAATCACATTACGTACAGAACAATTTACGTTTCTCAGGTCAATGCATCGATTATGATAATGATGATGTTTACATGGTATCATATTGTCTGATAAAAAAACTAATTGTCGAAGAGATGGACAGCTCAAGTCCGCCATATCAACAATGTTTATTTTACATTTCGTAGTGCATAAATCTTGTAACCATTTCTTCTTCTCTAGGCCTTTTACATAAATTGTACGTGCATTTTTTAATGTTTTATTTAAAATAGTTGGTAATAAATCGAAAGGAATATCAACATCATTCCAATATAGACAATGAAAATTTTTTTCCAACCAACGGTTAATATTTTGGTATTGTGGTTTCATATATATATCCATTTATATGGTGATTGAAAGAGAAAATTAAAGGGTTTGGTTATGTTCTCTTCAAGCGGTGTTATAGCCAATTCTTTTAAAATAAATTGATTTGTAGGTGATTTAAAACCTTGAAGGTCTACTACATAATCCATCTTGACTGTTACTGAATTAATAAGACAAAAGTAGGATTATTTATATTCTTCATTTTTTTTAGTAATATTGTCTTTAGTAATTTTTTTTACCTTTCTTTAGTAATTTTTAAATGATTTTTTTTACTCCACCACTGATTGGTCTGTACTCTACTACTCTGTCATGCAAAATGAGACAATATGCAGATGTTTGATTAGGAAAATTTTCTTTCGCTTCAAATTCAAGTCGAATGTCAACAGGGCCGTATTTTAGAGATTCATTTTGCTTTGAACAGTCAATTACTATTAATGGTGCAAAATCGAGAAATTCACCTTTCGTTAAATATGGTTGACATTCTTTATCATAGTAACTAGCTTGAAAGTTTGTATACATTTCATACAGTACAGCATAATGTTTTTTATCTAAATCAAGGTTAAGATTACCATATGGATAGCACTGATTGTTTAAAAATAATTTAACATTTGTAATTCTACAATGATCAAAGTGACTAGCATTTCGCGTTGTTACATTTTTTCGGTTTGTTTGAAAGCCTAGAATTACAAAACGAGGTTTTTCTAATTGCGTTGATGTTTTAACAGTCCACACATGATTCGCGGTTGTTGGTAGCAGAGGATATTCATATAATTCCCAGGTTTGAAAACTAATTGGAATTAGTGGATCTTTTTCAATGTATTTTAGCAATTTGAATTTTCGTGCATCAGATAAGCGTACATTAGGTAACAACCATTCAATTTTATCAATGGAAATTTTCACAAGTTCCTCAGCAGTTTGCAAAATTGCATTAACATCATTTCTCGATCTTGTTAAAATTAATTCATGTCTCGCGTTTACAATAATTTTTTGATAATCCTCAGCAAAACCAAAAATAACGCTTAGTGGAATTGAAATATCAAAATTACCATTATTATCAGCTAATGGAGTATTTGCATCACATGTGGGAAACCAACCTGCATTTTCTAAAAATTTACTTTGAGTACCATAAATTGAAATGTAATTTTTCATGAGACTCGTAAGACCGACATTTTTGTTTTTATCAATTTCCACAGCATTTAGCTCATAACGAGCTTCCTCAAATAAATGACAGATGGCGTTCATGATAAGCCTAGTATTGGTGACTGGTGTCCCATTTTCTTTTGTTAATTTTCCTTGTATATGAAGTGAGCTTTTTCCTGGTAAAAGACAGTGGTCTTGATTTTGAACAGCAATTCGAATTTCATCACTATTATTGAATGTTGATGAAGCATATGGTAAATGAGCATGGACTTCATAATGAGCAATGGATTCATCATAAACAATTGGTTTTGCAATACTTAGCAAGTCGTCCTCCATTTTTTTTATTTTTTACAGAATATTAGATGTCTATAGATGAAACCAACAAAGCAAATGCATACAAATTTAAATCTTTTTATTTTCACCTTCTTTTTTGCTTTTTCTGCTCTATCACTTTTAATCCTAGACTCTTCAATAGTTGAATGTTCTGCGGTGTTAACACCTTGACTGAAGATTTGTAACTGAATCTTTTTTGACATCCTACAGAGTTATTATTATTAATATAATAACCAAAGCCAACTTTTTGATTAAATACAATACCCATAATTTATTCTTCTATTTTACAACCTCTTAATGTGTAATCTTATAGTAATAGTTTCACCACGAAAATTCACAATATGCCCATCTTGGTCAATGATTTGCAATTGAATATGATCTATTGTCTTGACAGCAACTGGTAAGTAAATGACTTGAGAGGGTACTTCAATTATCTTATATCCTGGTGGTACAGGTGGGAAAAAATTCGTGAATTGTGTGCACCTTTTTATGATTAATATGTGCACCTGTTGTAATATTACATTCAATTCTTAATGAATTCAGCTTTATAATAGACACTGGTAAATCAGATTGATGGAATATGTCAGCTTTCAGTATTTGTTGCCTAAAGCCTAATAATTGTGCAATAGAATTTGGTTTTTTAAAATTAATGTCACTATTGCACAAAATTTCACTCCTTAATGTGTTGTTATTTGGTTTAATGTGAAGATTAATTCCTTTTGGTTTTAAAACATGCTGTAGATAGCGTTGAATATCATCAATTTCGTAGCTACCTGTCGGTATAGTGATTTCTTCATCACCGACGTAAAATTTATTATTTCCAATATCTACATTTGGAATCGAATTAAAGGTTAGAAATTCAACAAGTCCAAGAACATAATTTTTATTTGGAGTCAATTCAATTGGTAGAAAATAGTGTGCTTCCAAAATTGAAGAATTTCCAGACAATGTTAAGGTTAATGAATCGTTCATTTTGAGGGTTCAATGTAAACTGAGATATAAAATTTTACTAGTCTTTATTTAAACAGGGAAAATACATTTTTTAACTCAGTTGATTACAGAGAAATTTTAAACATAAATGACCACAAACAAAAGTGTCATAATTTTGATATCTTTTATGATTATATTTGATATTATCAACACTGAGATATTTTACAAGATCCGTAGGTGGTCGAAGGTTTCCAAAACTGTCAAAATATATAACATCATTCTTTATTTTTTTATAGGCAACCCAATGTGTGCCAGCACTATTTTTATTATCTAAATTAACTATAGCTGTTTCATTCTTACATGGTCCATAAATGGTAAATTATCACGCATGAAAACTCCTCGAAAGTTAGGAATTTTTAACAATTTAGCATATTTAAGTAAATCGTAATTAGTCAATGCTCGTTGTGGTAATTTTACATTTTTTTGGCTTTTTTTTTAGCAGAACATTCTAATCCCAATCCTGTTTGTATGGCTTTAAAAAAAGCCCTTTACCAAGAGCAATGGACTCCATTGTTTGATTATGTCGTTGACTTTCTTCAAGTTGTTTTTTCGCTGCTTTTGCATCATTAACGGCTTTTTGCAATTCCAGCAGCTCCACCAGATAGAGCCCCTACTGCACTGAGACCAGCGAAAATCGGCACAAGAAATGGTAAAAAACCACCAACTTTTTTGGTACTGGTAAAATTCGAGGTTGCTTTACTTTGTTTTTTCCACCTGCGATTTTCACAGCTATTCGTGCCCCTTTTAGAGCTGACTTAATAGCTGATGAGGTATCATTACCAGGAACAATAGATTTTTTGCTGCTAGTACAATATTTCTTAATGGATGTGTTGCTTTATTTTTCTTTTCTTCTTATTCTTAGATTTATTCTTTTTTGATTTTAAACCCATTCCCATCTTTGTTTTCATTTTCATAGCGTTTTAGTAATTGCCCAAGCTGTTGCTTTTTCACCAACTTTTGCGTCACTAGCGTGTAACTCGACTCCAAGCTTTTCAGCGAGTATTTTGTCTGCTGCGTGTCTATTCTCACGTTATTTCTATTTTGAGAATAAGCAATATCGTGCTCTTTGCAAGCTTGATCTAGTGGATTGATACCAGGATCACCACGTGCCAATCGTTTTGCTAATTTAGTTCCAGGTCCACAATACTGATAACCAGGAACATGCAATTCAATAGGCATTTGTATAATTCTATTGAAAATGCCTCTTCCATGTTTGACAGATATTTTTGAAACTGATTGATTTTTTCTTTACACACATGTTAATAATAATCGTTTGACATTCTTTTGAAGACTGAAGGAGAAAAATGTATAAAAGCAAGGTATTTATACCAGTCTGGGTCATTTCAGGTTGATGCTCCAAAACTGGAATGTTGTTTTCTATTTTTGCGCTTCTCCTCTTTGAAGATCTATCAGTGGTGAAGTTATGCAGCCAATACAATAATCATCTACGTGAACGTGTCAACCATTAGGTTATGCAGCCAATACATAAACAACCTATATGTACGTACAAGCATTTCAACATCACCCTTGTCACAGCAGCCTACGATGAACTGACCACGTATCTATTAAAACCCATGTATTTATACTTTTTACCTCAGTTCAGATCAAATGATGAGTTTAAAAACGCAAAATATAAAACTTCCTGTGACAGATTTTGATAATGTAACACATAAAAAGGCTGAAAGAAAGCGTCATGGAAATTACTGCCAAATACCGTACGTGCAATTATTCTGTAGGACCATCCAATTGTGGAAAAACAAATGCGTTACTCGCCTTACTTTTACATCCAAATGGACTTCGCTTTGAAAATGTCTACATCTTCTCAAAATCATTAATCAACCAAAATATAAAATTTGTTAGAGAAAACTCTTCAACTAGTTGATGGTATTGAGTATTTTCCTTTAGAAAGAACATGAGGAAGTTATTCAACCGGAATGAAGCACAACCAATTCTACAATTGTATTTGACGATGTTGCCTGTGATAAGCAAGACAGAATACGCGAATTTTTCTATGGTCCGCCATAGACTCATGATTGTTTTTATTTGTGTCAAACTTATACACGAATTCCAAAACATTTAATTCGCGATAATGTGAATTTTTTGTGAATTTCAAGCAGGATGCTTTAACTCTTATATGCACCCATCTGAGCTCTTGTAAACACAGTATGTTGTATAACCTTTCGAGAATTGTGT